>NC_066841.1:15416767-15744658 GCF_001640805.2 Lates calcarifer | reverse complement strand
TATATTTGGAATACTCTACCTCTAATGCTACTCTAATACTAATATCAAAATTGACTGTGTTTTGTCTGCTTTCGTAGTATGAATTCAAGGCGAAGAACATCAAGAAAAAGAAGGTCAGCATTGTGGTGTCTGTGGACGGAGTCAAGGTGATGCTGAGGAAGAAACAGAAGGTAAGTCACTAGTGGTGAACTCTGAGTTGTGAAATGATCATTTTTTCCAGGGATTCAGTATTTCAGCTTAAAATCTGTCCAGTTTTTACATATGAGTAATAAATATGATAAATATGTAACTTCTTTGACATAAGATGTTTTATCAGTGTTTTAATCCTGTCTGTTTCATACACAGAGGAAAGAATGGACGTGGGATGAGAACAAGATGCTAATCATGCATGATCCCATATACAGGTCAGTCACACCTCTCAATCTCTAAATAGGCAATATACTGTATACTGTATGTGAAACAAATCACGCTATCTTTGCAGCTTCTCTTATGCACTCAGGGGATTTAACTGTCTGATGTTCAGTCCAGTTTGGTCTTTGAACTCTGCATGTTCTTGTTAGAGTTAACCAAAGTAATTACTGTGAGTAGACAGTATTAATATAGTGGTAATTATGTCCTCCAACTCAGCCTCTACGGACAAAGCTGATGCTTGCTTTGTAGGCCATCACATGTACTTTACCATACAGGATTAATGTGCTTGAATGTACTATATGCCAAATGCAGTTACATTCATAAAATAGCATAATGAATAATCAATAGCTTGTGCATGTAGCTGGTAGAGCATATGTTCGTATTCTTTGAAGTAGCATATTTTTTTAAGGAGGCATTCTATTCACAGTTTGTATTTGTATTTGGTGTTTTTGCAAATATCTCAGTATGCATGCCCAAAGAAAATGCAGTTATTAGAGCATCAACATCCTATTATATCTACATTGTGTCAGTGGAGCCTGTCAGCTAATTATCTATGTGTCTGTGTGTCTGTCAGTCACTGCTTAACAACTCACAGCAATTAAATCAAAATGATACTGCTTGTCATGTGCTAAGAAGACGTGGAAAATACAGAACAGAAAGTGTGAGCAGATATTAAAGTGTGATTTGTGGAACAGAGAACTGTGAAATGAATGTCTTTTTCTTACATCATGAATGTCATTTTTTTATAGCTAATAAGCCAGCCTCTTCCAGAAAAATGAAAATCTCAGCGACGGAAAGCATTGGGCAGCCACTTAAAAGTGTCTTAACATTAAACATCTAACTAGCTTGTGTGTGCACTTAGAGATTTGTGTGTGTGTGTGTGTGTGTGTGTGTGTGTAAATTATGTATATATCTGATGGAAGATCTCAAGCCATATGTCATCAAGGGACTGTGTGTGTTAAATATAATTACCCATGCGTGTGTTTCTCTGTGTGTGGGTGTGTGTTTGTGCAGTTGGGATACGGAGTACTCTCTCTACCATGTGACATTCGGTAGTAGATGGTAATAATTTTGTTTGCAGCGTTCCCATTGGGGATGTTTTTCAGCAGCAGAGCTGCAAATGTAGATGCAGATCTGACCCTTCACTCTGTCAGTTTTCTGCAGCCTTGGTGGTGCTTGGTTGTTAGCAAGGACAAAACTGGAGGATAGCATACTTGTATAAAACTTTAAACTGTAGATAGTCCCTTTACATTTGATTTATATCTGAATTTCATGAGTTCTTTCTCCCTGATTTTGTTTGGGGTTTTTAATATAATTTGTCATGTAATTAAAAAAACTTCATCTATAAGATTTCGGACTGTGTAACTTTTACACAAGTATTTCAATTTGCTGTTATGTTTCCAGGATTTTCTACGTGTCTCATGACTCCCAGGACCTAAAGATCTTCAGCTACATTGCAAGAGATGGCTCCAGTAACTCCTTCAGATGTAATGTCTTTAAATCAAAGAAGAAGGTACAGTAGAATGCACAGTTTCAGATTTACACCATGATAATTAAAGCAATAATCTGACAATTTGGAAAATTTGCTTATTTCTTTTCTTGCTCAGGAGAAAGGATTGATATCTATACTGCAATATCTGTATGCTAAATATTAAGCTAGAGCCAGCAGGTGATTAGCTTAGCTTATTAGAAAGGCTAGAATCTGCCTTCCAGCACCCAGAGAGCTCACTAATTAACACGTTGTATCTCGATTATTTCATCTGTACAAAAACCAAAGTGCATAAGTTCTGGTGTCACAGAGGGTTATGTGCCATTTCTATATCTTGGCCAGGAGCAGTGACTTCCTGGAGTCTTCCTGTGTGCTTAGTCAGAACACAAGGCAAATTGTAGAGGGGTCGCAACTGGATCCAAAGTCAATGGAAAGATGTAATTAGATGTGGATTTGCTCCAGGCAACACAATTTGATGTGAATGTGTCTTGGGGTTTTATGAATCTGCTTCATAAACTTACAAAGACAGAGAAAACATGAGAGAAAGACTGGAGGGAAATAACCAAAAGAACCAGTTTCTGGTGAGTTCTAACATCAACCAGAGGCTAAATTGAATACAGATGCACATACATGGGGTCTACACAGTCGGTAAGTGCATTGCTAGCTTCAGTAGCTTATATAGCCACTGTACAATTAGTGCATTGGCCCATTTTTGGTGAAAAAAACACAAATAATGCAAGGCAAAAATTCTCTTTGGTTTCTGTCTGAACACATATATAAGCTAAGCTAGCTAGGCTAGCTGTTTCCCGTTTCCTATGCTTATCACTAAGCTAAGCTAATCAGTGGCTGTACCATATAAACATGAGAGTGGCATCAGTCTTGTCATCTTCTTATCTAATAAGAGAGAATAAGTGCATTTCCCAAAATGTCAAACTATTCCTTTAACAAGTAAACCACAGAGAGTGATGTGTTGTTCTGGTTACTTAAAATACTGAAAATGAACTACCGTGAAGGAGGATGAGATACCAGTTTTACCAGTGACAGCAGCATCAGTAAGCTTTAATCTAATGCAGCCATGAGACATGTTCCATTTTGAGTAAGGCTCTTGCTCTTGCTTCTTAACAGGACAAATCAGTGCACTTTTTTCTCTTAACACCACATTTGCTGTCGTCATTACTCATTGATGTAAAATTCCCCAGCTGAACACTGCAAATGTTACTCTGGCATATACAGCATGCAGATTTAAATGTGGCTCTCTGTGTCCACCTCCCTTTGATTTAGGGTTGTTTGTATTCTGCGTTGTCCGCTTTTATCTTCTATCTAACAATTAATTTCCTGATTTTGTTAGCTGAGTTAATCGATTTTGGTTTTTAATTTGATCTACAATTCAATTTCCGGTGGCTTAGTTAATATCCGGTAGCTTTACAGATCCATAGATTAAATGCAAAATAGATGCAAGAATGTAGGGATTACAACTGTATATTTGAGGCAAGTATCTCTTTATACCTTTCCTGAGTTTAAGCTCTTCTTTCATGTGCGTCGCTGCAGTCATTGCAAGTGATATTATTAGTCTCTGAACTGGGGGTATTCAGCCATGTGCCAGGGATGACTGAGAGTGTGCATGTTTAAGTCCGTCCAAAGACAGTAGCAGGTGATTTTACTGATTAACCTGTGACCTGTGATTGACCTGTTATCTCAGTCTCTCTCCCTTCTTTCCCTATTAGACGCAGGCCATGCGTATTGTGCGGACAGTCGGTCAGGCCTTTGAGGTGTGCCATAAGCTCAGTCTTCAGCATGCTGAGCAGGATGCAGACGGACAGGCAGATGGAGAGAGTGATAAGTCCACAGAGGAGTCCAGCAGTAATGGTAAAACCTACCTTTAATGGTTTACCTTTATTTGCTATGCACAAATTTGCCTTACAAATCTACACACGGACAAATTATTATACCATGGCTGATTATATGACTACAAAAAACTGAATGAAAATGCAAATTATTATTATTTCTATTAAATGCACAGTATTTTAAACTAGCAATAATACCCTGAGAACGTTGTTAACAGTGAGCTGATACTTTTGCATTGCTCGCAGCTAACTTTGTAAGCTAGAGTCATTTTGTACTGTTTAGTTTCTGTTTAGCTGTGTGCAAACACCTGCTGCTGAGCCTTCCATCTGTTAGGTAATAAACTTCAGCCAACAACCAATAACATGCCAAACAGAAGAAATAAAGCACACAACTAAGATCAAATTCCTTTTCTAAAGTTCTTTTTGTTCAAGGATATTTTTTGGATACTTTTTCAGTGCAAGAATGTTCCACATAAACCCAACTATGTTAGTAGATATTGAATTAGGTTGTTTTATTTCCTTCACTGAATTAGGAGAGGCTGTGGTTATCAGGTGGAATGATCACCATGTTCTCCACTTTTAGTTTAGTGTGTTAAGTGATAATTGTGAATTAGCACTTTAATGCTAGCTCTGTAAGTATTTGGTCATAAAGCAAGGCTTCACAAAGTGAATACTACCTGCTGGTGGTGAATAAATGAAGGACTTGAGATATATAAATGTAAAAGTGTAATGTTAAGAGTTTTTAATACATGACATTACACTTTCCAAAGAAGGAAACCCAGAGAACAATCATGAGAACTGCTCATTGAATATTCATTGAACATTGAACATTATCAACATTAGTATCATCAGTAAATCTTATTCCAAAAATGCAAAAGAACTATCAAATTTTATAGAATTTGGTTAATTGGTTGTGTTGTGTTGCATTTTATAAAGTGAATTCATTGTGGCTTCACACAAAAAACAGTAATGCAACCATCCTTCCTAGAGAAGCATGCTTTTACCTTATTCTACCTTCAACATCTGGTCTGAACAGTGTTATTGTGGAGAACATGTTGTTGATGAGCCTTAATTGTTCATTTTGGTCACATGAGGACCTCTAAAGCTTGACATTTCCCTTGTTTAGTTTGATTCCATGCCTCTTTATGGCCTAAATGGAATCGTCAGACCTCACTAGTTCATGCATTTAGCACAGGGATCAAACAGTAACAACACAGATGTCTGGAATCCGTGTCATAGACTCTTATTCATTATTGTTCCGCTAAGTTGGATATCTTAGGGCTTTCAGAAGAATTTCAAATTCCACAAGTTATATTTATGCAGTAGTTATACTTATGTATTCATATGACATGTACATCAGTCATCAGTAAAATACTATGGGCTAGTGTGCATAATCACTGGCTCTGGTATCTTTATTTTGATTTTTTTTTCTCTGGAAAATCACATTTCAAGTTTATTTCTAATAATAATCTTGATGATAATCTTAATTAAAGAAAAACAATTTAAAAAGTTATTTGATACGCATTATGTGATTTTAACTGAAAAAATTACCTCTTCAATGTCAATCTGGTATTTTGAATTTTGAAGTACTCGTTTGAGTGCTAGCATATTCTGAGCACGTCTATACAAGAACAAAACACTGCACAAATAAGGGATACAGGGGTATTTGACATTTTGGGGTCATTGACTTTCTTGCCAAGAGTTAGATGAAAACATTGCACTAAATATGAAGCTATTGCCAGCAGCCAGCTAATTTAGCTTAGCACAGCAACTGGTCTCAATCAAAATATACAGAAGTTTGTCATATAACCTGTTGTAAAACAACTATTTGTCCTTTTACAGATTAACAAACAAGATAAAAAAAATTTGCTTGAAGATGATGGTTAGTGGATTTGACACAATCAGGCTAGCTGTTTCCCCCTGTTTCCACTCTTTGTGCTAAGCTAAGTTAGCTGGCTGCAGGCAAAAGCTCCATATTTAATGTACAGACAGTTCCTAAAATGTTGATGCTTTTGATCCAAAAAAAAAAAAAGCCTGGAGGTGACAGCAATGTTTTGCTTACTTTCTCTGTCTTTCCCTCTACAGGACGTAAACTGACAGCAGCAGAGCGAGGGGAGGAAGAGGAGGACGGCAAACATGGAGGAAGACGAGGAGAAGATCCCTTAGCTGGCACTTCACTGTGTGAAAAGGCAGTCAGTGAAATTCTGCAGAGTCTGGCTGAACTGAATGTGGTCAAACCAGGACAGACCATCATAGTAAGATACTGTCAGCACAGACACACACACACACACACACACAAACACACACATATTGTACTTGACATATTATAGTTGTCAAGTCTTGCCCTCAGAAAGCCTTACTTTTTAAACTTTTTAACATCAAGCTTTGATTAAGATTTAATGGTAAAACACATAAAGAAGAGGAGGAAACTGCCATTTGTCTGACATCATGCTATCTGCTGTCAACTTCCGTTTGGAGTGACTGACTTGTTTACGTCTTAGCACCGTAGCCTAGGATACAAGACAGTTTTTTCCCCTTTTCACTCTGCGTACCTTTAAGATGAAACACATCTGTCCCTTTTCAACATTCAGCATATGTGAGAACCCATCATGCACCAACAACGCACATTTTCAGAGAGTGTCTACTGTAACGTATTCATAGTGTTCGTGCTTGTTTGTGCACATGAAAAGTGCCACAAACAGTTGTGATAAGAGTGAGAAAAGAGACCTGAAGGGAGAAGTCAAACCCTGCTTTCTCTGTCACCCACACAAAGCTGTCCAGTCGCGGTGTGAGGTGGGTTTGATTGTTGGTTTAAGAAAGTTACAGCAATTGTTGGACGCATCCCACCTCCAATTCCACTGTCAGAAAGGTGTGTGTGTGTGGGGTGGGGGGGTTTCCAAAGCTGTTCACCCATCCGACAAGCACTTCGATTAAAGCATACAATCCCCTTTACTGTGGCGATATTTCTTGTCATGGTCAGGGAACAACAAGGCCTTACGATAGCAAAATGACTTTGTAAGGAGAGTTCACATTCACAAACTCACATCATAAACACCACATTCATATAACAGTTTATTTTCATTGTAGCTGCGGTGAAGGTAAGTCTTTATTACCAACACCGGCAGTGGGGGTGAGATAGTAGCAGCATCCACATTTTAATGATTACAGGTTTCCTTTCTCCAGACTGTAGCTGCAGGACATCATCTCTTGATTCATTAGTTTGGCGTGAGTGTGTGTTTTGATGCTATTATCTGGGCCTAGTGCTGCCAAATGGCTCATTGAACTATGAAAGTGCAGCATAGTGCTTTGTCATCTACTGCGGTACCTGACCAGATCATTGACTGCAGTTCTCCATGACTAATCACTGCTCCAATTTGGCAGCAGATACTGCAGGTATGAGATGACCCGGTCACTCTTGCATGAGGTAAAAAGACTACATTTTCGTTCCGCTGCATTTTAGATTTGGCAGGCTTAGGAATTGACAATTATCTTTCACTAATATTTTGACAGTGATAGGATAAAAAGATGCAAACATGCAGACTTTAGTGTGTCATGATTTGGATTTGTCACCAGAGCAAGTGTGGCAGACAGCTGTTATCGTGCTGCTAAAAGAGAGAGAGAGGGATTGGAATGGGGAACCTGAATATTCCTGCTGGCTGTGAAAGGGGGACACCTAATCCCAAAAACCCAGTCTGTTCCCTTTGATTTCTGAGAAACGCCACCATAATCCCACGAGGGGTTCACGAACATCTGCTCCATGGAGATAAGCAAGGAGTGAGGGAAGGAGGCAGAGAGAAGAGGAAAAAAGGAGATGGTGAAGAAATAATGAGATCAGAATAACAGAAATGAAGACAATGTATATGCTGGTTGTACTGGTGGTTAGAAACATTCAACACAGTGCTAGACAAAACAAACACCTCAGAGACTATGAGGTGCTAAAATCAACTTGCCATAGTTTGTACTACCACCTGATCACTACTGCGCACACTCTGGCTCCAAATGATGCCACAGTTGCAAAATGGCAGCAGCTGTATCTGGTATATTATGGCTTCATGTTTTGCACAGTGGAAGGAGGTATACATACATATATGCCATCTGAGCTGTAGCAAACAGTCACTACCTCTGCTACAGCGGCTAAGAAGCTCATTGACTCATAATGGGCAAGTGTCAGTTTTAGAAAAAACTTAAATTAATTACATTTTTATCCATCCATCATTTTTCTGCCATTTATCTGGGTCACGGTAATGTTAATTAATTATTGTTATATACATCTGGGAAACGAAGTTCTGTATAAAGTTTCTATACAAAGTTCTATATAAATGTCAAGAAATTCATGCACTTAATAATTAACTGATTGTAGCTAATGTGTTCTACTGCTTTTCCATCAGTCTTTGACTGGTATGACCATGAAAAAGGTATTAAATTGCATACTATGTAGCATTAAAAAAAAGTCTTAAATTAAATTTGTCAAAAACAAAGACCTTGTAATGATTATTTTCATCATCAGCTCAGAAAGCTTATCCTCTCAATCGACTTTTTACTACTTAGAAAGTGGCTTCTACATGAACACAATATGTTCCGCCAAAGTTTGAACAGTTTCACTTTTATGCATGAGAGATTTCTATGTTTTTGTCTGAGCTCTTCTGAGAGGTTTCAACTGGGTGTTCAAAAAAGGCAATGTTGACACGAATATTTAATGTTATAGAAAGATATAAGGTGAGCAGATACAAGGACACATATTTGTTAATGTACAGTATTTGTCATCAACTACAACTCCCAGTGTATGAAGACATAGTTTATGTTGTTACAGCTGTGTTTTATTCATTCATTATTCATTAATTATGTGTTTTTATACCACAGAAGGAGTTAAAGTTGTTGACAAATAACACTTATTTATAATGTGCTTATAACTATACTATGGAGTGTTCTAAACCATTTAATGAGTGTTTATATACTGATTAGAAATGTGGAAAGTTATGGAAGTTAAAGTAAAGTGTTACAGGATTATCTGTAATTATCAAAAATATAATTTTCTAATGCCAAGATACACCTTCACCTTTTTCAGTTTTTCCAAATTTCATTCTTACTTATAGTAGCTGAAGATATACTGAGGTAACCCCTTTATCTCAGATGCAGTTGGTTGAATGAGCTGTTCTTTACAGTGTGCTACTTCGCCCTCTAGTGGCTTAGTGAAGGACCTACAATATACTGTGACCTGTATGACAGCAGGAGCAATTTATGTGACCTGAATTTTGTGAGTTCAAGCATGGCTTAATCATACTTTTTCACTGAGGCCATCCACACACACACACACACACACACACACACACACTAAATACATCTTTTGGTCAGTGCTGATATCCCTGGAGGCAGAACAGAATCACACAATTGCCCCATCCCTACTGTGTGAGAGAGGAGGTGAAATCCAAAGCTGCTTATGGAATGTTCTATATCTCCAGGACAAATTCGTGCTAACAAAGATCATCTGGAAAATCATCTAAAAATCCACAGAGGAAAGAAACTGAGAGAGAAAAATGGAAACATATGACGAGAGTGTATGATATGGTAATGAGCTTAGAGATTATTGCAGTTCTGGTGAGAAGTTAAACTGGGGGAAGGGGCTCCAGTGGGTTCCAGATCAGTGGGTCACAGTCCTGGTCACAGGGACTCCTGCTGGTTTGTTCATTGCATTCCTCTGATGTCCAAGCTCTAAAAATAGCTCCTTATGTGCTTTATATAGCCAGGGTGAAAAGCTGTGCTGTAGGTTCTGAGCCCAACACTGAAAACCACTGGATCTTTGATGGTTTTCAAGAGAACATTGTGTGTCTGGGAAAATGATGTCAGAGAAATGTACCCATCATTTCAGCTGAAAGTATGTTGTTAGTACTACCATTATCCTTCCATTAAATAGAATGTATTCTTTTCTGGGTGTGTTTGTCTGTGGTCAGGACTTTGATCGAAGGTCCCTCTTCACTGTGACATCCCAAGGCATTACTCCTAGCAGCCCTTGCTCTCCATCTCTCACTCCACTGGCATCACAGCACTACCTAGCAGCTTCTTCAGCAGCAGCTACAGCAGCAGCAGCAGCACACACAGGTGGCCGTGGCGCAGGTACGAAGCAGACGTTGACAATCATACATGCTTGTTGTCTAAAGCACAGACTGTAGACGTGGATTAAAACGGCATTGAGATATCTTGGAACCATGTACTGTGTTCGACCCATAATACAAAGTCATGTTTAGGGCTAACTCTTATTTTCATTACTGTTTTTCATTACTTTCTGGTGTTTTCAATCAATTGTTTAGTCTACAAAATGTCAAAATACTGAAAAAATGCCAGTCATAACTTCTCAGAGGCCAAGATAACATCCTCAAATATCTTGTTCTGTTGGACTAAAGGTACAAAACCTAAAGATATTTAATTTACAATGATGTATACAGAGAAAAACGGAAAATCTTCTCCTTTGAGAAGTAGGAACAAGATCATTTTTGGCATTTTTTTCGCTATTTTTGCCTAAAAAACTGACTGAAATGATTCACTGATTACCAAAATAATTTGTTGGTTATGTTCCTGTCAATCAACCAATCATTTCAGCTCCTCTCAGATTTGTTCCTTGATAAATTCCCAAACATTTCTCTTCAGTTTTTCCACACTTTGATTAATGAGATTAACATTCCTCATCATCTTTGCCGCTTAATTTCAAATTAGTACTCTCTCTTTAGAGAAGGCTTCAACAGAATGAGTATTAAATAATAGAAACTTGTTGCTGTACTCTCATGTTTTCTGTAAAAACTAGTCATTTCTGTATCTTTCCAATTTACCCTGTCTCTTCAATTTCAGTGGGCCTGAACCTGACAGATTGAGCCTGACTCACATTGTGGATTTACCTCATCCAATAGGCAATATTTGGCTCACAACAAACACTGAGCGTTATTTGGCCTATTCATTGACACTGATGACATTTTGTTTCATTTTCGTTTCAGTTTTAGAATATCAACAAGGAGATTGGCATAGGCCTCTCCTGGTGAGGGCCACACACACGTTTTTTGCTGCAGCCTTGTCACGATGTTGATATTTATACCACAGATGTGTCGCCCTGATGAAAAATACCTATAGTGCATTTTCTCTCTGCTTCAGGCTACTGCACACTCACGGATATACATTTGGAAAAATCCTTGATCTTAATTTAGCAGAATAGAGACAAACAGAGGTGATCTACATCTTGGTGGTCAATGCACAGTACACTCCTTTAAATATCAGTCAGTTATTCACAATAAAATCCTGATATGCTGTCTGAATTTCATGGCACCACCATGTTACCTCTGTGTACTGGATGTCTACTGACTGTCCCACTAGGTGGCAGCACCAACACAGTTATGCAAGGACAGTTGGTGCAGCATCAGAGAACACCTACCTGTGCTGAAATTAAAAATGCACAAATGTTTATAATAAAGCATCTCAAGAGATTCATCAAGCTTCCTCTCTACAACATCTGAGGAACTGCTACACAGATTCATATTCACTCAAGTATTTCATGTCTGATACAGTTAAGTGCACTGCTTAATCAAAGTCGACCCCTCAGTTACTGATGGACCTAATAGCTACTCAGACATTAGTTTGACTCTCAGGCTAACGATTATAGATATGAGCAGGATTATGAACCTTATTTCATTCAGTATTATGCAGCAAAACCTCTTAAGACATGAAAAATAACTATTCAGACAAACATTACAATGGATATTGTACCCAGGGTTTCAAATCAAATCTGAAATGTTCACACACACAAACAAGCACACCTTAACCTTAGTTTTTCCACTTCAGGTGCAGTTGTTAAAGGATCAGATGGCAGCAGAGACCGCTGCCCGTATGGAGGCTCAGGCCCGCGTCCACCAGCTGCTGCTGCAGAACAGGGACTTGCTACAGCACCTGGCCCTGCTTGTGCAGCAGCTGAAAGAGCTGGAGGCTCGCGCTCCAAAAACAACACAACCAGGGCAGCCACAGCAGGAGCCTCAAGCTAACGGACACAGTAAGTTACTGGGCAGGTGACTTGTAGGAACAGTGTAATCCCTCAGACAAACACATGTCGGGTCAGGTTCCCCTCGTGCTGCAGTACTCGTTGCGAACTCCCCTGTTGGCATAGGGATGATGTAGACAGTCATGACACAACCAGTGATCCCTCACTGACTTTCTGTCAGCAGACATTGTCGGTTGTGTTTGATGGGGCAGAAGCACAGCTGCCAGGAATTGAAGGCGAGTGCTTTCCCGTCTGCACCACCTGGACATCCTTAAAATGAGCAATTCACTTTCATCTGTATTGAGGAGAAAAAACACTGTCCCCCAGGTGTGAGCAAAATCAGTTTGAAGCCTTCTTGAGTTCTCTTCAGTGTTGAAGATGTCTCAGTCAGAGCATCAAAGGAGGCACTGAGATCACACACAATGAGGACTGATGCAAAGCCTCATTCAGTTTAGCATGCATTTTAGTTTAGCACTTTCACTTGATTATGAGGTTAGGTGACAAGTAAGGCAAACACTTAAGTAATTGCAGTTCATTCTAAGGGGAACCTGAATGCCTCTTCAGGGTAATCCATCCATAGTTGTCAAGACATTTCACTCAAAATCACAAATGTTAACTTCATGGTGGCACTAGAGGAAAAGTCATTAGGGTAAATCCTCTGGGGACTGTGAATGTCTCCAATTGTCAGCCTCATAAAAATATACATAGAAATGCATTTGCAACTACAGTTGTGTTTATTGCAGAAAATATTTCTGGGTTGTTAATTTGACTTTGTAATGATTGTTGAGATTTTACAGAAGCCCGAAAATGAAAATCAAGAGCTATCACGGTGTTATTGTGTTATAAACCACACTCCTCTGTGTAACACAAAATATCTTTACACACAATAGCATCTCTATATTAAACTAATAACAGATTATATAATCACAGTGGATTTAAAACCACATTCTGTCAGCATTATCTCACAGTCACAGACTTTGTTCTCTGTGAGAGTTTTGATTTTGGTGCACACACACACAGGCGCACACACACACACAGGCACACACAAAAATACACAAACTTTGTCCCAAAGGAGGATTTTGTGGAGGAGGAGGAGTGTATTTACAGCAGCTAAAAGAACGGCCTGTCTTGCCAAAATAATTATGAATAACTGCATAACCACACACACACACACACACACACACACTCTGGGCAGAGCTGTGTGTGTGAGGAGACTGTGTACATTTTGATTGTGTTTTTATGTACATGTGTGTGTTTTAAAACTGACGCATCATGTTTCATGCTTGTATTAATCATGTTAGTCCTTCTGATAGAAAATGCTAATCTTGCTAATCTCAGACATGGCTGGCCTAAGTGCTGCCATTGGCACACTTCCAAATCCTCTTCTCAGTGATGAGAGTCATCACTCAGAGATTTTACAAAGACGCCAAAGATTTTAAAAAGACCACAAAGTAGTTTGAGTTTGAGTTCTCTTCTTTATCTTGTTTTTCATTGAGACATTTTGCTAATTCGACTTGTTTTATTCATCCATTCCAGACGATCAACAATCATCTGTTTCTACATTAGCAAAGTCTCTGTCTCTAAATCTGAAGAATCACTACAGCCAGACCATGGACCAGCTCATCACCTCCACGCCCGCGTGGCTGCTCCAGACTTCCCCACTCTCCCCCAGCCAGGTGGACTGTGCTGAGTCCTACCTCAACCTGCTCAACCTGGAGAACAGCAGCAAAGCGGCTGTGCCAGTCAACGGGGACTTGGACCCATTCATCAGGGCTGATGGGACAGCGGACAGCAAGGGGAGGCCCTCCAATGAGATTGTCCCGTTTTCATCGACAAACTCAGCCCACATGGATGAAAAGTAAGATGGCTGTTCTCATGTTGACTACACAGATGAGAATAATGCTTGTTAGTACTCTACCCCCCGCCCCCACAGAAATAACACAGATCATTCCACTGGCAGTGTGTGGTGTGAGCAGATCACTCAATGAAGCCATGACACTGTCATACATGTTGGGCAATTATCGGTATATTAATGGATACAGGCTTGTGCTGTGTCCCTGAAATTTAAGAATCATGTCGATAGGACATTCTGAGCCTTAGTCCTGTAAAAAATATTCATAGTGCAACCTGAAAAGTTTTTATATAAATGTACTTTGTCATTACTTTTTGTCTGTCTTTGCAGCTACAGTCTGCATTATGTTTTAGTGAGTGTAAACAGGAAGTATAATGTTGCCATAGAGTCAGTTAATTAGCTGTGGGTTACAACTTGAGCCTGCGATCAGGTTCTCAAGTTCTGGAGTTATAAAGAGCGCCCTTGTTACCATGATTTCCAAGCAGATTTCTGTCTGTTTATCTACAATAGACATTGACGATAATGATATCCTTGGAAAGTGTAAGTCACACAAAATCATAAAAATGTGTGTATCATGTCTGTGTGTTCAGGAGAGAGAAATTCCAGCACAGGATTTCAAGGTACCTTAATTGCCTCCATGAGACATTACCTGCATGCACATGTTCCTTCAGCATCATGCTGTGTCCCTGCCTCATGTCTCTCTGAACCCCACTACAACTCTACCCAAGAGTAAAAGATGTTAGGGGCTAGCTAATTCCCTCTTTGTGCTAAGTCATCATGTCAAACAGTCACATACTTTATATGAGCAATATCCATCCTCTCATCTAACTAGCTTCACATAAAGGGATAGTTTGGAGTTTTGAGCAGACACACTTTGCTAATGTGGCACCAGTCAGTTTGTGTTTGAGGTAACCAGGCTACACAGTGACATACGCAGCCTGTAGCTTTTAGTGTTATTAGCGGAGAACAGCTCAACTCAGCAGAAACAGCCTCCAGCTAATGAAAGTGTGACTGTAATCAGGGGATTACAGAACATGGGGAGAAAAGGGCCAGGGTTAGACAAACAAAGAGGGGATCAGGTTTGAGGTTGAAAGCAGGAGTCAGAGAGGCTTGTGAGAGAGAATGAGATTTAAGAGAAACACGGAAACTCCATCAGCTTTAGCTCATAGCCCAGTGTTTCTATTCCATGAAATAACTCATTTGAGAAAGCCATTAAAACATGTGTCGGAAGAGTAAAAACTGAATGGAATCATTTTCTTTGGAATAATTTATGATGAATATGTTTTTGCTTTTCAGGGATGTTTGAGGTTCTATTTCTCGCTGTATAGCACATTTTATCTTACGAAGTGCTTTCCCTACTGTACTTTTGACTTAATGTCTGAATGCTGTGACATGCAGTTCAGTGATACTCAAGCAACCCTTGCCATATGTGGCATCTGAGTGCATATGTGTAGGCTCAGCATGTAATTACTTTTTAATTAGCTTTTAAATGAGCTTTTAATCTCTTTAGAGTCATCACAAAGACCAGCTATGGTAAAAAAGAAAACAAAAAACATTTACTACATATGATCAAGTAGAGCTCTCAAGCAAGAAAAACTCTTAAGTCCTTTTCTTTTTTATCACCCTCCTCTCGCTCATTCTCACTGAATTTGTTTCTCCTCTCGCTGTTTTCTCTCTCTGAAAGCAATCCTCAGTGAAATCTCCAAGGAGAGCATGTTAAAGTTGATTTCAGAACAGACAAGGAGAAAAATAAGGAGTTGGAATTGACTCAACGGTGTAGTGTGTATTTGGCGTGCTTGTGGATGTTGTAATTTTGTATGTCTGTTTTGTCTGTGTGTATGTGTGTGTGTGTGTGTGTCTGCAGCTTAGCCAGACTCACATCCTGTGGTTTCCTGCTGCACAGGCTCCCAGCCAATCCGAGCTCCCATCCCTTCACAACCTGAAACCCTACCCAGCGGCTACATATGTCAGAATATACTTTTTTCTTTTTTACATAAGCAGGGGGAAAAAAAATAAAAGGAGAGACAAAAGGGAACTACAAATCTCCTCCAAAGAGAAACATCGTGTTACTGTACATTTCCATCTGAACATTAGTTTCATCTGGGAGTGTGTTTGTGTGCCAGGCTGAAAACCCCCTTTTTCCCTTTATTTGTAATTATGTAACAACCAGCATTTCTTGCCTGTCTGCCACTTTTCCTCCTTAGCTTCTCTGCCCCACCACATTTTCTATTCTCTGTCCCAGTAGCTTAGAAATATGCCACCAGGGCATTTTATGCTCTTTCTCTTAAGTGACTTTCCTCTCTTTGCCATCCCCCTCCTCCTTATTTGGCTTTTGTTTGCCTCCTCTCCTGAGTGACATCATCTTTGTGTATAAAATTTTATGCTTGGCGTATACACAAATGGCATATAAAAATAATGAAAAGTCAGGTTATTCTGCACAGAAAAAAACACTGATGATCATCTTCTAGTAATCCTGCAAAGAATCTTAGTTTATGATATGAAAACAACTTTGTGACTACAACTCAACTAGATCTTTTAATCTCACTAAAGCAGAGGAAAAATAAGTAAAACAATGTGAGCTGGAGAGATGGAAACTTCAGCGCCATTGTGTCATTGTGTTTCTCCCTGCCAAACTCCTTTGCATTACCTTTGACGCAGTCCAACTCCTGTACCCGTGCTCCCCCACCACATGGCAAATTTTATTGCTTCCATTTGCTTTTGTTTTCTGGATTTCCCCAGCGAATCAATGTTTATAGCCTGAGTGGCCATATTTTATGTTCTGTGAACTAGCAGACAGATACTCCACTGCCATCCTCTCTCACCATTTCTCCTCCTCCTCTTCATCCCTTCTTCACCCCCCCACCCCCACCCCAACACTTCTCGCACCCTCACAGGTCTAATGCTCTTCTTGCAGAGAGATGGAATCTGTTCACTTCATGTCATTAGTACAGTTTTGCTTTACAGCTTTACATCACACCAGCTTTATCACCCTACATGGACCACTGCCATGTGTGCATGCCAGCTTGGCCCACTGACTCAAGCAATATATGCATAGTATGTGGGCATTGTACTGAACACTATATCTAACCACGTAGTGAGTCACACTTTGCACAACAAACAGAAAAATCTGAGTGGGTTCAAAACAGGATGTTATAGTAGACTTAAAATACACTTTGTGGGCATAACACTGAACTGTGTTATTTGCAACTTTCTGAGTCATCAACCTCTTAATGTGACACAAGAAAATGTGACTTAAGAGTCTGTAGTCATGCTAGCAGCCCTGTGAGGCTGTACTTCAGTTGCAGATGTGCTTTGAGCTAAATACCAATGTCACCACACGTGTTCATAACAATGCTAATATGCTAATGCTAAGCAATCATAATGTCTACCATGCTTATCGTGTTAGGTTAGAACGTAAGCATGCTAACATTTGATAATTAGCACCAAGCACAAAATACAGCTGAGTGTGATGGGGGATGTCGTCTGTGTTTTTGGATATGTGGTCATAAATCAAAGTACTGGACAAACTGAAATTTTGTCTGATGATGATGCTAGATGAAAAAAGTCAAGGGATCAGAAAGGGGAAAGTAAATGAATTTGTGTACCACATTTCATGATAATCCATCTAATATTGGTAGAGATACACTCTGAACACCACAAACGTCAACCTCATGGTGGCATTAGATGAAAAGTCGGGATCACCAAAGTCAGTAGGATTCATTGGGAACCATGAATGTTTGTAGAAAATTATGTTGAGATGAGTGAAAAATTGATGTGCTAGTGGTGCTGAAGTCTAGGGATCAAGAAAGTCATCAGGAATTATCCTCTGTGGACCATGAATATCTGTGCCAAACCCATTGACAGTGCATCCAGTTGTTGTGGAAATACATACTGGAAACAGCAATTGTCAACCTCATGGTGGCACTAAAGGAAAAGTCAGAGATCACTATAGGATTCCCTCTTTGGGAAAAGTTTTGTGGCAATCCATCAGATAGTTGTTGAGATGTTTCCATCTGGACCACAGTGCTAACCCGACCAACACTGTCATCCCCAGAGCCACGCTGCTAAAAATTGCATCATGCCCACACAGAACAAAAACAGACACATATGGCGGCCAGCTTATATGAACACCCAACTATGTATTATTCACAAATGAGTCATGCTTCCTCTGGTATGGTATAGACTGCACTCTTACACGCTTCCTCTCTGACAGTATTGTGTGTTGTATAATCACATTTCCTGACCTATCTCGTGATCTTCTCTTCCACTTCTATCCCTCTTTTTTTATTTTCCCTCTTCATCATTAACATTGTCTGTGTGTGTCAGAGCTGCACCGGCAGCCTCGTAGGCCAGTAATTTGATTGCAGCGATGTGATGGGAGTGTAATGGATGATGTTGTTAGGTGTTTGGGCGGAGCTGGTTCTGTCTGCTGGATTTAAACACTGCCACACAGCATTGTTCAGAGATACAAACTGATGTTTTTAAGAGGTTTGTGGCAAGATTCATATGCTCTCAGTCTGTCAGGCTGAATGTAATACCTTTAGAGCAGGAGAGTCGGCCTGTCAGTCACTGAAAAATGTTTGATTGAGATGCTGTCAGGCAGGACTGATCTTTAGAATACAGTTGTTTGGAATTATAAGTTTTCCAGACACTTTATAGACCCTCACATTCATCCACCTGCATGCCTAAACATCCTGCATGGACGTCGTACATACACTCAGATGGTTGTGTGTTAATTGCTTTGCAAAAGCAAGATGCTTTTACAAAGACCTCTTCTCTGAGTTTAAACCTCCCACTTGTTCAATCACTTTCTTTGTGTCTCTGACTTTCTGTCTCAAAGGTATGTAAGACTTCTTTTCAGAGACACAACTAAGATAAACATGTTTTACTGATTTCTTTTATTTGTCTCCACCTGGCAATCTGCAGGCTACTTGTTGCTTTTGAAATAAGAAAGTGTTGCTATTTCTCGTCCTATTCTGTTGATTGCTGGCTTTGTTGCTGTTTTTTGAATGGTGAAATAAACAAGCATACTGTGCTTCTGAGTCATACGTTCTGCAAAGACCACAGGGGGTTCGCTTTAATTTCTAAAACACCTTTGCTGCTTTGTGTCTATATTGATTTTCATGTGGCATTTAATTATCCCAGGAATAAACAACTATCAGCAGTGAACAGCCTGACGCACATCTCGTGTATTTCTTAGCTATGTACTTTTCACCTACTAATACCTAATACTCAATTTACCTTACTAATAATTTTCTAAAGGATAGATAAGATTTAAGAGGCTTTTGAAAGGTTACCTTTCTGTTAGGAACAGTTCTCCATTAGCATTAGTGTAGTATGAAAAATGGACTTGGTAGTTTAGTAATTTTTATCTGCATAGCCCAAAATCACAAATTACTAAATTGCATGAGAGAGCTTTAAAATGTCCACAGCTAACAACACTTTCTTTCCACAGACCCTCAATTTTGATGAGAGATTTCAGCTATGTTTAATAGTAAAATGATAACTCAGGAAGTTTGAAGCTCATTCACATCTATGTCAGCTGCTGTGTTGTCCTTTGGTGTGTCTGCAGAGGGAAAGCATAACCTCATACTGGTGATTCTTTTCTATGGAAAGTGGCAAAGGTTTATCCAAAAAGTCATTAGGTTTGTTGCTAGTTGCTTTTTTGGAAAAAGGTCGCTAGAGGGGTTTGAGAAACTGGTAAATCTAGTGACAATGGCACCAATTTGGCAACACTGTAAATGCCCTCCTGATGTCGTAATAGGAACTGCCAAATCTTTTTTGAGAGCAACGGCCAATGGGCACACCCCAACACTCTGCCACCAACCAATGGTGTAACGTCATCACTCAGTCAGTCAGTCATGGACATTCATGTTTCTAAGTCTGGCCTTGCTGTCGTCAGCCAAAAAAGGATAGGAACCTCAAGAAGATTAATAGTGGATGTATCCGTCTTCCAGAGCAGTCAGACATGCAGTGATGTGTATACAGAGCAGACTGAAGTAGCAGTAGCAGAATTAGAACAGAGAGAAACAGAATGACAATAAAAGGTATAGATAAATTACAACCATACAATGTGAAGTATATATTTATTGTAATAAGTTAAAGATTTCCAGGTAACCCATCACAGTGAACATTTAGATTAGGACATGATGATATTTAGAATATCTCATGCAATTAAATCCTACATAGCTTGTGGGTTTAGGTTTTTATGGAAAGTTTCAGCACCTGCAGCAGTGAACAGATCTGCATTAATTTGCTGCTACATGTTGTCAGAAATTGAAACCTTTAAGACCAAAAAAGGATAATGTGAATTTGGTAGTTGTATTGTACTCTAGAGGTTGCTGCTGGCAGCTGGTATTCTAGGTAAGAAAAGAGAATGACTCTGCACTAATCTGCAAAGATCTTTTTTTCTAACCAAGTATAATCTACGTGTAATAACCAAGTCTAAGATGTTAGTTTCCTGTAAGCACCACCCAAGAAAAGTTTCTAAAAATGACCTTTCTTGTAGCTGTTCCCATATGCTTTGGGAAATGGTCTGCAGTAATGTTAAGTATATACTTCTTGACCTGTAGTTATAGCCTAGTTAAAGTGAATTTTGCATCTTTTAGATTATTCTTTTTTGTATGTAGAAAAATGATTAAAAATTGGTGCAGTCTTTGTCTTGCTTTCAGCCCACTCATCTCAGTGTTTCCAGGTTGGATCTGTCTTTTTGGAAACAATGCCTTATTGGAAATGTTAAAATCTTTCACAGAGTGGCTTTAATGGCCTAAGACCTGCAAAATCACTGGTGTGGCCTGTAATTCTCTTACATAGCTCCCTGATCCTCTGTAGTCTAACTGTTGCCTCTCTTTGGTACAGGTGCGAGGACCCGCTCCTGCTCATCCTCTTCCTCATCTAACCATCCCTCATTTTCCTGTCAGTCCGCCCAAACAAACAAACAAACTGAACCCCCCAGAATAACTTCCAACCAGCAGCAGCTGCCTTAAACCCACAGCTCATGCGCTCCATCGACCCCCGTCCCCATCCCTGTCCCTCTCATCGTTTGCTGCACCAACCTGCCTCTCCCTGGGAGCCCGGGGAGCTCTCTGCCACTGCCTAAGCCCCCTTCCTCTCCTTCTCCTCCCCTTCTCCTTCTTCTCCTCTCTGCCCCTTCTCCTCCCTCTTATGTGAGTATTACTCATGACAACCAGCATGCAGAACCAGTGTGTGGCACAAGCATGGGACTGGGCATGTGGTGGATGAACAGTGTGGGTGTTAGCTGGCTCATGTGTGGGTCTCACCAGTGATTTCTCTGCTAATGACTGCATAATAACGTCCATTTACATGCGGATGTGGTTCTGCAAATTCATAACCACATTAGCACTGAGGTAATCAGTGAGTCACACATGTCTTGTGCACGGTAGCACTGTCTGTGTTTTCCACACTTTGCTGGACTGTGAGCGCTTGTTTTCTGTCTCACACTTTGTGCCAGAATAGTAATGTACTTGTCAAGATTTGGTATTATTTTGTCAGTGGAGGTTTAGCCTGAGCAGTAAAACTGTCAGAGCTGAGGCACAGGCAGAGGAGAAGTACGTCTTGATGTACCTGTCTTACACTCGCTGTGTTACAGTGGCATTTGTGTTTTGTTTTCGTGTGTTTTTTGTCTTGTGCATGTTTTGCTTCACTGAATCTTACCAAATCACCATCATCCAGATGGAGAATGTAATAAGCCAAGCCTCAGGCATACAGCATCAGAGGTTTCACATACTGTATGGCTGCATGTTTGACCGGCAGCCAGTAGTGGAACAAAATAAGGAAATAAACCCTAGCTGGTAATAACTGACAAAAATAATATTTAGATAAAGAGGAAGTCATCAGAATTCTATTATATTCACAAGCAGAAAAACAAACCAGACGGACAAACAATAAACACATTATGTAAAAAGGATAATGTGAATTTTGTGGCCAAATACGTGACCAGTGTTGCTTTCCCACAGCTTTTTCTCTGATGTCAGAGCAGTTTAACACACCACTTTACAGAACATGAAATAATCTGTTTTCCTCTACATTACCACAAAATGATAATCCTACTTTGGAAAGGAAATCCCGATGAATTGCTCTCTGTGGCGGTTTACCATAAGTCACTGCAAGTTCATTTTCATTTCACGCTGAAATGAAAGTAGTAGCTGTGCAGGAATATTGCAGATATTCTTTTTTAGCAGTAATACGCAGTAACATAAGTATATGAGAGCTGTCGTAAATGCTCTGACTTGAACAAGCTCCTAATAATCTCCTTTAGTTGGAGACCTCATGTTGTACACTCATGGTATAATGAGCTGAAAGATTTGAGTGCTGTGGGCCATGTCATTGTCAAAAGTCCTTAGCTTGTCATCTGGTCTGTGCACATAAGAGAGGAATACATCACCATTTCCTAGTCAAAGCAAGTAATCTAATCTCTCTTATAGAGAGAGACCGATATGTTTTTTTCAGGGCCGATACTGATTATAGTCAAGGAGGCCGATAACTACTGGAGCCAATATTCATTTGCAGTAAAAGTGAAAATATTGGCATCAAAATTTTGAATAATACAAACTCCAACACTTAACTTTGTTTAAATGCCTTTAAGCATACGTTTATTAAACAGCTTTTCAGATTAGCAACATGTTAAACTTGTTACATGTTAAACAATAGACATCGTTTTAAAATTCTAACAAAAAGTGCAGGGAGCTCCCAGGCTCGGCAGCATGTCTTATAGAGTTAAATGAAAACTTAAACAAATAAATAGCTCCCTAAAGTTTTCTACAGTAAATAAAGAAACATATATCTGCTCTCTGGAGCTTCTCCACCCAGCAAAACCTTTTCTCCTCTCCGCCGTGTGTGAGAGCACTGTGCATGCACAGCTTTCACTGCTGATTGGCTGTTGCCCGTGCTAGCATGTAACCTGTGAGTAACCATTCAGATGCTGTGCTGTGGGTGGGACAATGCTGGAGAGGGCCAAAATGCCCAATATCCGCACCGATAATCGGCCCGGCTGATAATCGGTCTGTCCCTAATCTCTTATATTGTACAGCTCTAAAGATCATATATAAAGAAAAACAAGTTTAGCACTTAAGTCTCAGAATAGCTTTCCTGTTCTTGCTCTTTGCAACAGAGAGGCTGCAAATATTGATGCCCAAAATTGCCCAAATATGTTATGAATTATTAAATCAAGTGGATGGAATTGACCTTTATGTCAGTTCATCTGTCCTCCTTTGTTTTATAGTTGTGTGAGACAGAAGTAAGTAGACTGGAAAAGAAAGGCTACAGGGAATAGACACCAGTTGCCGAGATGCATGGCAGGTAGGCTGAATGAGACAGAGACAGAGTAATAAAGGGAGTGGTAGAAAAATGGAAAGGAAAAACAGAGGAGAGCGAGATAGAGCAGTGAGGCGGAGAAGGGGAGTCAGTGTGACAGAAAAGAGATGTGCTGAGTCAAAGTTATGATAATGAGTCTGGGAAGGAAGAAAGCAGTCTGCTTCTTGATCGAGATGCAAATTGATCTCCACATCCTGGCAACACACATTCAAAAATAACAGCACATGAAACCACAGCAGGATCGAACTTTAAGCTGTACTGTTTGTGTGTATAAACCACAAAGAAACTGTTGTCCCAAGGGAGAGAGCAATACAAGTAGTAAAGTATCCGAGGGTTTCATTTTGCTTTAGGAGAAGGCTGCTCTATCACTCAGCGGCACATTATTAATGTAATTTCCCTCAAACTAAACTAAACCTTGTTTCTTCCTCATACATATAAACTGTTTGTACCTTCTACTCTCACTCAAGCAAAGAGCAGATGCTTGGCAGCTTGACCCAGCCAAGCTACCTCTGGCTGCTCCAACTGGCTTCTTAGGCAATAACTGTATCAAGTAGCTACTTTGCTAGTTGCTAACTACCTAGCCAGCTAAAGATTGAGAACCAGTTATTCTTTCAAAAATTATTCAGACAGCAAATCTTAAATATATTATTTTTCACAGCAGATGTGTTCAATTTAAAAGCACAGGTGTAATTAATTATGGCTGTGTTGGTTTAGGTGTGCCAGTTCTACGACTACTACAAAAATTAATGAAATTAACAGTTGTAAAATATAAGGTACGATTTGTTTAGACAATAATAAATGTGGTATTAGACATAAACACGAGTCTGCAGCCATGGGAGCTTCTCTTTGAGGCTGTACTTGAGCTAAGTGGTGCTTTGAGCTAAATGAGAATGTTGGCATGCTAGCATGCTCACGATAATGTTAATGTTGATTTTTAGCAGGTACAATGTCTAGCATGCTCACTATTTTGGTTTAGCATTTTAGCATGCTAATGTTTCCTAAGTAGCACAAAATGAAGTACAGCTGAAAGTGAAGGGAATTAGTGGTGCAGGTCAAAACTGAGAGTACTGGACACATTAAAATTTTGCTCTGATGATGATGATAGAGGAAAAGTCATGGAAACACCACATTTATAGTAGCAGTGGAAAATTAAGTCAGGGGATCAAGTCAGTAGGATTCATCCTGTAGACAGCGGGGCAGTCAGAGTTTCACTGCATTCCTTTTTAGAGTTGATACTGACCACAGCAACAAACCAACATAGATAACAAACAACTAATAAAAACTAATGATACTGCTAATGACATTGGAGTCAATGGAGCTGTTGACTTGACTTTTACCCTCCAGTGCTGTGTGTGTTGCTTAATTTGTTAGAATAGGAAACAGTGGATAATTACTGTATGTCTGGAGATGGTTTCCCTGCACCATTACAACAAGTCTGTCATTACTATAGTTGTCAACACCATTCTCGTACAGAAGCAGAGACAGTAAATATATCAGCGAGTCACATAAGTTCATTACTGAGACCAGGATTCAACCACAGACCGGATTTCGCAGGGGAACGAAGTTAGCAGCAGCCACCAGTGTAATGTAGATGGGAGGAGTCAGGGAGGAAGCGAGGCTTGTTAGCGAGTGTGTGTCAGGACTCATTTTCCAAGAGAATGACTGTGATTGTGTGTGGTTGTGCGCACTGGTGCTTATCGTGGCATTACTGTGGTACTATTGGGGTGACTGCAATGTAGCTATTTCTGGTGTCTTTGTGTGCGTGTCTGTGTGTGTCTGTGTGTGTGTGTGTGTGTGTGTGTGTGAGGAGGGGAAAGCCTGTAGCTCTTTCCTTGCTTGCTTACCCCCCAACCCTTTTTACTTTGGCTCTCTTTCTGCTACTGTCTGTCTATTTTTTCAGCAGGGGAGCTGTGGGATGGAGATAAGTCCCTAGACAGCTGAAACAACAGGGAGCCAGAGAGAAAGAGAGAGTCACTGTCTTATCTAGTAACAGCTTACGTCACAGTATGCTCAGGTTAATGGGGTATAGTGTGACTGATGGAGAGGAAAACTGGCTTGAGGCTTATTCTCATACTCCTTGGTACAGAGAAATGGCGCTGATACTGAATTAGAAACATAAAGAGCAACATAAAGTGTGTTAATGGATCCACTGAGAAACCAGTAAAGGGATTTCATCAAACTTCACTAACCAGTGCATCTGTTCTCTTTACTTATAGGTGTAAACAGACAATCCCTAAACTTGACCCTCCTCCACCCTCCCTGAACCGCAAGCGGGCCAGCAGGACCTTGTCTCCGGGGTCAGAAGTCACAGCTGTGCCTACGCCAGGAGAGGTCACCGCTAATGATGTGACCGCCAGCCGCAGCAGCAGCCTGTCATTCCCAGACATCACCCCCAGCTCCCTGTCGTCCGCTGACTTCCATTCCCTCAGCAACGGCGAGAGCAGCTCCTGTTCAGCCAGCGAGGACTCCGGGGTCCGCTCCGAGACCAAGTCCCTGCTGTCACCCCTGCGTGACGACGACGACCTGTTCGGGGACCGTGGGACCTTTTTAACGGCCTCCAGCGGCTGCGACAGTCCCGTGGAGGAGAGGAGCGAAGCAGTTCTATCTCCGTCTGAGCCGTACCCCACCGAGCCCCCCGCCCTCGCCTCACACTCGGACACCTATGAGCACCCACTGCCCTTCTCCTCTCCTGTGGATGATACCTGCCTTCACATCAGTTTTTCTGAGGATGAACTGCTGGAGAGCAGCCAGGAAGACCCTAATGTCCCACAGAGGAGTTAGGAAGACAGGCTGATATTCCGCTGGAGACCTTTCACTATGTTCTTCAATCAGCTTTTAATGCAATACTTACTGTCAAACCCTCCTATGTTTGCACTGGGCTCCATTTCAGGACCTTTAATTATTCTGTCCACTCGTGACACAGTACAGACATAGCATTGCCAGTTACTGAAAAATAATCTATTGTATAAATTATTAGCCAATGGACAGATTTAGTATTTTTGTAATGAAATTAATGATCTAATTTACTTTTTAGTGACTAGAATGTTAAGCAGAATACATGTAGCAATTCTTGCACTGTTAAAGTCACACATCATTTACCGTAAGCCAATGAGGGAACACATTTTATTTTTGCTAGTAGTCTACATTAAAACGTTATTTTGTATGACGCTTCGCTGTGGTGCAAACTGTTGTGGAAATACCATTTTCTGCAGAGTTCTATACAGTGCGATGATCACGCAAATGTGGATGTTGGGAAGAGCCTCGCCTTCTGAAAAGCACCTGAGTGGATGATGGGTAGGGAAGAAAAGAACAAGAAAGTCAGTAAAGGGAAAGGGCAGGATAGAGGTGAGCAGATCTAGTTGTGTTTTTGGTTTATGCACATCCACTTGTGGCTGTGTTGTAGGTTTTTGTTTTATCAGAGTTGAGTGGGAAATAGAATGTTTTGTGCTACTTGTATTTTGGGTTTTTTCAGACTTGTAGGTCTGACATTAGCAGAATAGCCAAAGGAGATTTGTATTCTGTGTGTGATTCTGTGTGTAGCATGATTGCAGCCCTTCAAAACTAAAAGGATATCCGCAATGAAAATTATTTTAGTTTTGAGAGACAACACAGGAAGAATGCAAACCCTCAGTGAGCTAACGGCCTTGAAAGCCCTGGATTGCAGCTGTATGAGTGGGGAGTCTGTTATAAAATGAACCCTCAGACTCAATGGGAAGATAATTGGGGAATCACAGAGGACCTTGGAGAAAGACAGCTTGGCAGATGAATTTTTTCTTTTCAGCCTCTCTCTTTGTGAAATCCTGAATGACCAGAAAATCTGTTTCATTTAGAGCTCTCAGGACAAATTAAGCTGACACTGTTGCCACACATGCAATATAGATTGTCCTATTGTGCTTGTAGTTTAATCTAAATGTTGGGAACATTGATTTAAACTTCAGTTGTGTTAATCAGTATGAAGCTGCAATGATTGGTCAATGAATCAATCAGTAGATTACCAGAAAATTAAGCAATCATTTAATGCAGCTGTTTTGATCATCAGTCAACTGTCCTTTTTAAGCAAAAAATACCAAACACTAACAGGTTCTACTTTCTCCAATATGACGATTTACTGTTTTAAAAGTTTACATTTTGTGTTCCAAATGTTCCAAACCATCAGCCATCAAGAAAATAACTGTCAGATTAATCGATAAAGAAGACTGTTGTTAGCTGTAGCCTTATATCAATAAGATAATTATGCAAACACAACATATCATTAAACAACTGCCATTGTTCTTAAGTGATGAAGACATACGAAAATGAGATGAATGGAGCTGAGGCGATTAATTGATTAAGTTAACCAACAGAAAGATATCTATTGATTTAAGTCATTTCATCTCAAATGAGAATATTTGACAGATATTTGATGCTTTGATGATGATGTTTAAATTGATGGAGAAAATTATCAAGACAACAACCAGCACATGAACTGAAGAATTATTTGTTGTAGCCCTACAGCTGTTTTTTTTTTTTTTCTAATTATTTTACATGAAAGTGGAAAGGTTCTGTTGTGTTTTTAGTGGTGTTTCATTCAGTTAAGTGCACTATTGTAACCGATGACAGGTAGGAGACAGGTAGGAGTGATAATTAATGGATGCGAGAGGAAAAGCAGCTGAGTTGTGAGAAGAGGGGTGTTGTAAAGGTGCAGGTGTAAAATCGTCTCGGGGAAATCTTTTTACACCCAGAAACGAGGCTTTTCTCAACATCACGTGTGGCGGGGCGCTATAACAGCAATAACACATGGAAGAAAAAAAATAAAGCGGAATAGTTGAAGAACTTCAGCACAACATGTGTTTTTTTTGTTTTTTTTCACTTATTTATGTGATCTGTCTCTATTTTTGCTGAAATTACCTGTTGTCCTATGTATTTTACCTGCTGACTTCTTTGTTGATACACTTCTTCAGTGTCATTTCCCCTCACTCCAGCATGGTAAACATAATTTTACCCACTGACTGAATTGAATGTACTGTAGGAAGATCAGGCTTCAAACTGTAAAGCATTCACATATAGTATTCAAACACGGGCAGCAGAGGAAATCATAACAAGCAGTTCACAGGTGGATTTAAACCACACAGTAACAATGCAGCTAGAAGCCTATTAAAAAAAGGAACGTTTCATCTCTTTGGTTTGAATGGGAACAATAATAGTCTGTCTGTTCTCCTCCTCTGCCCTTTTACACTCTGCATTAATTACGTCTCCTTACATTCACATTTGGCATTAACAATTCATGTCTCTCAAACTCTTTCCCACACGCGTAACATTTTCAAGGCTCGTTGAGACTTTCTGTCACTTTCTCTGAGTTGCTCGGTTCCTGAGGAGCCTTTGGAAAGTGAGCTGTTTCTTCTCTGTTTTCCTCGAGCCTACAAAGCTCGCCTCTGCAGTGTACGCTGTCGCCGCGAAGCAGGAAGAGGTGACTGACAGGCTTAATGTGTTCAGGGCCTCGGTGGGATGCAGTAATGAGAATGGAGGCAGATAGGAAATCCTTCAGCCCTGAGGTGTTAGAGCTGTTATTTCCTCTGCACCGCTCTGATCTCAGGAGTGCAAACACCACCTCTGGTACAGGCTAAACAAGAGAATTGGTGAAATGTGTGGTGTGTTTTATTTGTGGCACAGGAGTCCATTTCTCCCCCTGTGCCTTCATGCCCTCCCTCAACCTGGGATTCTCCCCCTGGATAATCAATAATGCAGGATGTCTGTGTGGCTCAGGATAGCAGAAGCTACTCCTTCCACTTGATTGTCTCCTGAGAGGCAGCCTCCATCTCTGGAGGTGGCCTGTGTTCAATACCAGACTGCATCTGATCTGCGATCAATTCAACATACCTGCAAAGAGCCAGATAGCTTGATGCCCACTGTTAACCTTAGCTCTGGGTCTTTACATAGCTGCTTAAAGTAGATGGCCGTTGTCCTTTACGCGCCCATTAATGCTCCTGAAAAGTCATTAGTCTTAGACAGGAAAGAGCCCGTCAGTGATCAAAGCTTCGTAAGCGAAGCTGGTGATCACAGACACAGGAATGAACTCACATCACATGAATGCACATTTTAACAGCTGCTAGTAGAAAAGATAAGACAACCGATTTGGCTTTCTTGTCACTTGTAGAGCGATTTTTGAAGTCATTCAGAGGTGGCTGAGGACTACTGTCTAATTATGATATTGACATCATGGTAGAAATGTGCCATTTTTCTAAGGCAAAAAATAGAAATAAGAGAAAAAATAATGGCTCACTGAATAACATTCAGTTTCTTCTTTCATCTTTCACCTTATTAAAAATAATTTATCCAGGATTATACATACATATGGTAAACAGATGAATGATGAATGTTTGGCTGATTATCTCTGCTGGTAATCATACAGTCTACCTGACCTGTGAGGGAAAGTTCTGAAACCTTCTCAGCCACAGACTCACCAAAGGTTAAAAAAAAAAAAAAAAAGAGAACATACGGCAGGGGCGAGGGTGTCTCAGTGTTGATCATCTTTCATTTAAATGCAAATTTGAAATATTGAAAAGCATCCTCATGATCCCAAATCATTCTGAAACATTAAGTCTCCATATTCTCTCTCACTCTGCAGCAGTGAGTGAAACCTCAATGTCACGTTCCCACTGGAACTGAGTCTGGCTTTTCGGAATCAGAGATTAATCTAACGTGGAGAAAGTTAATACCATGAAAGGGACAAAATGTATTCCAGACAACAGCAAGAATTCTAACATCTGTATTTACTTATTATTCTTTCTATTTGGTGTATGAAACTCAACAGAAACAGTGCTTCAGACACAGTGGAGTATACCTCTTCAGCCCTGTCTAGCCAGAGTCTGCTCTCACTATGCCATGGCTTTATTAGGAGGACAGACATTTCAGATATGTAAACATGGGCGTGAGGTAGACGGATGGAGCTGGGAATATGGAGAGCTAGCCAGCTAGAACATGCCTGTCATGGAGCTGCTATGCCTTTCCATTTGTTTTTTAAAACTCTTAGACAATAAATGAGCTCTTTCATCTTCAGTGTGACATTTAGAGTTTGCTGGTATTTATCCTGTGTCCTTTTTTGACAGGAGAATTATGTATTTGGAATGGTTAACACTGCCATTACTCTTTCTGTCCTCTTCTTAGATGTAATATTGCCACTGAAATGCGCACAGAAACACACACAAATGCTTCTAGCTTAATGTGAGGTTAGACAGGCGTAATGTGTTGTTTTTAGTGGCTGTGTTGCTTGTAGAGTCTGTGAGGCACCTCTGGATGAGGGGTATCTGGAGTCAGGCCCTGGAGGAACGCACAATCACCCCCAGGTTCAAACCATTTCCTTTCCACAGAAATATTTTTGTCTGAGGTCAAGTGGAGGGGAAGTAATACCCCAGGTATATCCACGCACTATCTTTACAACGTGCCCAAAAAAGTCAGTCACAGTATGAAAACCAAGCTGCTCTTGTTTGCACCAGGCCCTTCTGTAAAGCTAAATATAGCTTGTGATGACCAAGACTGGGAAGTGATGTTTGATTTATTTTTTTAGCCAGCAGGGGTTGTCCAAAGAAAGAAACACCACCTCAAAATTTTTGACTTGTTGACAGGAGCTCTGCAGGAGATATTGCATCAGAGCTGCTGCTTGACCAGTTCTCCAATGATGGGTTGAAGTTGAGGTCAGAGACAGGAGGTGGGTTGAAGGGTGTGATGTTTCCGTTGGTTGCCAAAAAGTGCAGTTTTAGTATGTTGATGCAAATTTTCCTGTTACATAGCAGAATCCAGGCTGCTAAATTAATCTCTCTCTTAAAGGAATTGTTCGACACATTTCTTGCCAAGAACTAGATGAGATGAGAAGATCAATACCACTCTTGTATCTGTCATGCTGCCTCCAGGAAATAGTAATACTAAATGCGAGCCATATAAATGGAAGCATTACAACCTCAGAGTACTGTGTGACAAAGATTAACCTTCAAGAGCGCTAAGCACTACAAACCTGTGTACTCAAACACCTGCTGCCCTCTGCACCTCCAATACAGGACCAAGACTGAGACTCAGTGTTTGCCTGTTAGCCTATTAGCTTGTTAGTCTGTGAATATTACTCCTGATTCCTGCTATCTGCAGACTTTGGAGAGACTCACTGTTGCAGTTTGGTTGATAGAGACGTAACTTTTCATGCCTGTACTTCTCTTACATTTTCATTCATCCATTGTCTATACTGCTTATCCAATAAGGTTCATCAACTGGGGGGCTGGAGCCCATCCCAGTCGACATTGGGTGAGAGGCAAGGCACACTCTGGACAGATCGCCACTCCATTGTAGAACCATCTGCTACCCTTGAGTTGCTAGACTCACTGTGACAAGGTAAAGGAGTGAATTCATATGTGATCAACTTTATGTGGCCTGCAGCTTAATGTTTTAGGAGGATAAGAAAGAACATTGTTTTTACCTCCACTAAATGCTTCCATATCATGTTAATGATGCACTCTTGTGACCTGAAAGGCACACAGCATTAAATACTCAGAAACCCAAAGATACTTGAAATACTTAACACAGTCATTTAGCAGGTATATCTGGTACATTACCCTCTGTAACCCAAAACATTACATTTTTAAACTTAAAATACAAGCAAAAGGATTTGATTGTACGTACAGTGCAACATATTAGGAGGAATAGTAAAAGTGTAGTAATGCAGGGTGATAAATGTGCAGAGGAAAACTGCACTGAGACTTATCCTACTTACATTGTGTGAATAACAATGTAAACATCATTTTGTTGAAAGCAAAATATCCAGAGGGAGTCTCAAGAATATGATAATTGATGGTTTTGCACAGAAAGTAAGGAATATGGAATTACAGCATAATATTATCTCTGGCAGCTCTGACTGAAAAGCGCAGTGGTTTCTCCCAGCTGCTGTGGGCGATGGGCAGCAGCCTCGCATCTTCCCACAGAAGATCAGAGGGAAAGAAGGAGGAGTGAGGAAGATTACTCCATGTTACAGAGGAGTTAACATGGGGTCGGAGGTTTGGCACCTTTTGGTCTTCGTGAGCATGGATGCGGTGTGGCGCTGAATAATAATGTTAGTGTTTTTTTTTTTATGTGTGTTTATAATCCTTGAGCTGCCTGGGGAGATTTAATGTCTGTATCATTAGAGAAAGCACACACTGTACTATACCATAGGTCCAAGGCAGTTTGTTCAACTCTGATTATTTTTTGTCTGTGTTATCACAACCTTTAAACCTTCAGCAGGGTACAGGGTGATTATGAGAGATGGAAACTTTAGGACTTTGACTAATTAATCCTCTTACTTCAAAACATCAGAGGAAAAAAACTCACACTGAGTAACTTTCTCTAACTTAATGCTTAAACAGCCTATAAATATTACACTTCACAGCCACCAAACATTCATAAATCTCATTACACAGTCCTCATGTGGGAATGTGCAGAGTTCTCTCTGTATTTCCACCGAAGCTTTATCTTGACTTTGTTCTTTGATAAGAATTACATTTGGCATGCCAGGTAAATTGTCTTTCCTGCCTGTCGCCCAGCACATTCAACAATTTCAAAACACACAGTGAATGTAGAATATAGATTAGAGTAAGAGTAATAGATTCTCAAATTCACCTTTTTCTCTTGGTCACTATTTTCTTCCTTTGTGACAAGTTTATATTTGTGTAATATTTTGGACATTCAGAGATTCAGTCATTGACCCAACAAGACTAAAGCATGTTCACATCACACTGGAAAGACACACAAACATCAGAAAGCACTGTATTCACTCTAGTTTGTAGCATTGATCTGCTGGTAGAGAAAAAGTCAAGTCACTAAAGTCAGTATTGGCTTCCTCCTCTGGAGACCATCAGTGTCTGTACAAAATTTCATGGCAATTCATCTGATATTTGTGTGTTGGTCTGGACAAAAGTGGTGGACCCTGCCATCCCTGCCAGTTTTGGATTTTTTTGAATCACCAAACCTGCAACTAGATTATTTGTACATATGCTTCTAATCATGTTAGCTTGTTAGCTGCATACTGACCTGTACTGTGAGACCTTTAGAACTCTTATGGCTTAAATAACTATCATCCAGCCCATTGCACATCCACAGCCAACATTCATATTGTGTCCTTATTACCCACAGGCCTTATTATTATGCAGTCCACTGCGAGTATTCAGATATTCATAAAAGCCAAAAAAGTCAGCCATTCCTTCCATTTTAGAAATCTCTGTTATATGAGGTCAATTAAGGACCCTCCTTCAGCATTGTCCCTCTGAACGTGGGAGAAGACTGGGTGTAATTTGTAAGAACAATTTTGCCTTTCCTCTTCGGTAAATGTTGAAACGCGTCACAGCCGACAGAGCATCCAAGCATTACAAAACCTTTATTAGCAAATTCTCTGAATTATTTTAAAGCTATGACAGTGTTTTCACTTTAAACAATTAAGAGATTCATTTTTGCTGCCCCTCACACAGTAATCTCAGGCTTATTTAATTTATAAATTTGACTTATTTAACTTGGAAGACGGGCAGTGTAGTGGTTAGCAAGAAGGTTCTGGGTTCTGGGTCTGTGTGGAGTTTGCATGTTCTCTCATGTGTGGGCTCTCTCCAGGTACTCCAGCTTCCTCCCACTGTCCAAAGCCCCAACCCACCCACCCCCACGACCTTTAACGGATGAGTAGTATAGATAATGAATTAATGAACTTGGAAGAGTTCAATGCAAACTAAACCAAGTGTTCTCCCATGAGGTCCCCCTAAGTAATTTTGACACAAGATATCCTTGTGTTGGATCACAAATTTATTTTATCAGCTGCAGTCACATCATCTCTGCAGCACAGGCTCTCAGTGCTGCTTCCACCATCCGTGTAATTGAATCCTCTCTTCTCAACAATGAAGAAGTGCAAGGCCTCTTCTGTCATTCCTGTTTATTCTTATTTTTCCCTTTAACAGAGAGAGCATGCAATATTAAAGCCAATCAGCGGTGAAATGATTCACCACATGCCACACGATGGAATGGGTGGAAAGCAGAATGAGGTTTTTTCAGCTCATTCATTCAAGCGTCATTCAGGTGTTAAATATTCAAGACAATAAAGACAATACTTTAACATTGTAACTCTAGCCTCAGCAAAAGAGAATCAAGGTTTTACAGGAGATTGGAGTTATTGTCCCCTGCATTCAGTTTTGTCTTTTGTTGTTCTCTGTGTTGTTGTCTGAAGACATGTGTTGACAAGTCCGAAATCGGTTTGTGAAATAAATGCTTTTTTGTCTGAACAAGGCTCTGTTCCCCAGTATCATCAGGTTTCTTTGTGTTAAATCATTCACTTTAATGTTTTATTAATTTCATCAGTAAAATTATACAAATTACAGACCAAAACCTTGTTTAAGTTGTGTTGTGTTATTTGGGTTCCACGGAGTCATAATCTGTTAAAGTGGTCACAGTCACTGTGGTGATGACTGATGATTGAAAACAGGTGTGCATCCTTAATCCTTTAAGCAGGCGGGTGACTGGGCACTTTCAAATAATGAAGGAAGGGTGACAGTATTCTGCATTGGATGATATTCTTCCAAAGTTTTCACACTTACAGTATGTGTGTTTATGTGTATTCATAGCTAAACATAGCTGTCAACAATCACTAAGTATCTGAAATGACAGTTTTGTTTATTCTGTGTGTTGTTTGAGTGCTTGCACCTGTCAGCTCATCCCTGTGCTTACCTGAGCAGATGGTAGATTCCACTTTAGATAAGGTTCAGGAGTTTGCAATGCCAGTTATTTGTCTGTGTGTAAGAATGTGGCAGTTTGCTGAAAGTCTGTGGGTTTTATGTGTTGAATTTATTTCAGTTATGATTTGCTTTTGTTGAGCTTCCTAGGGAACATTTTGTCCTTAGTTTCATTGGCATTTTTGCCTTTTCTGCCTGGGGCTGATTCACTGCTCCTCATCCCCTAAAGCCATAAGCCATATGGCCTTTTGTGTGTTGACTGGTGCTACACAGTTGACACTCAAATTGGTGTCCAGTCCTGGCAACCAGCTAAGCTGAGCCTGCTAACTGACTGTCTGCAGGACATAAAATGCTGGTTACTTCCCTATTTATAATTTGGATATCTGTCTGTATGCATGAGTCTTCCTCTTGTGCACTGTATAAACTTGGATTTGGTATTGTGCATGCTATACATATACTTAAACCTTGGCACTGAAATCCTAAAAATATAAAAATATTTCACACGTTACAAATTGGGCAGCAATTGTAAGTAGAGGGATTTTCTCTGACCTTTAGATAAACATCACCTTCTCATTTGTTCATATTAAAATTAGCCACAGAGAAATTCAACATGCTGACAGGATGTTTCCTCTGTTCAGCCTGTTACAATGATACAATGTAGAGGCAATCATGTAGATTGTGTAACTTGCTTGGTCCCTGTTCCTGAATACACTGTATCTGTCTTCCACACCCATGGAACCAAAATGACTCCACCCTACTCGCCTCCAGGGTAAAGACAGTTTCAGCACAATTTCACTTCCTCTTTACATTGCCATTCTACCAGTCTCATCCATCTTATGTTTAAAGTGTATGTTAAAAAAAAATACCCCTTCTGAAAGACAGCTATCTATTTATCTATCCTGTATCTATCCTGTATCAACTCAATCAACTCAATGTCAAAAGCTTGTTCTGTTTAAACATGCTTATCTTCTAATTACAGAGAGAAAACACACCACACCTTCCAGAGGAGAAAACTCAGGGTGACCTGGGTGTATGACCACTTACACTCTGACAATACTATAACAAGATGTCTCAATCATTACTTTAAAAATAAAGACTACCAAATACGGAACTTATATACCCTGTGTTAGCACAAATTTGTTGTGTGTTGAGCAGTTTTTGCCAGATATTTCCCCCAAGAGTTGGAGGAGACCAAAAATAGAGCTAAAATGTGAATGGATGTTAGAATTATACTCACTGTGTGGCCAGAAACATGGACTCTAAATGAATGACAATTTTGCTCTGTCACTGCTGGTTGTGTTATGTTGGATGTGTCGCTAACAAGTTCATCATAGCAACTTAAAATCATGGTAATATGTCAGTGTTGATTTTTACAGCTTGTTTCTGCTTTTAAGGTGCACTAACCAAGCACGACTGAGGTTGAATAGTATATTATAGTATTCAGAGTGTGAAAATGACTATAGAAATGTACTGAGTTTTGAGAAACAAACTGGATCAGATGGTTATGTTGCTGATACTGTACTGTTAATTCACTTTACACTAAAATCATAAAGTGATGTTATGAAATTTGATAGTCTTTTGTTTTGACTACATACTCTCAAATCAAATTGTGTATAAAAAGTGGTGTTTGGCATTTATTCATCCAAGTCACCCATTCCTCATACATCCACTTGAAAGCCCCCAGGGGCCAGAAGTACAATGTCAGCATTCTCCATTTTCATCAGCTTTCTGTCAGTCACTCCCTTCCCAGGCTCTCTCCCTCAGAAAAAGTGTGACCACTGTTACTAGTTTTTCATGGTGGTGTTAATGTGCTTCAAAGAATTTAACACAATTCTCATGGTCACCAAAACAGCAGTACTCAAATACTAGAGGAGCACTCCTTCATTGATTCTCGAGCAGTGAACAATCATTTCATTGATAGAGACCATGTTTATGTGACCTTGTTTGTAATCTGCCATCTGGACGAAATGCTGACAACCTTCATAAAAAATGGAGAGTGGGAGAGGATTACTCACTGTTCCTAGCAATGAAAAATTGTATGTTGATAAAATGCTTCACTTGCACTCACTAACTTCCCCTTTCCTCGACAGCTGAGCTGGATTTCTACATTGTGCTTGCCCTTAAAAATAGAGTTATTTTCTACATTTGTTTGTGGGAAGTAAGTGTCATAGTCTTTTCTGAGCAATATTGTAATCCCAAAGTGGGGATTACAGCGCTGTGTAATCCCCACCCTTTAGTGTTTTTATTAAATGTTAATGGTGCAATTTTTCAGGCACAGCACTTTGTTTTTATTCTATTTTTCTTTTACTGTAGTTACACTGTTGTTGAAATTAACATTGTTAAGTCAGGAGTTACATGGATACCGCAAGCAGGCTAGGAAGTGTAAATGGTGATGTAGCTGATCCAGTTCCAGGACATGTGTTTGCTAGAGTGCCTTTATGTTTTGCAGAACTCAGTGATGGTGAAGGATTGTTCATGCAGTCAAAAGGCCAAGTTTATCCATCTATGTGTGCCACATTTACAGGATCCCCATTAGACCCACTACTGCATTTGCTAGTCTTCCTGGAGTCTATAAATATGCTGTACACAAATTACAAAAACAGACACTGACAGTTAACTGTTGGAGGCCCACAGAGGTAAAAGTATCCAGTATTTCACCAAATGGCAAAACATTTGTAATTTTTCTCATTATTTGACTTATATTCATCACTGGCCAGAAACACAGCTCCAAATAAATGATAAAGATCAGTAAACTTCTTCTACCTCTGCTGTAAAGCTCCAATTAACAATTACAGATTAGCATTAGATACTGAGCTGATACTGAACTTGTCACTGAGCAAGAAGACAAGGCTGTAAAGTGGCAGAGCCTTTAAGGGTTGCAGGTTTTGCCATCTTTATTACATTATACTAAAGCATGAGTCTGCATTTTTAACCCTGCCCCTCTGCCTCCCTGTTCATTAAATATGATACCTGTCTCCTCTTATCAGACCCCATGTGCATGCTTTTAATAAGCGTGTGTCTGTGTGTTTCTGACAGTAATAATATCAGTGACACAGAGCGGTGAGTCAGTCAGTATAAGCTCAGCCAGCTGTGCTGTTTCAGCTCTCTCCAAATCCGTTACGTTTTCACACTCAATTCAGTTCATCACATCCCGAGAAGGGATCGGATTTGACTGCAGCATGAGGGGCAAGGGAGAATTACAGCAACACAACGAAAATACAACTAAAGCTCATGCTTTCTCTGTAACTTATTCCAGCTTAAGTCTCTACCTTTTGGCCACTCCTGTATTGTGTTGCATCTTTTAATCAGCTGCAATCACTGACCACACATTAAGCTTTGCATGTCCTTTAGTTGTTTTGTATCACTTTGCAGTCATATGACATCTCTTTGTTGTCATTTGGTATGCCTTTGCTGCTGTTTTGCATCTCATTGTAGTAATTTTGTATCTCTATGTAGCAACTCATACAGAGGTTCTTATACTAACAAGTGCCAAAACCTAACTTACACTTGCTATTATGTCAGATTCCTATCTCCCATCATTTAAAATGCGGCTACTGGTCATCACCTTAACCTTTTTGAGTATGTAACTGCTGTTGCACCAAAAAGCCTCACTTTTCGAGACTTTTTTTGGAGAATATATATTGCCTTGTGAAGCCAATGTCTCTGTGGAGTCCCACTTTTTAAAAATGAATTCCTCCCTTATGGAGATGAATCAGATTATTCACACTACAGTGACAAATTGATTAGAATGATGCTGAAGCAGCATGTGCACCGCTCTCTGGAGGGACACATAGCAGGAAAACATCCCGTCTCATTTGCAGCACTCAATCTCATACTTGTCACAAAGGATGGTGTGCACACGCAAGGACACAAACGCACACATTCACATAAACACAGACACAGACCTAGACCAAGGAGCATTGATTTATCTGTTTCTGTAAGGCTGATTTATGTCTTTTAATTTGCCCTCTCTTTTTTTATAGGAGGGGGGTGACTGTATCGTTGAAGCAACTTTGTCAGGTTGCCAAGCAGCAACAACCCACCTCTCCATTCATTCACCGTCACCACATCAAACTCCACAGCAGCAGATAATGTTTTCATGGTGTTGTCTTAAAACATAGATTAACCTCAGAGCTGTTATTGCAGCTGTGTTTTGCCTGCCCAGTGGTAACAGCAGTATCATCAGCCTCATTCAAATAGATGACTGTGTTTTGAATGCAGCCTGCCCCTAACCTTGGAGAGTCATTCCTCTGGTCTACCTTCTCATTTATAAAAATTGTCATTCTGTCTCAGTTTATCCCCTTGCCACCTTTCTCTTGCTTCCATTACTTTTTGTCCTGTCCTTTTGTCCCATTTCCCTCACTTTCCTCTTATCAACTGTGCATCTTTTCACTTCTCTACACCTCTTCACATTTTACCCATTTCTCTCCCGCCCCCTCCATTTCATCCATGTTTTTGTCTAGTTTTTCTCCATAATTGTCTCCTTTTCTCTCTGTCTCTCTAACTAACTCCTCTAAAACACCTGTTTGGATATCCCCGTCTGGTATTTCTTTGTTAGATTTTGCTATAATTGACAGAGGCAGATGTAACCTGAGGGGCAGAACATGAAGACTTAATCTGTTTACTCAAATCAACTCTCAGTGCCATTTCACTCAACAGTGCAGCTGCCTGCAGCTCACAGAAGAGCAAACACACTTATAATGTCACACCATGAATGTTTGATGTGGATTTAGCCCCAGAATAATATGGAGAGTAGAAAAATATCATGAAATGCATTTACAGTCCATCACTCTAAAAATAAATGTTTTTCATTTAGTTGTCAGTGGGGCAGGAAAAAGGTACATTTTCTCTCATCAGTAACACACTTTGAAAACTTCATTTGCAATGCTGATAATTTCTGGCTAATTTGTATTTAAGTCACGCAGCATGAACACCTTGTACCTCTGGTGCACAGAGTGTTTTAAATTTTCTTTTCATTGTTTGACTAAAAGTGCTTTGCCCTTGTTAAAACTGTCTCATACCCGAAGTTAAAAGCACCTGGGGAATAAATGTTTTTGTGAAAATAGCTTGATTATTAAAAAATATAACTTACAGGAAACGTCTGTACAGCTGACATTTTTAACTTTTCACTTTAAGTTCCACCCCTCAACCCAACATTTGTCACTCATCTTGATAAGCTGTCTACCTTAAAACAACATTTAGCCATACTCTCAGGTACTTGCAGGTCTACAGTAGCATCAGTTCTTTACTGTTTTCCACCAGTTTTGATAGGAAGATGGTTGACAGTTACCATCATGTTATTCTTATACATATTTTATTTTGAATGTACAAGAGGTTGTGTACAGTAAACAGCTATACCTACACACTGACCCTAAGCCACAAAATTAGTGTAAGTATTATCTGAGTCAACCATCCAACGGTGATAAACATCTCAAAGCAATTATCAGAGTAGAAGTTTAAAGACAAGACATAAAATTATCACCAATATGACAAGAAATACATCAGTGTTATTATGTTTTTGTGGCTTTTCAATAGCCTCACGCCTATGTGTGATGTGCATATAAATACGCCTCTTCAGTTCCATTTGTAATTTGTCTACACCAGAGTATTAGAAAAGTAAAAATGATGATTTAATAATGGCAAAATGTGAAAAGGGGGATCACAATATTATTAGAATTGATCCTGAGGGGAACATTAATGTGTGTAACATGACAACACATTAAGAATTGTTGAGATAATTTAGTCAAAACCTCAAATGTGAAGCTCATGGTGGCATAAGAAAAATTCAGGGGCTCACCAAAGTTATTAGGATTCATCCTCTGGAGAACTCGAATATCCATATAAAGTGTCATGTCAATCAATCCAGTAGTTGTTGAGATATTTCAGTTTGAACCACAGAGACAGACAGATTAATATCACCATCCAGAGAGCTAGGCCACCAGCATGGTTTAAAATGCCGTACTCACAGATAACAGTAAACATAGCAAATAAATTACACTGACAGTCGTGTTTAAAAGTACAAATTAATGTGATTAATTAATGTGAACACTTTGGTTGTTGGTTTCTAAAAGACAGACACTCACCTCACCTCTGAGTAAGTCAGTGTAACAAGTATCTCTTATCCATTCTTAATCTCACCGAGGTGTCCCATCTCACACAGAGGCTTTTTAAATGAAATACACAGGTGTTTTCAAATTACAATACATAATTAACACCAGTTAGCGCATGCAAAATAAAAAAGAATGAATCTAATTTAAACTGTTTAATTCCCATTTGGCTACTTAGATGCCTGTGGCCTTCATATGATTGAAGTGTACCACTGAAATTCTTGGTTATTGTGTAAATAACAGATGCTCACCACCTCCGCAGCACATGTTTCTAGTGGCGTTGCTAAAATAGAAAAGTGACATTGATGGAATTTCATAAAGGCTGCAAAATAAGATGAAATCAGAGTCTCTAAGAGCAAAAGACACTGTTATCTTGAAAGAAATGTGCTAATACATATAAAGATAAAGCAGTTCGGATTTAAAACACACACACTCCCAAACACACAGAAGGAGAGAGATAAGGAAAAGACAAACAATTTATCTGACAGCAGGAGGAGTCATTTCTGATGAAAGGATAATAGATGAAAAGTCTGTTGTTGGTCTCTCTGCATTTCTCCTATTGTCTTATCTCTGTGGATATTTCATGTCTCTCAGCGTCTGATAAAAAAGCACCACAAGAGACTCCTCTCATGTCCTCCTCCTCATCTTGTATTATCTGCATAAAAAAAAGAAAGGGACTCCAGTATGTGTGTATTCACTGGCATATACTTGTTGTCTGTGTGAAGATAAAGGCAAGTGTGAGAATGATGAGTGAGTCACATACAGAAAAAAAAATTGTTGCTCTTTATTTCTATTAAAATAAACACTGAAACAGTAAGTGTTGATGCAATCAAGACAATTTGTCATTCTGTGAGACAGATTTTATTATTCTGTTCTTCAAAGACCGAGACAAAGTAAAAGAGAAAGTGGCTGTGGTTTTGGTGATGTCTTATGAACGGGTGGGGTCATTTCTGCTACATGGTGTTGCTTTGTATGTGCGTCTGCGTGCTTGAAAGTGGCAGAGTGAACATGTGTCCCTGCATTCAAGGGCAAAGTTGTATCTTCAGTTATGGTAATGAGCTGCAGAATATAAGAGTGGCCATAACGCAGGGACATCGATGTGGAGGACAGGTTTGATTGTCAGTCCATGACGAGAGGACGAGCCTGCAGCCTTCACTGGAGCAGCATGAGTGACAGTTTCCACCCAGTCTCTTCCTGTGTGAAGAGACAGACCCACAGACACAGCCTATTCTTGATTCTGTATCATATTTAGAAAATATAGACAGACTTGCAAAGAGATCGGTGGTGGAGACAAATTCTCATATGATGTACAAAAACGTCATATAATGCTCTCTTGTGGTGCGAGATGCAAAACAACTGACACACAAGAAGCTGGGGAATATCTTAGCATTCTCATGAATACTAATTAATGCTAACTAGGAAAGCTAACAAGGTAGCAACAACTGATGCAGCATGCTTAGTATTGTGTGATTGATTACTGTAACTATATGTGATAAAGGCAACAGGAGGAGAACAGAGGCTTCAATTTATTTCACATTTTAAATGAAGTGCCCCTGTTGAGTCACATAATGTCCTCATTAACATACATTTATTTATTTATTTTTTTTGTAGAGCAGTGTTTTAAAAATCTCCAACACTGTATGCTCAGCAGGGGCCGAGTGGGAGGGCTAAGAGGCAGAGAATAGAGGTGACAAGAGACAGAGAACTGTGAGAACAATCAGTATTTTCCTTCATCAGTATCGAGGGAAGGACTGGAGAAAATATTTCACAAACGAGAAAAATACATTTATGAAATTGTTCATTTTAGTATTGCATCTGTATCCCTGTGTACACAAGCTGATAGGGGGAAAGCCCTCCAACTACAGTCTCCCTTGGGTGATTGACAGCTGTGGTGATTGGGAATCCCTGCCTGAAGACACTGTGCCTGCTCACCTCGTGTTCCCAGGGAAACAGCCATACTGTAGCTCCTCTTGTTCATATGCATGTGCAGGTGCACACCGCATGAACAAATTGACGTGCGTGCATGTGCAAAATGTTCCCATCTGTTTCATCTGATAGGCCTAAATGCTAAAAAACAGATTACTTATCTCAGAGCATCCAAATAGTCAAAGTGACATTTGAGAGGAAGGATGACGTTATTACATGGATGCAACAGACAATCTTAATCCCATCTCTGAGAGCCACGGAGACCTAATGAATAAGTGACATCTGTTCCTCTGATCCTCCCACAACCCCAGGAAGAGATCAACAGCCAGAGAGGCTGGAAAGAAAGAAAGAATTGATTTGCATAGCCTCTGCTTAAATGACTTATTTTTCAGATGAGAGTAATTATGTTGAATCATTCCATGTAACTGTACACTGTGTGTGGTAGGTCTAAGGCTTATGTAGGCAATCAGCGAAGAGATGGATGGTGAGCCAAGAAGATATTGACAAGTTAATGTAAGGAAAGGGAAAGCCTGAAGACACATGATACCTGACTGCATTTATTCATTCAGTTAGTCATCCCTGTCTCCATCTGAGGGATTTCCTCTTTAGAACCACAGCACCTTATTCAACACTCTTCAGTTGAAGGACAAGTCTGGTGATAGTCTTTTTATTCTAGTTTTCCCATGAAAAGTCCAAAATCACCCACAAGGATTCTCTGTGTAGCTAAAGCCTGATATAGATTCTCTGTCCCAAAGACCTTGATTATTGTCTGGAAATTATTAATAATACATCAGTAAACCATTGTTGCATTGGGTGACACAATCCTTTTATTATGATGAAGATGGGCACTGCAGTTTATTTTGTGCCAGCCTCATATACATAAACGTCTGCAGTGCACTAAATGTGTATTCATCCCTGGCTGAAAGTAGTCCCCAACAAATGCACTCTATACATCTGTTTTTAGAACATTTGCTAAAAACTACAGTACCCAGCTGTTTTCTGAAATAATTCAACCCCAAAAGTTTTGACCTGATGATGGTGCTAGATTAAAAATGGTCATGCTGCTAGCTTGGCTAAAATTGAAACCATATTTTTGTGACCTGTTTTTAAAGTTGTCTTACATTGAGTAGGGATGAATGTGATTAATTTCAACCATTAATATGTTACTTATAGTTTTCTGTCTGTGACGTCTCTTTTAAAAGAGTTCAGAAACATTTCCAGTCTGCACATTTTTATCTTCACCTCAGCTGCTCTTATATCTATTTACATCTATTTTAGATGTGGCCACTGGGAAATGGCTGACGTAAATCCAAATGATCTATAGTAAGTGTTTGCGAGGCTCTCTCTTATCAAATCTACTGGAGGGGAAGGCGATTGAGTGGCACCATCTGCCCGCTCAACACTGCCACTCTATGACCCCAACTCTGAGAGTGGGAAAGAGTGTTATTGGCATCCTGACAAGGATTAGGCAATGTGTGTGTGTGTGTGTGCATTTGAGTGTACCTGCTTCAGTGGCTTCATAGTGATAAGCTATGAGTCACCCTGTGATAGGTAGAAGGAAGGAGCCAAGGCACATAGAGACCTGCACACAGAGTTTACTCAAGATCTGCAGAAGTGCTCCTACTTCTTTAGAATAAACTTCAATATAACTACGAATACTACTGTTTCTTGTTTTCATTCCACAAATACATACCTGCATATAGGCCCCTAACCTTACCACTCCCATATTATTACAGACTAACCATGGTAACCAGAGCACACCTAAGCCTCAAACAAGAAAAACAACAATGAAAATAACATCTTTATACTCTATTGAGTATTTATATTCTGCTTTTCAATGCAAGAACAACACAACTTTAAGTGAAAAAACTCACACAGATCCAGAATAAATACATGCGGGTATTCACACACACACACACACACACACACACACATGCACACTTGCACAGTCATTAAGTCGACATCTGTGATCACAGAGCACCATACTGGAATTGCTGAGTCCCATTCTCCATCCTGCTGCTGATGAGGGTTCAGGCTTAAACTGATACTCAGATATAAGAGGCGGATGACCTATCATGAACATCTGCGCAAACGAATCCAACACAATAGTCGCATTGTTTTGAAGCTTTGATGATTCTTTGTTTTTGACTGTGTAGAAAAGTGTTGATTCAACTCTTTATGGTAATTTTGGGGCTGTAGTTTGCAGTACCTGTGCACAAGGGTTACCATGCACAAGTAGAAATTTTTCCTTCTTGTTTCCATTTAGAGACAGATTGTATTAATAGAAAGCATCCGAATCTCTTTCTGCTGGCTCATCACAGGGTTGAGTCCTTTACTGTTTAAATTATATAGACTCTAGATGATTGAGGCAGCAGTGGCTCAGGTGGTAGAGTGGGTTGTCCACTAATCGCAGGGTTGGCGGCTCAATCCCCATTTCTGAATAGGAACAGATATGGTTATGTATTCCCATGGGAGTATTCAGACTAAAGAGATGTATGAGGACATTACAATTCACAAGCTCTTAGATTCACCTATAGAATATGAAGTAATCCATAAACATGACAGGATTATATTAAATCCCATTTGGGATTTTGTCACCATGTTCTGACAAAAGGGCATTAATGGCTGTTCTGTAACTATTTCTGTGACTTACCCCTCAGAAAACTGGAGAATCAATGGAGAGTAAACATTCAGACTGTGTTTTGTTAATGTCAGCCAAGGTCAAAAATACTTGATACAGAATATTTTCTCTCTTCAGCAGATGGTTTTAAAAGGATTCCAACATTTTTGTATTTTTACCTTTCATCTTTCAACTGATAATGGCTTTGAAGTGCCAAAAGAAGCCTGTCAGGGACGTCACAGATATGACATGATTGTGTAAAATTACTGCAGGACATCAGTATTCTAATGCTTTATTGTGCCTGCCTGGCTGATTGCTCTTATTTAGTGTCTATAATATGTGCTTATTGGTGCAATCAGTTGCTGCAAAAAAGTCAGTAGAGGTTACTATGGGTAAATTTATTCAACTGCATGTAGCTGGTGTTCATTAGGACAGAGGACAGAGAGGATTTCTTTGAACAAAAGGGTATCTATGGTAACTCCAGCACTTTAATGGCTCCTCTACTGCAGATTTCCTCTAAAAGAATTTTCCTTGTGATCATGATGTCAGTCTGTGAAGTCGCTTCTCTGATTGTCTGTGTGATCTTTTAAGCAACCAGGATTCCAGGAATGAAAGGGGTGTGATCTTTAACTGTAAGACTGTGTATGTATGTGTATGTACCAGCAGAATGGAAAAAGAAGTAAAAAAAAAGGTTGTCCTTCATCACACAAACAACGCCCTTGAAGTCTTTCTCCTGAATGAACGCCGTCAACCCCAACAAAACCCCTGCACCTGTTCATACACTGCCACGTACAGACCAAGACACACACACACACACACACACACACTAACAGCTGATGTTTAGCTGAAAGCCTCCCATGAATTGATTTGAATAAAGATTAGGACTGAATCATAATGTAGGAGACTACAACATGTCAGCAAGATTTCTTTTAATTTTTAAAGAGAAAAGAGCTTGATTTTATTTATTTATTTTTAAGTAAAGCCCTCTACACTGCCATTGATATTCTCTTGAGTTACGTTTGTTACAAAAACAGGAAGAAAAAAAAAACACTACCAACAAAATCTTCAAATAATGTGACATTACTGAACTCATTATTGAAATCATTTTGCCATCAATGACTAAAACTGGAAAAAGGATTTGAAATGGTTTACTCTCTGATTGTTCTGGCCATTTGAAAACAACAGTCACACCTTTTAAGTTTTGGTCTCTACTAGCTCCTGAGGGGAATATTTGGCTCTTTAGCCCCACTATGTTTGTCAGCTTGTCTGTGTGAGCAGGTAGTGCACAGTGGGTTTTAGAGTATTTCTGAAGATGGAATGAAGCATCAGAAAAACAGTTAATTCAGTGGCTCCCAACCAGGGAGTGAAGAGGCCCAAGATAAATCTGACAGGTCCCAAGATGATTAAATGGATGAGATGGGAATATATATATATATATATATATATATATATATATATATATATATATATATATAGTAAGACATATATTTCTGCCTCACAAAATGATTTTTTTCTCCGACTTTTCTCACGCTTTGGTTTTTTCCTAATGATATTTCCATCTGAGAGAGGAAAAATTATCCTTTGCTTCAACTGCTCATAAAATATCTCCACACAAAGGCTATAATCTGTGATGAGGGGTCACAAGTATTTCATCATTTCAATTTAAGGGGTCACATGTCAACAATGTTGAGAATCACTGCTTTGACCCGCAATCACATGGGTCAAAGCCCAAATCCTTCAGGATTCAGAAGGCAATGAAACAATTTAAGTATGACTCAGAACTACATAACAGCCTCTCTCTCTGTATTACTGTTGTTAGCGTGGGCTCTGCAGTGGTATTTGGCACTTGCTTCTCATCTCTATACGCTGCTGCCCATTGAGCTTCCTCTGGGAATGACAGCTTGCTGACACTTATGCCCTCATTGCCAGCCACAAACACCCCCTTTCACCCCACCCCCATCCCCCCCACCCCAGAAAAACCCTGCGACCCAGGGAGATGAGCCAGTGCTGGCCTCACTTTCCTAAATGTCACCGAGCTGTATTCTAGATTCAGGATGCTGCGGTCTGCTGGCATCAGACCCAGAGTCATTGATAGACCCACCTCAGCTGAGGTTTGGCAACACGTTGTGGCCCCGCTCTCCTCCCTGCTCTTTTTTTATTGCTCAGGTCAGCAAGACACAGATGAATCAGTCCATTTACAAGCAGCTGAGACAGAAGGTGGAGAGATGTAGAGGAGGCTCCACGTTCATCCTGCCAGGTTGTACTTTTTTCCTTCTATCACTGACACTATCTCCATCAGCTGCAGGTTAGAGAGGATTTGTTTTATACAGTTATTCCTTTTGACTTCCACGAACTTATATCATGGCGTGCTGACAGTGCAAGAGAGCCTCTTCCTTTTTTCCAAAATTGTTCAGACAAGATTAGGTATACATTTATACACTTATACCACTTAGTCCATTCCTGTTTTGTTTCCTTGTTATTTATTTTAAAAGGCCCATTTGTACATTTTGTCTATCGGCAAATGTAGTTTCTTGCCAGGAGCAGGTGGTGGTGAGGGTTGCTTGCCAAGAACTGCAGCCATAGATGCATTTAAAATACAAGTGGTTAGAATATGCCCTCTGAGCAGCACTACTTCTTCAGGGCAGTCTGGACACCACCCTGTGATAGAATGGCGATCTGTTCAGGGTGTACCCCACCTCTTGCCCACTGCCAGCTGGGATTGGCTCCAAACCCCCCACAACCTTACAGGATAGGTGGTACAGATAATGAATGGATGAAAATGCAAAAGAACTGCAGGCATGAAAATTTGTGTCTCTATCAACCAAACTGCAGCAGTGAGTCTCTCCAAAGTCTGCAGGCTGCAGGAATCAGTAATATCCACAGGCTACCAGGCTAATAGGCTAACGGCAAACTCTGAGTCTCCCATGATTGCTACATAAACAAATCTGGTGAGCCCCGAATATCCCATGAGGTCTCTTCACCAATCTTTCAAGTATGGGTTGCAGTTTGGTCCTGTATGGAAGTGCAGAGGGCAGCAACAGCCGGTAATGCTAACACTGGCACTGTAGCAACAGCAAAAGTTACAAATAGCTCCTTTAGAGCTTTGTACCAGTTTCATTTTAAATGTTGAAGCAATGATAATATTCAAATTTCCTCTCAAAAGTGTGTTTGTGTGACGGCAACATGAATAGCTCACTAATTTGAAGTGTGAACAAATCAGGTATCAAATAAAGATGACATTCACAAACCAGGCACTGCTGCACACACAGTTCCTAAATTTATGGGCTCAGATCACATGGGTTCCTTCTTTCATAAGTGTATGTGTGTTGCCTCCTGTTCTGTCCTCTTCCCATCACCGCCCCAGTCTGTCACTTCCTGACTAATGGAGGCTGCGCACAGCATTACACTCTGCTTCTGTTGGTATGAAATGACTTTATAAATGCACATCTAGAGGTCACTAGCCAGTCTGGTTATAGAGACTGAGCCATAATCAGAGCAGGAGGCTGGCTACAGCTCATAAGCCACACTCCCCATGGCACGTGCATGTTAAAAATGACAGCTGGTCATTACTGTGTCGATCAAAGTGATGAAGACTTTGCGTACTACTCTTGTGTAAACTGAGAAGCAGACTGCTGTGCTATCAAACCTCCATGTTGGTCAATATTTGCAAAAGTATCACTCAAAAACCTGCTCGGCCCACCGCACATCAAACCAAGTACATGGAACTCATGATTGCAGTAAATATTAGCTTCTTAACTGTCATAGTTGATAAACACTCCTCTCAGCAGCCACACAAATGTGTTGGGCTTTTCCAAAACTCACCCATGCTACATCTGCTGATATTACAAAAGTCACTGTTATTTGATAATATTTGAAGCTTGAGTAGCCTATTATCATTTTCCATGCAAAGTAAATTACTTAAAGACACTATAATCACTATTTTCATATTAGCATCGGATCAAATGAATATGTGTAATGAACTCATTTTTACCAGTTTCTCTCAGCTCTACAGATGATCTGTTTTTTAACTCATTGTTTTGATTGTCTGGCTCAAAGGTTTCCTAAAATGTTTGCTTTTTAAGGTATGTCTGTGTCATGTTTACAGCTTGTCAACTCCATCTTCAACTGGTTTGTGAGACTATAATATACAGCAATCCATGCACACCTCAAAGCTACAGCCTAGAGGCAGTTATAATATCATTTTGTCATCTTTTTTTTTATTCTTCTTCACCACAGTCCACAGCAACACATGATTTTCAAAAGGTCAGAATAATGTCCAGGCTCATGTTTTCATTAAGTCCTGGTCCTGAAGACATACAAGGTCTTTCCGTGTCCTCCATCCTTGTTCAGTAAATACAGAGAAGGCCTCCACACATCTTACATAACCTCACTGCCTCACATAAATCCACCTTGAATGTGTTGGCACAGTCCAGAGGATATTCAACACTGAGTCATGTGGGATTCATTCATAAAACATGTATTGTTTTATGTTTGTGGTAAGCAAAATAATTGTACTTGTTAACTGCAGCCAGGTTGTTAATTATAGTAAATGCCAAATCACTGAGTGCCATAATGCCACAAGTCAAACCTCAACAAATAAGCCTTACTTCTGCTCAGTCGGTTGCACTTTATTCCGCTTTAGCTACTACACAATGAGACTGATAAGTGAGAGGGCAGCTATTTAAAGGTGTCTCTAACCATAGGGTGATGTGGTAAGCAGCAGTGCTGTTGAATCACATTGAGTCAGAATGCTTGAGCAACAAAACTGAAGTGTTTCCTATCACACAAACATAGCCGGGTCTTTCTTTGAATGCAGCTGTGAGTCACGTTGAGAGAATTCCTCATCTAAACAGTGGGTTGATATACTAGACAGTATGAGTGTGTGTGTGTGTGTGTGTATGTGAGAGGAGAGTATTTGTACATACGTGGGTGTAATCAGCTTACTTTTCCTTCTATTGGAAGGAAAAGGTGAAACATACAACCAAGAACCTACAGCCAACAACCACATGAGTATTTACTGATCAACTATAGAGATGATCTGCTGTTCCCTTTCCTCTTGAGTTATTACGGGACTGCAGATCCACATCTTCTTTCTATCCATAGCCCGTCAGTGATGATTAAAGCCCAGGTGTCTGAAAAATGATTTAGTAGCTTTAGAGTAATGACAATAAGGGAGGAAATTACACTCTGCTGTATGGCCACATTATTTTCAGTAACAATAAAATTCAAAGCGACACTATATAATTTTTGAAAGACTTCGATCACACTTCATAAGCAATAACACACACTACAGCAACATTACTTACTACAGCAAATTCTCATTGAGCAGCTGCTTTTTCAGAAATACAACAGTGTATTTGTATACAGCACAGCCAAACAAACTCATGTTGTTGATGTCTTTAGAAAATATCAGTCACCATCTTATGTCATGCTGCGCAGGTGTTCAGCTTGTTGTTGGTAGCTGTTCATCTAACAGCTCACTTTTTGCTTCTTCCTGCTCCTTCACTTTCTTTCTTAAAAATGATCAGCTCAAATACATGTGTTTTTCACCATAAAACTCCAATTTGAATGTATTTAATGTAGTAACAGGAGGAGGAAAGGTTCTCTTTACATTAACACTAACTTGATACAGCTCTGATACATTTTCAAGAGAGTGAGGAATAAACACTGAGGCTGTGATCAATGCAAGATGATCAGAAACCAGGGAATGGCAGAGTCCGTCACTTCCAATAAAACTCCAACTACCACTGCAGTGCTTACTGCAGAAAACATGTAGACTGAAAATAGCAACAAATTGGGGATTGATTTCATGAAATTTATAAGGATTGTAATTTTAAGGAGCTGACTACAGATCATTTTGAGGATATTCAGTGTGCCATTATTGCCACATTTGGATACAGAAAAAAGAATAGCAGAGACTACGTAGCTTTTGCAGCCAATGTAATGAGACTGTATAATGTCCTTAACAGCAACCACTGTGGCCAAAAGTTACAATTACATTTACAAATAATTGTAAATGCTAAAAAATAGAAACAGAGGAACAGGGGAGTCATCAAACTGATTCAGTAATGGCTGTTTAGCTATTGCTAACATTAGCCAACATACACAGTACAGTACAGTTGTACAGCATGTCTTTATTCGTTCAGGGGTTTGCATTTTATTACTTATGGATTCAACTTTTTATTCATAAGAAGACAATTGTGTTATTTATTCTTTCAAAAATCACAGTCTACCTTTAATCAAATATAGTGTCATACTGCAATGTGGAAGTGAGGTCGTCACATTTTCTCTAAATGATTCTGCTTTGACCCAAGTCTAATTTCAACAGAATACAGACTGAGTTGCTCACAAATTAGACAAAATCACGGCAGTTAAGGAGAACCAACAACCAGACCTACAGTATGTATGCATAATGGTCTCTTGGACAAGTGTCTATTTACAAATATTTATGCTTTATTTCAGACTGATCTTTTTTTCTTTAAGACTGTTGTCAAGATACTGACACTGTAAATAATTACAGCCTTTGCAAAAAAATATGACAGGACAACTGTTGTGCTGTTTGAGACAAACTAAATTTAGCAGGGTTGAAATTTGGCAAGAATTCTCCTTGTGCAGACAGTTTGTCCTTCCAATAGAGATTATGAACAACTGGTGCAAATTTGGTTGAAATCCAGAGAAAAGTAAGATAGACTGTTTGGAAGATATAAAGTCTTGAGTGCACTGTGAATCATCCCTCAACATCCCACCCTAATTAAGCACACATACAGGATGCTCTCCATGATATTTTTAGAACTAATCAACTAATCCATAGCACCCACAGCTGGGTGCACTTGCTGCTGAGTGTTATTTTAGCAGAGTAAACATTGCTTAACACTCTATAGTTCAGATGCTGTAAAAAAAAAAAAAAAAAAAAAAAAAAAAAAGAAACACCTGAGTCCTGAGGACAGTTAGAAAGAGGTGTTTCACTATAGAGAAAAACCAAAATTATCAATTTTTCCTTTAACTCACTTTCTTATATCTAAATCATTTTTTCATGTTCACTTTGTTTTATCATTGAACTGTAATGTGTTTTTGTACAGTACAGCTGTGACATTTGCACTTCAGTCTGATACTGTGTTAATGATCAACACTGAATGAACAGAACACTGACATGTATGTACATGTATGTATGTACAGCAATGTATATCATTGCATACTATAGAACAAACAGATGAGCATCTTGATGTATATTAACTAGATTGATGTCTTTATTTACTATTGTCATTTATTTTTTATTCATATGTAAATATTTACTCATATTGCTCATATTTTGCTTTGCAGAAACTTTGCTTAGTTGCTTTCTTCATATGATGTTACCTTTAACAGACATCTTGTTTGGTAGAGATTCATGATGTAAAAACTATGCTCTTTGCTTTACTCAGCTGCAAAGCAATTCAAAAACCACTAGATTAGTATCACACATATTGGGCTATGTGGTGGATATTGTGCTTTTAATTCTGGCTTTATTAGTAAAAACAGAACAGTGTATTAAAGGCTTGACATGCAACTCTCTCTTCACCACTTTCTCTTCCTTTCCCACGCACAAAGTTACTTAATTTAAAGACACGCGCGCGCACACGCACGCACACACACACACACTGTTACGGTCTCTCTCTCTCTCTCTCTCTCTCCTCTCTCTCTCTGTCATTCGGTCTCATGAAGTCACTGCCGAGCAGCCACTCAGTGCCGGGCTGAAGCTGAAGGAGAGCGGTGGGCTCCACAGTTGAGGATCACAGGATCTCTGGAGCGGCAGAGACTCCCCTCAGCACGACCGCTCAGGTTGACAACTGCAGCAGTCCCGCTTCAACAGCCTGCTCCAATCAGTCCGCATGGAGACACCACCAACCCCGACAACATGCACCTCTGAAAGCTTCCTCACGCCGTCTTTTGTTTTACCCTGAGGAGGTGGAAAAAAAACTCTGCAAAATCACTTTCCCTGTTACGCTGAGGTGAGCCCGAGCGTCAAAGGATTTTTTTCCCCCTCTTCTTTTTTCGACCAGTCTGCCTCTTTTTTTCTTCCGCCTCTCGCAGTTCACTGCTCGATTTTTTTTTTTTGACTTTTTTTCTCCTTGGGAAGAAGGCTCTGCTGTTTCCCCGAGTCTACCTGCTCGTCCAGCACCCATGAATTCAGATAAAAATGTGTACCTCGGCAGAGACAAAGGCATCATGCGGAAGAGAGCCTTGCTCCTTCGGAAAGGTTGCAGCTTCGAGATTACCAGGTAGGTCCTCTCTCCTGTTTTTTATTGTAGCTGGAGTCTATTTTGTCTGGGACAAGGGAGCGATCAAAATGGCCAGACTATCCCACAGAAACTGTACTCTCCTGCACTGAAGTGGCAATTTACATGTGAGTTTGTGATGGGTATCTTTCACCTTGTGGATTGGTGATTTAGCCAGGATCTGCTGTGTATGTATGTGTGTGTGTGTGCGCGCGCGCGCATAGATCAGGAGCGGAGGGATGCCCCAAAACATAATGTGTATCCAAAGAGAGAGCAGTCATGTAACCGTCTCTGACTCACACCTCTGTCACTAAAACATCCCGATGCCTTTTGTTCATCTTCTCCACATTTTTAAAAAAAAATCTCTACACCCCGCGTTAACATCGGTTATCGGTCTGTGGGGGGGTGGGGGTGGGGGGTGCGTTACGCATGGATAGATCTGTCTGCACATGACTCTGCAATGTTGACACTACTGCTCAGTGGCAGGACAAAGCCAATCATCCTTTTATAGCCAAAATCAGGTGTTGATTGGACAGTCCAGCAAACGCAGTGTCCCTGTGCCGTCCAATCCTACGTCAAAGAGGGCAGGGAATATGAAGGTTTTCATTCCCTCCAAAAGAAAAAAAAAAGGAGGTGGTATGAGGGATCAAATCACCTGCTGTGGTCTGATGCCACAGAGGCACAGCTGGACACCTGTGAGTTCACACACACACATCCCCTGAGGCGACAGACACATGACGGCAGGGGGTCTTGGTGGTAGATAGACCACATGATGTGCGGCTGGTATGACTTCTCTGCGTGGTTTTGGGCAAACCTCCCACAGGTTTCTGACATATGTGGCTTCCCGTGGGGCACCTCCAGCAGGATGACACCGACTGTGTTGGATGTCCTATAACCTGCGCAGCTCCCCGTGTGGTCCATTCCCAGAAACTCATCCATCAGACGTTTGAACACTGTGGTTTGGACAAGTAAACATTTGGTAAAGGCTTTCACTTTTACTGATGTCACTCCCAGTTCCTTCTTCTTTGCATAATCACTTAGTGTCCTGTCCTCCATACTTCCTACCTGGCGATTGTTTGTCAGGAGGCTAGAGGATCAACTTTAGCATAGTAAGTAAGGTTAGAGGTTCTCTCTTCTTTTCTCTTGTCTTGTTTTGTCTGAACCCCTAAATATTCAACACCGGGAAAAAAAAGTATTAAAAACTTAATTGATTAAGAAAAATAGTTGCAGATTAATGTTCTTTCAATTAGCGAATCAGTGCAGCTGCAGTTTCCATCGTCTTGATTGTATCGTCTGTGGATTATTGTTCTGGTCGTATCATCCCCCACTACTCCCACCTCCAGTAATTTCCTGCTATTTCAGACGATCTGCGGAGGTGTGCAGAAGTGCAAATTTACTCCTGAATCTCGCTTCATTGCTCTTACAGCTGATAACTTTGTCTCAGTATCTGTGTTGTGTGTATGTTACTTGTGTGTTGGAGATGTCTCCATACAGACTGCCAGGTCCCCCATCTCAAATAGAGGCATGTACTGTATTCAAGGTGCATGGTGCATGCGGGGGCGAGATTTGGCCAGCTCTGTGCCAAGCACTTACTTTCAAATTACACATCCCTTCTAATTAGCTTGATTTATCCTGTGCAGTGAAGGGGTTTGTTCCCTATCTGTTTGCAGTGGATCCACAGTCACAGTGTAAAGGCTTCCTGGCAGACCGTCTCTCAGACACCAGCAGTTTAACAGACAATCAATCAGAGCCGGGCCTGAAGTGCTATTGCAGGGGGGGGGGGGGGGTAGATTCTCCACTATAGCGAGGGGATATGAAAGACACTCAAGTAAAGGACTGCTGCTGAGAAGTCTGTGTATACTTCATTGTGCTGCAGGGTCGCATAGCTATACAGACCTGACACATTCGCACAGCTCACACAGTATGTTGGAAACCTGCTTTCACGTGCATCATCACACGTGCTTACACACACACACACACACACACACACTGGCTGAAGTGGTCCCATATGTTTGGAAGTATGTCATTAGGTAGTTTTATCTAGACATTGATCTGCCCTCCTTTTCCTCTCCAGACAACACACACACTCTCAGAGACATCTTACAGTATGGAAGAGAACTCTCTAAGGCTGCAACTTTTGATTATTTTCATCACCAGTCAAAGTGATTATTTTCTCAATTCATCCTTTAGTCTACAAAAGGTCAGAAAACAGTGAAAAATAGCCATTGCAGTTTCCAAAAGCCCAAGGTCACATCTTTAAAAGTCTTGTTTTGTCAGACCAACCATCCAAAAACCCAAATATATTCAGTTACTATCACGGAAGATAAACAAATCCTCACAAATGAGAGAATTAATTTTGATTAATTTTCTATCGATAAGCTAATGGATTTATCGTCTCACCCCTAGAACTCTAAGTCACATCCAAAGTTGATCGTGTAAATCGTGTAAAGCTGTTGTGATCTCCTCCAAGGCCTGGGAGTTAATCTGCTTTGAGATAAACACATCACATCGCGTTATTATTTCTGACTGTGTTTTGGACACCGTTTTAATCATGACTAAGCCTTATCTAACAAAGTCAGCGCACTGCCAATTGGCAGATATTCTCACTGACAACAGTAGTCGCAGAGTTGCAGGTGAAAGCAGAAAAGTTGAACCGACTACTGGAACCAATTACTTGGTCATTTTCTTCTGCTATGCTGATTGCAGGTGGTTGGTAGCTGCAGGTGGCTGCATGTTTGTTCATGGTTTGTAGCTTATGTATGTGTGTATCTACGGTACATACTGATTGTAGTTGTGTAGTGTGTGCCAGGACTTAAAGGGGAACTCCTCCAATTTTATACATCAAAGTCTGTTTACAGGTGTTGGGAAGAAGAAAGAAGTGAGTTTATCAGGCCTCTGTAGCCTGCTTTTAATCTCTACTTGAGTTTAGCAAATCACACCCAAATCTCTAACTGCACTGTCAGTGGTCAAGTTGCATCATGGGTAAAGAAGGCACCAGGTTTTGACAAGCAAGAGGGACATGTAGAATAAAAATAATAAAGATTCCTCTCTTTAAATCAGTGGAGTATTCTCTTAAGAAATCTTAAGAGAAAGTTTGTTGTGGCAGTGCATGAGCAAGCACACACAACTCTGGGCAGGTTCTTTGCACTCCAGTCTTGAGCTTGACAGAGGCAAACGTGGACGTCCTCCAGGAACAACAAATCCCAACCTATTTAGTGTCTTTCTCCATTATTTTCCATAACAATCGAGGCATGTTTCTTTGTCAACTCAGCCTGTCACTGAGCTCTTGGCTCTGGCCCGTCTCAAAGCACTTCTAGTCAGCCCTGGCTAATTGTGTGTGAACGAGATTAGACTACACAGTGACACTTGGAGGAGCCAAGAAAGCACTGGCTCGACTCTGACCATGAACTGGCAGAGCAAACATAACTCTGAGAGACAGCGCCAGAGAGACGGAGGGAAATTATGTGAACGGACATTGCTACTAGGCAGCGCTGCGAACCAGCAAACATACAGACACCCTGACCACAGGAGGAAGATGTTTTCTGATGAAGCCAGGATCAAAAATCACAAAAAGTCAGCAGCGTGCTTTCTATGAATCAAACATCAGCAGATTCTGATGCGGTGGAAACTTAACCTCATTGCGTGGAATCTTTCGGGCTCGCTCGTCAATCCATAACAGAACATTTGTAGTTCATTTAAGGAAAGGCATGCACTGGCAGGGAGCGTTACCATGAGTCAAGAGAAACCCATTTATCATCAAGCTAAAGCAGGGCAATGTGTGATTAGAGCATGTTACTGTATGGTTTGATTTTGTAGTGCAACATGAACAAATATGTTAAGATAAAGAGACTGTTTACAGTGTAGGAAGGAGAGATTAGGTTTGTATTAATAAGTTTTGAAATGTGTGCCGTTCATTAATCAATCCACTCAGTTTGCCAATGTCATCCAGCCCCACCCTGCTTTTACTGTCCGTGCATGCCTAAACAAAAAGATTCTTAGCAGTGATAACTTCACCCTGCAACCTCAGCCACATTAGCAGAGCAAAAATAGATCCTTGACATCCTGCAGCCTCTGAAACTCTGACAGTCTCTTGCACTTGCTCGCCCTCTCATTCTCCTTTCTCCCTGAACCTCTCACTTCAGAGGTTGTTTGAGTGCATTTGCTTTGAAATGCTATCAGTGTCTTCATTAGTCTCGCCTTCTGCCAAACCCACAATGTTGTGTGGCTACGGTTGCCAGGGGTTTTGCTCTAGCTTGTTAGATTGGCATAAGAAAGGATCCAGATGTAGCTGAAGTTGTGCTGTGCTGCGGTCACGTGCTTTGTAAACAAACGGGCGAGGGGGTTTCGAGCGTATGTGTCTTTAAAAGACAAAAAAAGAGAAGGAAATATGTATTAGGGTTTGTCCTCATGTGGTTTCCTGGTGGAGCTTTTACAGTAGGCTTCAAAGCAGTATGTGAATGAAGAACATATGTTTTCAATGTCAGACATGTTTTTCATGTTTTTAGATCTAAGAATGCACAGACCGTACATGGACTGGACCGTATTGATGTACTCTCTAAAAGGCAGAGTGAAAGTGGTTGTGATAGTCTGGGCTGCTGGGGTCTCCCTCTGTGTTACAGCCTGTCTTAAAGCCCCCAGTGGGGAGCTGAAATGATGGACTAACTGACATTTTTGCTGACTTAAGGCACTTGTCTGTTTCATGAATGTTACATAGCTCTCACACACACATCGCTTAGTCGACTGATAGAAAGATTAATCTGTAAGCATTTTAATAATAATCTGTTTTGAGTAAATTTTTTATGAAAAAAAATCCCAAATTCTCTGGTTTCAGCTCCTCTAATGTGAGGATTTTCAGTGTTTTATATCATTGTAAAGTCAATATCTTTAGGCTTTGGACTGGTGGTTTGGCAAAACAAGACGTTTGAAGATGTGATCTTGAGGAAATTGTGATGACACTATTTTCTGAAGTTTTATAGACTAGAAGAAGTCAGTTTAGAAAGTAGTCGACAGATTAATCTGAAATGACATTAAAGACAGAATGAAGAGGCAGTATCAACAACTTTAATTTGACATCTGTTTTATTCCACATATTCTTCTTCCTCGTTAAAACGTACCCACAATGCAACATGATTGCCAATGGTTTAGGTAGAGTATGTTATGCTAGCAGCAGCTAATGTAGTCTCGAGCCACTAGCCTCTACAGCCTCTACTGTCTACAGCCCTAGCTTACCTGAACAAGTGACATCACTTGAGGAAATTCATCAGATTTGGTGCAGCTCCCTCTGGAGTCACAAATGGTTTTAAACAACTTTTTTTTTTCACATGTGCAGTTGTAGCTCCCATATAAACAGACTTTCATGTGTAAAATTGGCAGTCCATCTCCTTAAAATCATTAATCATTTCAGCTCGAGAAAGATGTTTCTTCCGGGAATTATGATTGCTCGACAGTGTTGCAATATTGTATCACTTGTCTGATTTCCATAGAAGGTTGTAGCTGGGAAATTGAAATAGTGTGTGCAAGGCTGGTTCTGCTCTGCTCAGCCGTACAGTCAGTCCCTCAGTGAGGTCTGATAAACACTGGACTGTAATCACTCCCATATGTGGCTGCATAGCTCAGCACAACCCAGCACAGTTCAGCCATGCGCACAATGCAGTGCACCAGGCTCATTTAGACAGAAAAATAGACTCAAATTACTAGAAGGAAAAAAAAAATCCCTCGCTTGATTACAGCCCTATGTAAACTTTTACTCTTTGACAGGAACATCTGCTTCCATTTAGGGCTTTAAGACACATACCTACACATTAAAATGCACTGTGCACTGCTTCGGGAAAACTTGAAGGCTGGAAAAATATTCCCCATTATAGTTGGCTGGAATAAACCCAGTGCAGTGTACTTAAAGTTGGGTATCGGCTGAGATGCGGCCAACTCCGGCACGGCCACAAGCCACATGCATACAAGACTCATATTCGCAAAGTGAAAGTGAGTGTGTGTTGAAGTGCCAGAGGAATGAAGCATGAGTATGAAAGATCAAAGGAAGTCAGCGCAGTATGGGCACAGTCTGTGTGTACACTGTGAGTTGCTTCACACCAGTCCACTGCCCCCGTCATAACCCTTAAAGAGCGATCCAGGAGAGACAGAGGAGGAAATGAAGCCTGTGAGGGGTTACTGTTGTACATTTTTACCCTGCGGTTTTAAGGGAGGCCGGCCAAAAACCTCTTCTTGGTTAGAAAGTGAGCAACAGAAAGAAATGGTGAAAGAATGAAAGAGATGGAAGTGTAGTTTGAAAGTACCTGTAGAAGCATGTAACCCTGGTATGTTTTCAGTGGAGGTTGTAAAGATTTGGCTCAGATGAAATTGTTGATGTGTAGACATTCTTTAAAAACTACTTACAACTGTACACCTATTGCTGCAATAGTATATGGATTATATTGCATATTGCAATTTCCTCTGAGCCACTCTGAATGAATTTTTGGTTTGTTTTGGTTAAAAAAAAAAACAATGCAACTGTATTGTAGAAGATATATTTGATACTCACACAAATTAACACACTTTTCAATAGTAAGTGTAAGGCCTCACTTTGTCGTTGTCATGAACACCTGTTGTTTTATTGCACTTTGTTGCCCTGAGGCACTAGAAGGTCTTTTTAATCCTCAGACTGCGTTTTTTTTCACATTTCTGATGAATGAAATGAGGAACTGAAGTATATTGTTGCAGTGTGGGACAATATTGTGTGAATGCCCTTTGAGAAAGCATAGCCATGTGGCAGGGTGACAGAAAAGTTACGATAAATATGACCACATTGAACACTTAGAAATAACTTAGAAAAACAAGACCTGGAGTCTACAGCCACGTTACCAGCTCTGTCAGGCTGTGCATAGGGACATCAGTGCTTTTCACTAAATACCAATGTATGCATGCTAACAAGCCGACAGCGACAATGCTAACATGCTGATGCTAAGCAGGTATAATATAATTAGCACTAAACACAAAGTACAGCTGAGACTGATGGTGATATGATTAGTATTGTGCAAATGAACTGGAAGATGAATGTTTGTACCAGATTTCATGGCAATCCAGCCGACACCTGCTCAAAACCACCTCATGGTGAAAAAGTCAGGTGATTATCCAAGTCAGCAGGATTTGACTACAACTGTATAAGATTTCATAGCAGTGTGTCTAATAGTTGTTGAGATATATTAGTGTGGACCAAAGTGGTGAGCTGACCGATCAACAGAACAACATGCTGCTAGTATGGTTATATTCATAATAGTAATAACAATAATGATAATGATAGCATGTGCAGGAAACTCTAAAGAAGCAAAGATTTTATTTTTACCTATATTCCTAAACTGTTATTTTCCAGTTGTTGCCTCAAGGCACTGTTGTGGAGTTAGGGTATGTGTTAGGACATTTCATACATATTTTCATGCCATTCACCCAATCTAGCCCTTCAGCAAAGATATCTAGCCCTTGATAAAAGCTGAACTTTCACATTTATAGTTCACATCTAAACTTGTTCATAATTTTAGCATTAGATTATAAACCTGTTATTAATTACACTCATAGTCTGGTGCAACACAGATACCCCCAAAATGTGAAATATAAGAAAACACACATGACTAAATTATAGATAATTAGATAGTGCTTATGTAAACTGTTAAATATACACGTTTGTGATTTCTTCTCATTGAATTGTGATAATGTTCCTAACCACAAGAGGGCAGACTCTCCCTGTATAAACACTGACATGAGCATGTGTTGGTATGTCCAGTACATATGTGATTTAAGAAAATAATTTTTAAACTTTGGAAACAAATCGCTTAGTTTAAGCTTTTGATGTGTCCCAAAATCTGAGAAGGCCTAAGTGATGAGTTGCAGTAACATTAAGCAGTTAAAACTATATTGGAATGACATGCCTGGTACATAGGTCATTCGTACTTTTCCACTAGGAGGAGTAAGTACATTAAGACACTGCCAACAGGCTCACTGGGTTTCTCTGTGTTCTGTAACAGTGTAAAATATTTATTATTGCCTACAAGTACTAACATACCCCTTCATGTGTACTCATAGTCAACAGTAATCAGTGCATAGTCCAAAAAATTGTACAAAAGCATGCATATGTAGCCAAAGGGCTGAGGGCAGAGTGCTGTCCAGGGCCCATCTGATCGTTACAGACAAAAGGTTAATTCACCTGATCACGTTTAATGAGAGCACCATCATAAATCGCTGCAGCCTGACACAGTGACATTTCACAGAGGCCACATGGTGATCTGCTGGCATTTGGGACGCATTAGAAACAAAGGGGCCAGGGTCTGAATCCAAATAATCTGTGTGTGTGTGTGTGTGTGTGTGTGTGTGTGTCTACCTGTCTGTCTGTCATAGGCTACATTTGGGGACAAATTTTAGACCAAAGACCAGTTATTTAGGGAGTTACTCAGCTTGTCCAACTGGGGGCAAAAGCTGTCCCCAGCAGCAAATCCTCATATTTGAGGACCTGTATGGTCAATATTTGGCATTTTTGTTTGAATAATGACAAAAATGATTAAATGATATCAGTTAATTTTCCTTTTAATTGATGATCAACTCATTTACAAGAAATGTCCTGCATTTAAACTCCTGCTGAAATCAAAGCACAGAAGGATTATCAGCAAAATGCACTTTAAGTAAGTAAAAGTACTCATCGTGTACAAAAATGGGCATGGTGGAGCTAGGTTTAACTACTTTGCATACAGAATAACTTGGAAGTTTAATTCAGTGGTTTGCAACCTTAGGCGTGGGCCCTCTTTGAAGGGCCCCGAAGGGTCACAAGATATATCTCTGGGGTCATTAATGAAGTTAGATACTTGCTTTTCTTCTTTTTGTGAAATATTGGATACATTTTGCCTCTTTAGACTTCAAATGGTTATTTAAATGAAATAATCTAGGAGGTTTAAATGGGAAATGACTCTTTGGTGGCACTGCTAACAACTTGCATTTGAAGCCTGAAATGTTGGGAGCCACTGAGCCACTAAGCTAATTATTTATAATGTCTTAATCTGAAAAATAACGAGCAACTACAACTGAGAAATAAATGTAGTAGAGTAAAATGTTCGTAAAACGTAGTGGAGTTGAAGTGTATAGTATAAGCATAGAATAAAAATACTCAAGCAAAGAAAAACCACGTCAAAAGTGTACTCAAGCACAGTACATGGCTAAATGTATTTAGTTACTTTCCACCACTGCCCAAAAGCTAAATGTGTTCTTGAACTCACTGTGTTGCTGCTACTAGTCAAGCCGAGTCACTTTTATTTATATAGCCCAAATTTCCCTACAGGCTGCTCAACATACAACATCCTCTGTACTACCAAAGAAAACCCTTGAAGATGGAAAAAACTGTAGGAATTTGCTTCTACTGTTTCAATTTAATACAGTACAGTACAGTGGAATTGTTCTATCAGCAAATGAAGCCATGTATCGTTACTGCTTCCTCCCACAGGTTATATATTACCCAAGGACAAAGCCTCATCAAAGAAAAGTGATGGAATGTCAGGTCTACTGATTTGCATGTTGCACCTGGATGTGTGTGACAGATAAAACTCTGTGTTGATAGTAGCACATCATACATTTTGCATCACACTGTTTGCAATGTTGTTTTTATATGTGTTTAGTCATTTTCATACATATCTGTTTATAGAAATGACTCTGACTGGACCTACTGTAATCTAGGGTCAGTAACTGCACATCTAATCACATTGTACACTTTCACACACAGACAGAGTAACAGAAGTCTTGTTTATCCTACGCGTGGGAAAGGTGCCGTGGTCAGACATGGCTTACTCGGTGAGACTAAAAGGCCGGAGTGGCAGCTGTCCAGAGAGAAGGCGGCGTAGCTCCAAGGGATTAGCACACTATTGACTCGAGAGCTCCTGATCCGAATCATGCAGCTTCAACTGCTGAGGATAACCCTGCGAGCGCTCATGCATACACCCATGCGCTTTGCATACCTGTGCACCGCAACCACTACTGGCATGGAAACATGGATTGTAAACCCACACAATGTAATGCTTACACCTACATTTATATCCTGATCTTTGAAGTTGCTTTTGTCTGGGGAATACAGAGCCTGGGATAGTCCATCACTGTTAGGTCTCATACACACACACACACACACACATGTATAAGAACTGAAGACTGAGGGTAACAGTTTATATTTCACTTCCCAAATACTGCTAAAGCCTTCAGTAGATTCAAAGCACAAACCTCACTGGTTATTGACAGTGACGGAAAATTCCATTTGAGTGTGGATGATCCTTTTAGGTTTGTTTTACCAGCACTCGCAGTTTGGTGACACACACTGTAGTCTAAATTGGGTTAGGTGATGTCCGGCCTTGTTATTATTTGGATTATTTTGTCATGAATCCTGCTGAAACACTACACCAATCAACTGAACATTTCTTCTTGAAAGTGAGGATGTCCTGCTTTTCTCTGTTTTATTTCATTGTAAAATAAAATATCTTAATATCTGTTTCTCACCAAAAAGCATTGTGTGTATACATGAAGCGTGATACATTTTTTAGATGAATCTCCTTACATATGTTATATATGTAAGGAGTATATACAAATGTTATAAAACATTTGTTGATATGATTTTTGTGAGTTGCAAACCTGCATGTGTTACGTCCATGTTTGTATGCTAACACTCTTTTTCTCTCTTGTCTTTGTTGGTGTTTTGCTACATTTCTTGATATGTTATGTTATCAGCTGTTGATCAGTGTAATAGCTACACATTATACAAACAATACAAACTGTGACTCACTTTTAAAAAACATTACTCCATAGTACTACTAGTGGTCAAATACTCCACAGGGTGCCTTTAAATTTTAGAACTGCTTTTACTATCTTTAATTGTTAAAGAGTTTCTCCTCTAATTTCATTCCACTGGAAAATGTTTCAACCTCTTTGCATTTTCCACACAGTCTATTTAAATTTCTTTTCCTATTCCTGTTGGTCTCATACACATCTTTTGTGTCTAAGTCTCAGTCTGATCCTAACAACTGTGTCCTACCCTTATCTTGTGAACTATTTTCTGACATTTTTAGACCAGTTTCATACACTAAATGATTCAACAGAATCCATAATCAAATTGATCATTAGATCACAGTGCAGCTGTAATGATGAATTCAATTCAGTTCAGTTTAAGATTATTTGTCCCTCAAGGGGCATTTCAGGGCAGCGGGTCCACAAAGCACACATAAAACAACACTCCGTCACACAGGAAAACAATAAAAAAAATACACACATTAAAAACAGTTTAAATACACAACAAAGAGTTAAAGTACACAGAGATCTATAACAGTGACCAGTCCATAACTGGTCAACAAACCTCAAAGGCACTAGTCATAGAGGGCATGTGTGGGGTCACTGATAAACTTCTATGCCTTTTTGAGGACTTGTACAGTATTAAGCTGTGAGAGGAGAAGGAGAGAGTATTATTGTTAGTATTCTCTGATTTACACAAGAGGAGTTTGTCGGCGGGCGGCACAATGGTGCAGTGGTTAGCACTGTCGCCTCACAGCAAGAAGGTTCTGGGTTCGAGCCCCACTTTGAGCACTTGAGGAGTTTGCATGTTCTCCCTGTGCCTGCGTGGGTTCTCTCCAGGTACTCTGGCTTCCTCTCACTGTCCAAAAGACATTAGGTTAATTGGTGACTCTAAATTGGCCGTAGGTGTGAATGTGAGTGTGAGTGGTCGTTTGTATGTATGTGTTGGCCCTGCGATGGACTGGCGATCCGTACAGGGTGTACCCTGCCTCTTGCCCAATGACAGCTGGGATAGGTTCCAGCCCCCCCATGACCCTTAATGGATAAGTGGTATAGAAAATGGATGGAGTTTGTTGGCAGTACGGTGCTGAGCCTTTTTCTCAATCACACTTGTATTTTCACTAAAATTCCCAGTTCCCACACTGCAGTTATTTGCAGGTCTGAACAATTTCAACACTTAAGGCCTGACTGTTGGAAGGTTAGTCAGTTAATCAATTCGTTGACAATCAAATCAATCTGATCAATTATTGACGTTACTTTTCAAGCAGAAAATGGCAAAATTGGTTCCTCTTGCTCACATGTGAATATTTATTTAAAGAGAGATTCAATTGAAGACATCAGGAAAGACACAGACATAAACACAAACAGCTCTTGTATATTTGTGGAAGCAGATCTTGTTTTCCATTGAGAGGAGTCAGTGGGTAATATTCATCACCTGGAGCAGACCGCTGTCACATTACACTAGTTCTTTCTCTCACAGTTTTGTTATGCATTCAGGTTGATAGCTCCTAGGCCACATTAACAGATGGATCTTTGAACAGGAAGTCTTCCCTGTTTTAACTTCCCTTGCTACAAACCAGCGACCGTTAAGCCCTTATGCAAAGGCCATCTGGGCCAGTGCATGTCAAAGTGTGACAATGGGAGGGTGTGTGATAAAGTTGTGTTTATGCAACATGTATGTGTGTCTGTGTGTGTGTGTGTGTGTGAGAGTGTGATTGTCCTCAGGGCTCTAATTAGAGGTGGGGGGTGTTCAGGTATCTCAGGTTGGTTGCTTGTAACTCGATCCTGACGTGAGAAAAAGAAGGCTTTATTTTCAGTGGTCTCTTTTGAAAAAGCTCTCTTTTTTCTTCAGGCTGTTGCAGATTACTGCTGCATTTCAACATGAGCTATTTTTAAAGGTAGCCACATCGAGAGAGAAAAAGAGATGAAAATGCCATGTGTGTGTCGGTAGCTTTAGGTGTTTTCCTGTGGTGTGGCGTGCCACAGAGGGGGGTTTCTACTGATTAAAAATTGATGAGCAGCTGAGTGTCATGTAGCCTGAGCTGAGCATTCCTGCACTCTTTCATGTCGTGTGTGTGTGTGTGTGTGTGTGTGTGTATAGGCTGAGCTGGAGACACAGGCTTTGGCTGGGGTATTGTGAAGGTATCAGATTTACCCAAGCTCACATTTCACCTGCTATTCTGTGTGTGAGTCAAGAATTAAAGTCCTTCTTGACATGTTTTTAACACATTTCTCAGTTTATGTGTCCCCTCCCTCACATATTGCTCACCACACATACTGACAAGTGACAAATATTTTCCCTCCGTCTTTCTTTTTCCCCATTCTGTAGAATGTTCTAAACCTTAAAGGACAGATTCACATTTTCTCATGTCAGTCTAATATCAATTCTTATATCCCCCCTTTTTTTCCATCACTGTAATTTTATGTCCATACAGGCTAAGAAAAGATCCATTCCTGTGTTGACCCAGTTTCAATGAAAAGATGAAGGACAAAAGCCATGCTCTGTGTAAAAGTGCATTCTTATGTTGGGACTGAATTCATTCTTTTTCATACTATTCCTCCACTGCAAAAGAGACAATGTCAAGGGAAATGAAAAGAGAGAATGTTATTTTGGAAAACACCCACAAAAAACTCAGACTACAATGCATTTTTGCGCAAAATTAGGGCTTAGGACTTGTATTGTAATCTCATTAGAATGACCAGTATGGACAAAAGGAACAATTACAGTGAGCAAAAACCATTTTAATGTGAATATTGTTTTCAATAGACTTATCATTGTTTGACTCTGGATCCTGGAGACTCTAGGTCCTCCTTAATAGCTCAAAAACCACATGAAACTGTCTTGTCACCTTGGTACTTCATGACTTTCCTTAATTTATGTGAAATGCTTCATTTTGAAGTGAAGACATTTTTCTTTAATATGTCCACAGTATGAAACATCACATCTGTTTGGGGTTTCAGACTCAAACTGTAAGACATAAAAAACAATGTGTGTGATGGATTGTTGACAGTAAATTTTAGAAAGCAATACCCCTCTCAAATCCTAAGTAATCCTTATTGGATTTCTGTCATTGAGTTTGGAGTTTGCTCACAAAAGGTAAAACAGGAAGTTAGCTGATCCTATAAGGTCTAACAGACCCCAGGATAACATACTGTATATTTCTTTCTCTGTGAATGACTTTCTGGCAATGAAGAGGAAATTGCATTTGATATCCATAAAACAAAAAACATGAACCATTTCCTTATTTGGGGTAATAATCATAGATTGGATAAACCTGGATTTTATAAGCTGATACTAATTTGGGAGTTTAAAAGATATGATAATAATATATCAATCACTAGTAACTTTGTAACATGAATACATAACATAAACATGTACTACACACACTGTGCAAAAAGCAAATATTGGCTCATTGATTTGAGTAGCTCTAATAATAACAATGCTCTTTGATCATTTCCTCATTTTTCCGCCTCCTTCAAATGTGCAAATCCAGTTTGTGGCAACGAAAGACTCACTACTTCAATGCTTCTCAGTGCTTTAATGAGACTAGAATACAGTGTCAGGGTCTGTGGGATCCCAAACAATGAAGTACTCAAGCCAATGTCAACAAAACCCTAGAGTGGATGTTTATTGTGGCGTGCCATTATTCAGTTCCACTAATGAATGTGGCAACAGTGTAATAAACGCCCGCCTCAGATCTCTGCAAGTGTAGCTGTGTTGCCCAGGACCGACCAGAATGTTGAATAAGCCAAGAGTTAATCAATAGAAGGTAGAAAAGTTCATTTTGAAGACATAAAAAAGAGACAAGGAGGAGGGAGGTGGCCTGAATGAATGACCTCATCATTTCCTAATGGGCCTCCTGTTGTGTGGGATTATGGGTAGACCCTGGAGAGCACATAAGAGTGATTGATTGGTGAGGATCTGAGAGGCCAAAGTAACACAAAGATCAGTTTTTCCTATAAGACAAATGTTAGAAAATCTAGTACCACCCTCAACCCCACCATTTATTAATTACTAATAGCTTAAATCCTTTATTAATGCTTTATAGATCAGTTATTATCCAGTTAAACAACCTTTGGGTTGCCAGGTTGTGGAAGAATCCCTGGCTGGGATTGTCTAACCAAAATTAACTAATAAACAACTTATTTACAATTGATCAATGAAAGGTCAGAGTTGATATGTAATTAGAAAGTGGGAAACCCATGAGTATTTCTTACTTAATTATACCAGCATTTATAACTGCATATAGGCCTGTTAAGAAAAGATGAACACCAAAGAGATTTTTTTCACAACCTGGCAACCTCAGAGTTTTTCTTATAAAGGTTTATAACGAATCTATTAAGGATTAATTGATCTTGATGCCTGATGGCTTTATAAACAGGCATCATCTTATAAAATGGTGACTCATTAGCAAATGGTGCCAAAATTGGTTTTTATTTAAAAATAAAAGTTGATCTACCATCATATTAAGATAAATAACAGGACTTTAGAGGATGCAGAGCTTCACACAAACTACATTTCCTGCCGCTTTTTGTTCCTAACTTACCAACAAACACTTTAAGAGCAGAAAAACATACAATTCAAATTCATGTTCAGGTTTCCCTTCATTTTTTCTCGCACTGTTCACTCCGGATGATGAGATGCGAACCTCATCTCCACAGTCCTGCATCCTGACATCACTTTGCGCTCCAGGATACTGTAACTCTAGAGAAGCCTCGCGTAATTAACGGTGATGTAACAGCAACTCAAGGAAAAACAGCGATAAGAATAATCTGCTTTGAATGGTGCCTTTTGCTCTGCAGAGCCTCTGGCAAAGAGAAAAAACTGTGGTGACTTAAAATGCACCATTGATGTGTGTGTGTCTGTGTGAGAGGGTAAGAGAGGAAGGGAGAGAGAGAGAGAGAGAGAGAGAGAGAGAGAGATCACACAGTAAACACACAGCTCCTGTGGCAGAGCCGTTCCCCTTCACCATTCTGCTGTGACCAGTTGCGCGCAAGAGCCAAGAGCCAAAAAGGAGTCCGACCACCAGCCGGGGTTTAGGTCAGCTGTCGTCGGAGTTTGCGCCGCAGTGATGTTCCTGCGCTCTTAGCGAGAGGAGAAACAGACGGGTGGGAGAAAAATAGACGGTGCCGGTTTGTTGTTGTCGCCTTGTCCGCTGGACTGACATCGCATGGGGACATGAACAGTGTGGATCCAGCGTCCAACAAACTGTTGACTTTCAATCAGCGGTAATAAACCGAACCCTGCTCTTACCTGTGTTTATGCATGCCACCTCTCATCTGTTGAATGAATAGGGCTCTCTGTCGTCGCTCTGTCATATCCCTGCAGCAGTGGCATATTTTATGCAGCCCCGGGCAAATTAGACAAAGCTGACAACACCTGCTCCGGTTTACACAGCATTTGTTGGTGCGTAAAGAGCCGTATTACCCTCTTGGATCGGCTGCTAATGTTTACAATAATTGGCTGTTTGGGTCGAGTTTTCATACTTGTCTAGTTATGTATCAAGTGCATGATTTACTGATCTTTTTCCATCTACTCTGGGATGGCTGGCAAACTGAGCGCCACTGAATCCACAAGTCTCCAGTCTGGAAGTACTGACGCTCCTCTACAGACTCTTTCAGGCACAACAGCTTTTAATTAAACCACAGTGCTGGTTTTATGCGTTGTTGTTGCTAGTTGTATAAAACTGTAAACTGAATCGGTTCACCCCTTGCTTATTAATTGAGCTGTTGTTGTTTCTGGGAGGACAGACATTACAGTATATGTACACGGAAAATGATGAATTATTCATGTCGTGCTTTTCAGTTCAAGGTAGAATGGAGGTGCATGCAGCTCTGGCAGCATATGACAGCAGTGGAATAACGTATGTGGCCACACTGAAAGCACGAGTCTGGCTGTAACTGTGCAGCTGAGTTCAGATGTAGTCCAAGGTTAGTCTGTTGTAGCTCATTTCCAGCCTCTTACTGTTGATGAATCTGAAAATGCCACCACTGCAGCAGCCCTTTACCAGTTTTAAAGCAACACCGGGGAGAGAACGTGGGGCTGCAGTGACACTTGAGCACATAGAGATATCATACAGTTAACATACAGCTCTTATGCCTCAGTGCTGCCAGTACTGCTGCCAATTCCATGTTGCACCAATTGTGCAGAGAAGAGCCAAAGAGAATGAAATGAAAATTTCATTAAATGCTCCAGTCATATTGCTGTTTTGGCTTGTTCCTGCATGAGTTGGCTTTTCTTCCCATCCATTTGTCACTGTAGCAAAAATTACTTATTATTAATTGGAAGCTGTGGTAGAGAAGTGTATGGGTTATGTTTATGTGTACTGTGCATGTAGTGCACCAAGAAACATCTCTATCTGGAACTGTTTGTCATTACTCACAAATTACCTTATATCAAGTCTTGGTGCATGCATCAGAACAATTTCACTTGGATTAAAAATGGTTTGAATCCCAAAATGATTCACCCCCCTGTTCCCAAACTAAACCTGTTACACATGGGAGGGCAAAAAAAAAAAAACCCTAACATTTGAACCTCACATCTCTGCAGTAGGAACTGCTGGAGAAAACAGTCACATGATGTTTTAAATTATTTAGACTGTCAGATGTAGTTGCCAGATGTGGTTGTTTGTATGAACAGGTTTTTTATGCTTTACACTGTCAATCTCCACAGTCCTGTGTTTGGTATCACCTCTGCACCTGTTGGTAGCAGTGTGTTTTTGGTGTATTTAGCTTTTTCTTCAAACACAATTTCAAAAAGAGCCACTTTGTGGAATGATTTAAGAGTTTAAAGAGTCATACAGTATTTAATACAACCGATAAAAGGATTGGCTTTTTCTTGAGCAGCACAGGGAGGTTTAGTATGATGGGTGGGTGTGTGATTTATACTTCAGATTTCACTGTACGGAGCCTTTCAGTGGCCACTGTCCATTGCCTTGTGACAGAAACCACAATTTGTAACCTTTCACGTACTCCATTACTGAGAGCAGCAGTTGAGTAATGAATATCCATTTTACCTCTTTCTGTTTCAGAGCTATTTCTCTTTGGTCCAGGCTTTCAAAGTCATTTTTCTTTGGCTAACTGCCATTATGCTTCTGGAAAGTGGTTATCTGAACTGTCGTGGTGCGGAGTTCAAGTTGTGATTTCCAAATATACAGACAACTTTGAATGCAGGATAATGGTTTCAATTGTGTTATATCCCAGATACATGTTATGCAAAATGTCAGGAGTGTAAGGTAACAGGGCAGGCCTATTTATATATGTACAAACTAAGTCTGAGTCTGCAGTCTTGCAAGCAGCTCTATGTGGATGTATTTAGGCACAGCTTTGTGCTAAATGCTACATGCTAAATCTCAATTCATCCTATGGGAAACATGAATTTCTGTACCAAATGTCATGGCAATCCAACCAATAGTTGTTGAGATATTTTCTTTTGGACTTATGTGGTGGATTGGCCAACATCACTGTCCTCTGGAGCCAGCATGGCTACAAATAAGCAAAGAATATAAAATGGACATTAAACTTCATAATATTAGTGCTCTGAAAGCTGTTCTGTTTTGAAAAATCTTGGATCAAACTCAGCACTTACTCAGTATTGAAGAACCCAAGATTTGGAGTAAAGACATGAGTGGGAAAAGTTTCAGTCCTTAGTTTTGTTATAGTGAATAGAACAAGAATTCTTAACAGGATGAACACCAAGCTCACACTAAAGAGGATCATTTTTTGTTGCTTTGATTCCTTGTACACACTGTACTTGAAATCTGAATATGGCATCTTCACTGCATTGCACTTCCAGAGCTCTGTTGACAGGTACATGTTCCTCATCAGACTGGAGGCACTTCACTCCCTCGGCTTGTTCCACCTCTTTAATAGGTGTCACCACAGCTTGAATGTTGCTCTTAGTTCACCACAAGCTACACCTCCTACATGTGTTAAAATGTCTCTCATTTTAAAAAGTGAAAAAGCTAAAATTGGACAATGAACATTTTCCCAAGTAAACAAAGAAGCATCCGTATTCATAACAGAGAACATAACAACATAAATGTTGCCAGAGTCTAAGTGACAGGTTGTCAGTCCGTCCCATTCTTATGGATGATATCTCAGGAACACTTTCATGGAATTTTGTCAAATTTGGCACAAATGTCCACTTGGATCAACTGATTAGTATTTGGTGGTCAAAGGTCAAGAGTCAAGGTCACTGTGATTTCACAAAAAATGTTTTGGCCATAACTCAAGAATGAGCTAATGTGCTAATTATGACAAAATTGTATAATAGGACAAGTGATGACATTTTATATTCAAATGGTCAAAAATCATCATACTGTTCTGCAAAAACACTTTTTTGACCATTATTTAACACCATAACTCAAGGAACAGTAGGGGAGATTATGACCATTTCCTCCAACTCGACTTGGTTGGCGGATTCATACAACTGCGAGCTGGTAATTCTAGTTCCTTTGGGCATTGTACGGCCAAGTGTTGAGGTTTCGAAAAAAAAAAAAATGTTTGTGTGCACAAAATGTGCCCAGTGACTGTTCTGATGCATATCTTAACTCAAGCCAAAAAGCCAAACCAACTAACTGAGGGTTATAAAACAAAACATCTCTTTTGAACCACAGCCACTTGAGAAATGTTGTTGATGGCACATGTAATTTCAAAACTCTTAAGTCCTAACATAAAATGTCTATTCTTTTGTACATGTATGGACTCATGAAACCTGTCCAGAGGGAGATGAGCCTCAGTAGAGATGGAGTGGTTTTCATTCGGAAAGTGGGTGGGGTAGAGTCACCTAATTATCCCCCTCCAATGTACGATCCTTTTCATGACCCCTTTTCAAAGGAAAGGTGAAGGGTAGAAAAGATAGCAACCGCTATACTCAGAAGAAAAAGTGGGATCACATAAAGGTAGATGCAGTGATGGAGTACGTGTTGTGATGGAGCTCTGACAGACCCTACCTCAATCAGCAAAGCAAGTGAGCAGGAAGAGAGTGAGTAAGGAGACAGTGATGGATACATCCTGTAGTACAGACGCACTTTAAAATATGTCCTTTAAGCTTGAGTGTGCATTATGTATTAACAACCCCACTCTGCCTTCATGTACTCCTCTGCAGAGTGAGAGAGAAACCTGACCAGAGAGGGAAGAGTTAGGGGGAGATAGAAGAGGGGTGGGGGATGTGGTCCAGAGAGACAGAGAGAGCAAAAAGCATGCAGGTCATATCACCACTCAGACTATCATACAGATGCTAGATGCAAACATAAATAGCCTCCATCATACACAAACACACATAGTTTATGACTCACTGCCATGTTTTTAGATTCCTGGAGCAATAAAATTAAGTTTTGGGCAACGGGGTAAGGACTGTGTATAATAAATACAAACATGTAAAGCAGTCTTTGGATGTTGGAAAATTAATCAGTGGAATTAATTCTGTGTAGCAACACTGACTGACTCTTCTTAAGTAACATCTGTTACATTGCTGTTGCATGGCTGTTTGTGTAAGGGTCATTTGATCTATGCAGATTTTTTCAAAAATGGCTGAGATAATTAGAAGCTTGGATTTAAGATGCAAAACAGCTTCTTCTTGAAGCATTCGAATGCTGTTTTCAGACATGCTAGCTGTAAGGCTGTGCTTAGACAGGTGGTTAGAGTTAGTTAGCATTCCAACATCAGAATGCTAACATGCTCTCCATGAGCTCGCATAGTGTACTGATGAGATACTACCTCAGTTTTCATGCAGATGCAGTGTGACAATCAAATGGCTGTAACTCAACCCACTCGAAATTTCTGCTCTGACAGCCATGTTTTATGTGGTGCTGCTCTGTCATTTGTTGCACTGTGAGGTGCAAGATCTCATTTCTGCTCCTGCTTTCCCAGTGCGGGCTATCACTAAGTGCTTGTGAAGGAATAACTTTGCACTTTGACAGCATGTTGAAGTGTTACCATCGGTAGCGTACAAACACCTGTGGGTTTTTTATCATGCTTTCTATCTTCAGTCTAATCCTTGATACCTTCTTATAAACTTGCTCTGCAATTAATCACTCAAACCACCTTATTTTTCTTGACATTTTTCCAGTTTAACCAGTGTCCCCTGCGTGCTGTGAGAAATTGCTTTGGCATACCTCACCACTTACCACTGGCAACGATTTTGCTTCTCTAATAGCTTTATTTTAATAGGATTTAACTATATTCCTATTACATTTAGTATTCCAAAGAAATCAAATTCCATTAAGAGGGAGCTTTGAGAACACTACTGTTGTTCCTGGCTGTGTGTAGACAAATAAATTGATCATTTTAGAATAATATCCCAGCTTGTTCTTTCTGTTTAATTTCACTGTAAGATTTCAGCCTTTTTGCAATGCTATCAAGTGATTCTTCTACTTGGACCACGGTGGATCGATAGTAATATGATCATCATGACTGAAGATAAGGAGTGACACATGGGTTGTTCAGTAATACATGGCTACCGTTGGATTGTCTGCCACTACATTGAGCCCAGAGTCTCCAACTGAGTTCTTGTAGGGTCATTGTGCTGTAAACTGCTGTGGAATTGCAGGACAGATTCAGCTCACAAGTTTAGCTTGATCCTACCATATGGCTGCCATGTATAAACACAAAAAGTAGGTATTTAAATGAATATAACTTCTTAAAAAAAAATCCTTACTTTTTATTTGCCAAGAGTTAGATGCGATTTTTGATACCATTCTCATATCTGTGCAGTAAATACAAAGCTAGAGCATAACTTAGCATACAGGCTGGTGAAAACAGACAGAACTGTAAAAACAAAATGTTGTGGTTCTACAGTAAATAACTAGTTATGTAACTATTTCTTAATAACTAGTGGCTGGGCACAAAAGTTACAGCATGTAACTCCCTGTATAACCACAAATTGTCATTTTTACATCTCTGTTTCTGACTGTGTCTTATAAAGGAGATAGAACATGTGAGTTTTAGGGGGGCTGGTAGGTGGATTTTAAACTTAAAGCGAGCTGTTTCACCCAGTTTCCATTATTTAAGCTAAGCTAATCAATTCTTGGCTGTAGACTTAATGCACAGATGTGACAGCTATATCTATCATCTCATATAACTCTCAGCAAGAGGGTAGACTGGTGAGTATTTAGTGCAAACTTATCCCTAAGCCTAACCAGAGAAAGAGTAGACTTAAGACTGTGTTCCTATGTGATATTACAACACGTCTATGTTCAAGTGGCTTTTAGGGCCACATGAACTTGTCTTGCTGTTATTCATATTGAGAGAACAGCTTATTTTTAACTTGTTAGCTTTACTCTTTCATACTTCTGTCCCATGTGTGTGTTTTACTTTCTATTTTATGTATCAGTGATTGTATCTCCTCTGTGTGTGCATTTGACTATATGACCAGCAGCCAGCTCTCCCAGCCAGTCTCCATCTATCACTGAGGTTTAATTCAATCAGGACCCGCATCTCAATCAGAACTGGGTTGGCCGCTGCTCCCAGCCAGTCACCATGCCACCGCCAGCCCCACCACACCGTCAGAGGCTCAGACAGGAGGAGGGGAAAGAAAGAGACAAAGAAAAGGGGAAAGGGAGAGAGAAAGAAATAACGTAGTGTAAACGAAATGGCCATGAACAAGAGGACAAAGTGAGATAGAGAGACTTCAGAAAAGCAGATGCTGCAACTGCCACTTGTGTATGAGTGGTGTCACAGTTCATGTGCATCTGTGTGGTGTGATGGAGGACAAACAGGCCATGTGTCTGACCATGTGTTTGTGTTACAGCTCTGCCTCGGAGGACCTGGGCTGCAGGCGTGGAGACTTCAGCAGGAAACACTATGGTTCAGTCGAGCTGGTGAGTCCCACCCACAATGCACTCATCTGTTTGTTGCTCTCTTTGTCTGTCTCCTCATCCTCTTTCCCCTCATCCTCCTTCTTCTCTTCATGATCTCCCCTCCCTTTCTGGCTCTCTCTCTCGTTGCCTTCCCCTCTTTTCTGTTGGCATGGATGGACAGCAGAGGGGGACTGATGAGTCATGACGTACTGGGTGTGGTCCAGCGATGTGCTTTGCCAGCGTGGATCACAATGGGTGCTCCACTCACAGTGATGCAGGACTCCGCTGCCTGTTCAGCCTCCAAAGTTCATTTGTTTTGTTTTGACGCTGCTGGTGTAAAGCTGCTTCACAGTGTGTGTCTTTGTGGTTGATTACTAAGCTGTTGAGTCATTGTTGCTTTGGGGGAGTGTGTGTGAGTATGCATCCCTCCACTGTGAGCTGAGTCTGTACATCCTGATAGCCCAGAGGGACAGGAAGTCCTAGAGTTTCGCACTGCGATCGTACTTCCTACCAGAGACATATTGTGGGTTTGTCCATGAGTGCAGCACACCACGCGTGTGACAGATTAGTGTTGAGGAGAAACCACATGCTGCCTATCAGCACCAGCAGACTGACACTACACACATTGCTGCTGTGTGTGGGGGGGTGTATGTTTGAAAAAGAAAAAGAGCAGTATCCAAACATTAGGTGGGTGTGAGCCAGGATGAGGTCACTGATAGCCTCAATATTCAAAGCATGCCCGTCACAGAGCAGCATGGGCCAACTGTTCCTCTTTTGCACTTTACATGCTGTAATGACTTATTACAACTGGTCAGCGGTGTCCTCTCACCTTCGCCATCTCTAGAATTTGATATTTTTGCTATACAAACTGCATGTGACAAGCTAAATAGTCAACTATGATCCATCACAGATGTATTAGATATTAGATATTAAGACAATATGCATTTTTGGATCAGGTGTAAACATCCCAGGTTTGATGCTAGTAAGAGACACTGGCTTTAGTGAAATTACTGCCAAAGGCTGCAACTAGTAGTTATTTAAATTCATTACAGATGTGTTCATAACAACTTATCAGAGCACAGTCCAAAACCCTAAAGTATTCAGTATTCAGTAATATAAAACAAAGAAAAGCTGGAATTCATCTCATTTGGAATGATGGACTCAGCAAGTGTTTGCTGTTTACACATGATAAGTTTACCTGACAGGTCTCTAGGTCCCATGTGAATTATGATGGTCTTCCCTCAGGAACATAGGTGGATGTAGCATCACAAAACCTTGCTTGAAAGAGGTTGAGTGGATGGATTGGCCAGAAAAGTGTGTGCGTTGGACTTGCTACTGATGCTAATGATAGACTTGCTACTTACTACATTGTTTTCTTTTTTTAAGCCATAATCCAAATATTTTGTGCCTAAGCACAACCTTCGCTTACCTTTACTAATATGCTAACATAAGCTAACAACTACCCACTGGCCCTACTGAGAGTGGTATCAGTTTGGCAGGAAGAGTACTTCCCAAATTGTCAAACTGTTTCTTTAAAAGTGTTATATGTACATTGTCTCCAGTGGTGGAAAGCAACAACAGTGTTAACTTTTGTTTTGCTTTTATTTCTCACTTTTATCCTACTGAAGTTAGCATGCTAACCAGGAAGCCCTGTCCCATCTCATACCTCTTTGTGACAGCAAATCCCTGTAGCATTCAGCCTGCCCTCAGTCCAACAGAAACAGAGGATGAAGAAGTAGCACTGCCCAGAGAGCAGTTTCTAACCTCTTATCTCGTAAACCCATCAATGGCTGAAGCTCTTGGTAAGTAAACAGCTGTTAATGCTAATGTTGGCTATGTCGTAGCAAAAACTTACATATGGCATCTTTAAGATGCCTTTTGTCAAAGTAGCTGTGAAATAAGACATTTAATATTGTTTAATTTGTTGTAGTTTATATTAAAGAGCACTGGTACAGCTTTCTTGGTATTAATTTGTTAGTATGTAGGGCAATTAGAAGTGGTAAGGAATGATTGCTAATACAGAGCTACAATCTCTGTCTCATTGTAATTAGCAAGAATTAGGTATAGAAGTTTAATCAACTAAGTGTAAGCAAAATGCTGCATAAGCAAAACAAAAGTCACATGAACCTAAAAAAAATAAGCCTTTCCAGTATGAATCTGTTTTAAAGACATGGTGGTTCCTGAAGGGATAAGAGGCTGTGTGGTATGTTTAATAGAAGAGTAAGTGGATAATGGAAAATTAATGGCAGGGCTTGATAAACCCAGGTTGATCTTCAGAAATAACCTCAGGGAGGATAAGCACATGATGCCAAGCTTACATTTTAGCAATTATCTTTGGTCCTTGACTCTGCAGTGAAATTAAGTCTTTGTTTTTCTGTGGGAGAAGAAATATAATTGCCTGTGTGAACATACAAGGGAAAGTGTTTTTGTCGAGTCTGGCGCTCACACTGTTAAAGGTTCTATGTCTCTGGGGGAGGCTTGTGCAAAGGTCAGGGAAAGAGTCTGTGGAAATTCGGGTCCTGATGCCTTTTAGCCAACAAACAGCTCCTTGTGTTGACCGTAGACAGCAGACATTGAATCTGTATGTGTGTCCATCACGATCAGTTATGATCAGTTCATAAAACAGCAGACTTGTTCCCTGCTTCTGACAGTCAGTCAACATTGTGTTTATTTTTAAAGCAAGGCCATGATCATTCCAACCTTATCCCTAACCAAGTAGTTATTGTTGTTAACCATTACCAAAACCATCCCCTAACCTTAAAGAGGTAGTCATTTTAACCCAAATCATGAAGTTTCACTAACCTTAACCAAGTACTTATTTGAACCCAAACCATAGTTTCCCCTTAACCCTAATCTAAACCTTAATCATACTGTTCTCATGTCATACATTTTTTTGTAAAATAAAAACCTCAAGGTGTCGTTACACATGGCACAGAGAAACACTCTATTTTCTCATTTAATTTGAGGAGGTTTTGGAGAAAAGTCAAGTCCAGAAGCAGATTCAATCAGTTTGCTTTCTCTTGAACTTCAACTATTCTGATATTTGTTACATTTTTATTTCTCTTTGCGGAGCTTTAGTTTTATCCCACCTCTGCCAGACTGTCTCTGTCACGTTGTTGCTTTGGCCTCATGCTTGGTATCTGTGGTGGTGTGATGTTGGTGAGCAGAGCAGCATCCAGCAGGGATGACCCTGTTGAGGTCAGAGCTTTCTGGACTGCAGACCAAAGATTTGGGCAGAGTGGTGGTTTATGCTTCACCAGCAGTGATACTTTCATGGCTTGGCAAAGAAGAATGAAGGATAGTTTGTGGTTAGCTAAAACTGCAACTGGTTTGGGAACTACCATCATCCATGCTTGTGTCTGAAGAACGTGTTTTTATTTAAACCCTTAAACCCATTTACTGCATGTACAGGTCATCCACAAGTCCTTAAAAAGAGATGTCAGTTTTACAAATGGGTCAGTTTTACAAATGGGTCTCAAAGGTCTTTATTGATTATATTAATTTTTCATTTGATATCATCTGAATTTGTTCGTTTTGCTGTTATTCCCTTTTACAATAATCAGTCAATTTCTTCAGAAATAGACATTTTTATAGAAGACCTAGTAAACATTTTCCTAAATGCTACCTTACCTATTTGGAGATAACATAGCTTTGTATTTTCTATACCTACCTCCCTCCATACTTACCTGCCATTCTGACCTGTGATTTGTCTTCACAGGTCAGATTGGATCAGTGCTATGTTGAAAGGCCTCCATACTTTGAGGATATTACTCTGGTGGAGAAAAACTAAATCCTTCCACTGTGTTTTTATGCAATGTGAAAGTTTTTGGTAGGAAAAAAAATAAAGGGACAGATCCTGCCTTCAAAAGTAGTAAAATACTGAGGACATGCCTTGTACAAAAAAGTAGGTGTAAGATATTTATATTTATTACACTATTCACTCATCTTTCCATTTTCTCTTAAAACATTATTGTATCACCAGCTGGTGTCACACCAATGTAACATTAACTTAATATACAAAGATCAAAACAAACTTAGATATGTTACATATTGTAAATACATAAGATATATAAAGTATATCATTTGAGAATACAAGAAATATTTACCGAAGGCAAGCAGTATTGTATAAAACTTTCTATTCAAAGTTAAAAGAGTCAATGATAAAAGCCTGACCCACTTCCCTGTGGTACCATTAAAAGAAAGTTACAGAGACCACAGCACTGTATATACCTCATTAGCACAGCTACAATTCACTCTTTATGTTGTATCTTTGTTGACTAGCTTGACTCCAGTTTATTCCAGAACATGTTTTTTCAAATGTCTCAACACAAGTGGGAGATACTGATTCAAAGCAGGGTCTCCCTAATAAGAGAGACCAGCATAAGCAAAGCCGTGACTCATCCTGTCTGTTTGTTTTATTTTTGGCATCATGGAAGCAGCAGTAGCAGTTGCCAATAAGGGCAGGTACGTCCACAGACACATGGTGGTGATATGATTCACTCTAGTCCATGCATACACAGAAGCCAACTACTTTTGACTGTATAGAGCTGTATATCCACTCACATTTACTTATGGAGAGCTGCCAGAGTTTAAGATACAAACTGTGTTCTAACTCAGTTTGATAATGAAACATCTACTTATGGAACCCTTTTGAAAAACAAATTTCCATTTCTTTTGCAATGAGAATTGATGGTTGCTTTCAGGGTTTTTTGTTGATGTTAGCATTCACAGAAATAACTCCAGCATTTTGATGTTTGGCGGGTATAGTGTTAACCACACGTGATTAATGTGGTAACATTTGCTAATTAGCAATAAAGGTGAGAATGTCATTAGTTTTGCAGATTTTCGGAACTAATTGATGTGATGATGGCGCTACAGAAAAGTCAGGGGATCAAAGTCAGAAGGATTCACCCTCAGGGGACCATGAATGTTTCATGACAATCCACACAGTAATTGTTGAGAGTCTTCCAAAACAGTGGACCAACCAACTGGCTGATTGACAGTGTTGGCATCCTCAGCCAGGCAACTAGCATAGCTATATCCTAATCCAGAGACATGTAGATACAGGTTTACTTTACATTCACTCTTAACTTAACTGAATATATGGAATATTCATGTACACCCCAGCTCAGTTCACTGGAACATATTGAGTCATACAATTTTGTTGGCAGAACAGGATGAGAATCAGTGATGTGTTTGTGCATGTGTGTGAGCTTCTCTTATAAGTGCTGGATGGCCCTCTTGTTGCATGGAAAAAGTATGAAACAAAATAGGTTTAATTCACTAAATACACAGAAGACTACAGAAAATCAATACCCTACTGCTGCTACTACACACACGCACCATCAGCCCATATTACATGCCCAAGTCACTCCAGTCAACACGTGAGGTTCCCATTAACCTCTGTGCTAGCTCACACACAGAGACTTGCACTCATCCACACAAATGAGCAAACAAATACTCCATGATGGCATCTGCTACACAAAGGCATCTCCCACCCTGTCTTGTCACTTCATGCAGTGACAACTCACGGTCCACTTTCTAAAGCTTAATTGTGTGTTCCGCACTAAAGCTGAAGCCGACAACAATTAAACCCATTCCATCCTGACATAACAGCGTGGAGAGCGTGGCGGTGTTTATCCAGTGAATTGAATTGTCTTTATTTGAGGCCCAGAGATGAAGGCGGTGACTGGCAAGAGGCGGGCGCTGGCTGTCTCCGAAGCTGTGTGTTGTACCACACAGGAAAGTAAAAAAAAAAAATGTTGGAGGTACTGAGGATAAGGCCCGAATTCAAACATGCACTCTCATGTTGATTTTGCTGCTGTGTGTGGGCATGTGCATTTGTCTCGGCTCCATGCTGTTTGGTGTGCTGCAGTTCACAGCGACGACTGGCAACTCAGATTGCTGTCAGAACTGGTGTGTATATGTGTGTGTTTCTCCGTCATAGGCTACCTTTGGGGGAAGATTTTAGACTAAAAACTAGCTCATTGGGGACAAAAACCATGTCTGTAATTGGGGGAAAAAGCAGATTTTTGGGTCAGTGGTTAAGGTTAGGGTAAGGATAGGACAAGGGTTAGGGTTAGGCAAGTAGTGGTCTACAGGAAATAAATACAAGTCTGTGTATTGTCCCCAAAAGTGACTGAGGTCAATGTGTGTGTGTGTGTGTGTGTGTATGAGGAACACTGCTGAGAGGTTAGCTGTCAGTCTTGCACAGTGACTGGTGAGCAGACGGCCACACTCCCACCTGCCTACCAGTGTTACTGTCACTGCCTCAGAGGCTTTTGACTGCACTGTCACACTGAATTTATTCCCACTCTCAGCATGTGTGCATCTCACTGCGTGTGCCCCTGTGTGAATTTGTGTTAACTGACGTTAAACCAAGATTATGTAACTTTTGCTGAAAAGCAGCAGTTGTGGCCACAAGTTGCAATTACAAGATAACAGCAAAACCGAATTTCCCTTCTTGAGGTGTGGTGTGTTTAATTCCTGCTTTCTTTTGAAGATACAACCATTGCCCATGTTTACCTGTGAGAAGTCATACAGTTAGCAAACTGTCCAGTAATGTCAGCAACACAACAACATGTGACTAAATTGAGCTACAGTGTGTTTTATTACTCATGAACTATATGTCAGTTTGGCAGTTTAGAAATCGAGACTGTTTTTAGGGCAATGATGAAGAGCTGTCAATCACTCAGTCTATAGTCTGTTAATAGTTTTTGAGCAAAAATGCCAAACAGTGTGGCTTCTCAGATGTAAATATTCTATTCTTCTAAGATGATTGAAAAATGAAGCTCTTTATGTTAAACAATTTAGCAATTTGAGTATGTCATTTTGGACTTTGAAAAATTTTTTGGCAGATTTTTTTTTACTATTTTCTGACATCTCATACATGTCTTCACCTCGAACAGACTGATGAGAACGTGACCAACATAATAAATGATACTGAAAATAATAGTTAGTTGAAACATTCAGGCAAGAAAGGTCACTGACAACCCCATGCAGAAATGTTACTTTGAAATTAAACAAGCAACTGTGCTCTTTTGTTGTGAGTAGCTTGTGAGCCTTGTAACTTCCACATATGTAGCTTCTCACACACACACACACCCTGATGTGAGGACGACTTTCTGAAATGTCACTGAAGTGGTTTGGACAAGAATACACACTCATGAGTCATAACTAGAGCTACTCAATTTTACGATTGGTGAAATGAAAGATAGGGTTGTTAGATTACAGTGCTATGGGTGGTATTTATCACCCAGATGCACACAGGAACACACACTTACAAACTTGTGTAAGCTGACAAACCCTCCCAGACACTACTGAGCAAATGAACTCACCAGGGCTGCTTCTTTAAAGTTTGACACACAGATGTCTTGCTCCGTTTATTGTCTGTGAAGCTAATGACCATGGTGTTTTCAGAGAGGCTGTCTGTGTGAAACCCTTGTGTCTTATTGATATCCATGCTAAGATGCAGTTAGGTCTTTCTGTCGAGCTGAACTGTTTGTGTTTGACACTGTGCATTTATTGATATGTTTTTTTCTGTCTCATTTTTATGACACTTTCTCTCTGTTTAAGTCATATCCACGCTATTATCTTCCCTGGCAAACCTCAAAAATTTGAGTTTGAAGCATCACTCACCTCAAGTTTTTGTCATTGTGGGTGCTTATCCAAACATCCTATGATTAAACTTTCTCCTTCTATCTCTTGTTCTTGTCTCTCCATCTGTCTCTCCTCCTCCTAATTTCTCGAATACATAACTAATCGTCTATTAAGGCAGCTGATGCATGGCACTCTGCTGCTGCGCTCTGTGATCCCAGGCTTCACTGCAGCATCTGCCCACTCTTGAGGGCCCTTATAGCTACTGCACCCTGCCAGCGTGACTCCTGGATGGGTGGGTGGCCCAATGCCTTCGGTCCTAGTCATTAGATTAGTCATCCCTGGTGTTGCTGTAGTATAAATGGGCAGATATTGATGTGGTGCTGTTGTTAGCGTGGCTGCCTTCATCCTAGCCACGGGCAACGTTAATGCTAATCAGGTGCAGTCAATGGCTGCATGGCAAACAGCCACATTACAGACGTTGTTTGTCTTTAATTTACATTTTCACCTCTGATTTTCCCCTTGACAGATAGTTGGTTGTTATTTCATGTCTACAGCGAAATCATGCATTATACATCATTATTAGCATCTCCTACTACATGAAAGAGCTTTTAACATGCATGTTGTGCAGTCATCAGTTTGGCAGATCACAGCTCTTATATATTTATCTAACCATTATCATATCTATCAAAACAATCCAAATGGTTAAACTGTATCTTCATTCGTAAGTATTTAAAATAAAACTCTGGTTATATTCTATATTTTTCTTACTGTCAGCAAAATTCCACAAAAAGACCACAACCAACAATGAAATGATCCCACTAACAAGAATAGTCTTTGTATCCAAAGCCTGATATAGCTTGTTCCTCTGTGCCAAAGAGCTCCATTGTTGTAAAAAAAAAAAAAAAAAAAAAACTATTAAAAACACAATGGATGTTGGTTGCACAGAGGAATTAGGCTTTGACTACACAGTCAATATTTGTTGGTTTTGTTCTTTTCATGGGATTTCTTGAGAATAAGAAAAATACAGAACATTATTACAGTTGTTCTTTAAGTATAGTTCAGTTTAGGTGCGCTGCAGTCACCGTGCAACGAGGGACATCTAAATCTGAAATCATAAAATTTTACAACTGTGTGGTCACCACCAAAGATGGTGTGGGGGCATCGTCTTATAATGCATCCATGAATAAAATACGATCAGGGAAGACCATATAAAAACTAACAGGAAAAGCAGAAAGCATTTTTGCATTCATTTTCTACACTCAGTGATTTCAACTGCCACATTTCACTTCCTCCTCTGAATGCAGCTACTGTAGTATTTTTATTCTGGACTATCTGAGTCATTGAACAGCCTATGTGACACACTGAGACATTTATATCCACACACCACTCAGATTCTCTTTTCTATCAGTGCAACCTATAATGATAACTCTCCTGAACTCATGTTACCCTCTCACTGTCTAACCTTAAACAACCAGACATGCACCCACAGACACGTAATGTATTGTGTCTGGCTTCACTGTGTCCTAACCGACACTAAATAAAACTCTACTCCCCTTAGTTACTGGTGTTGTATCTGTGAAGCTAACCACACATGGCAGATTTGCTGCTCTGAATTCAGCATTCAACCAAATCCTCTCATTTCTACCCAACAATTGTAGCTTGTTAGCTGAAATGACAATCTCTGACTAGCAGATTTTATCAGCTATAGCTAGATAAGGTAAACTATTGATATTTGTAGCACTCAGTGAACTGGGTAAAAACTTTGTCTCCAGCTGAGATGCTAATGTTTCACAAATGTGTTTCAAAATTATAAGCCTGTAAATATGCATATGATGGCTACATACATCATATTATGCTAAAACAAAGAGAGTAAAGCTATACTTCCTAGGCAAAAAGTTAGCATCCTTACCTGCCAAAGGATTGTGAAAAAGACATGGAAATATTGTGGTGCAATTTACAATACAGTATTATGAGAGTGTACTTAAAATGTTCTTCATTCCAGCATAACCTGTGGATGGTTTTGATGCTTACTTGTAGCACATTTAGATGCAGCTATGAACAAAACACCACAGCAACCACAGAGATAGCAATTTCTTGACTCCACAGCAATGCTTTCCCTTTGAATTATTTTAAAATCTGTTTTTTTTTTAAATCTGCCCCTTCCTCTCTTTCTCCAGTCTTTATCTCCTTCTTTATTTTTTTCCATCTCTCTTTTCTCATCTGTCATTCATGTCTTCTCTCTGACTGTGCACCTGCCCCCCCTCCTCCCCCCACTACTTCCCTCCTCACCCTCTGCCACTTCCTCTCCTGCTCCACCGCCTACGCCTCCCAGTTCTCTGCCTTCCTGGAGGATTGTGAGTGTGCATGAACAGGCCCACTGATGAGATCAATTATCTATCAGCATTCACAAAAGTATTGATTTAATACCCTAACACACACACACACATACAAACACTAACACACACACACATTTCTCTCTCTGCACTGCAGCGCTCCTTTGTCCTGTGGGCCCTGGGGAAATTGGAGGCTCTCTGAGTACGCCGTGAGCTTGATTGTGCTTGTGAAATGTTCAAGTCATGCCCTAAAATGGGAGCTGTTTAAGTATGTGTGTAAGTGTGTGTGTCTGTGTGTATGCTCCATCTATAAAGCTCCAAAGCCTCGGCCCTCTTCCCATGGGCTTACGCATTGTAGAGACGGCTATTATTCTTTTATCATTCGGCTTTTTGTTGTCATTACATATCGCTCTTTGCCTCTCCTCCCGAGTGGCCTCATCCTTCATTCTGTCCCTCTCTCCATACATTTGATGCCTCTTCTCTTTTTTCTCTGCCCCATCCCTCCACTATTGCTCTCCCCGGCAGTGGTGAGGTGTCTTATGGGTTGTTTGTTAAAGAGTAGAGGCATAACAGGCTTCCCTCTTCTCCCCTGTTTCCTTTCCTCTGCCTCCCCCAGCCCATGGGGAATCGTTGAAGTGCAGCTTTTGCTTCTTTGCCCCCTCTTCTGTTGCATGATTTAGAGGCAGTGGCTGCATGGTGCATAGCATGTGTGTACGCACAGACGCACACACAGACTCCCCGGAGCGCCTAATCTCTCCTTTCTCCTGCAATTTTTCATTCTTTCACCCAAAAACAGCAGAGAGCCTATTCACACACAGCAGCACAAACACGTACCTAAACGTGCATTTAATACCGATTGTCACACGATTTTCCCCTCTCTCTCTCTCTTTTTCTCACATGTAGAGACACACACACACACTAGGGAGGTGGTGCATTGCTCTGTCTGAACACTGCATTGGTTTCCCCTCCATTATCCTGCGATTGGACAGTTAATGTTGCAGGAGGCAAGAGAAATGGAGGGAGATAGAGGCCTGTAGCTTCGACATTTACTCGGCGCACGCACACACTGATCTTAACAGAATAGCAAAGCTCATTCACTCACACATAAACACATGCAAATACAAGCACTTATCACCACATGAGGAAATATGCAGAAAATATATTTGTTTCCAAGGCCATTAATATGCATATGTAAAGAGAGAAGACAATATTTTTTGCAGCCTCTCCTAAGACACAGCCAATTACTGCAGAGAAACCTCTGTCGTTTATCAGAGCCTCACACCTGCAGTAAACATGCTCAGCTCTCCAACCTCTGGACTGTATTATCTCACTATATACAGTATACCTTAGGGAGAAAATGCAGCATATGCATTACTTGTGCACATATGAAGGCTGGGTGAAATTAGTGTCATGTTAATAGGGATATTTTTACAATACTGACGTTTTTTGTGACATTATGCTTTGATGGTGTGATGGCAAATTATCTTTAGGTTTCTAGGTATTATTCAGACAGAACAGGACATTTGAAGAAGCCATCTTGGGCTGCTGAGATGTACATTTTTCATTCATTTTTCATTATTTTGTGACATTTTACAGACCAAGCAAGTTTTTTAAAAATGTGTACTCAAATGAAAGATGAGGAATGTATGTATGTACAGCAACAGACAGGAAGGAAAACAAGGCAAAAAACAAAAGGAGCAGACAAAAGGCAAAATCCAAGAATGTGCAGGTGGTTGGAAACAGGCAGATAAAAGCAGATAAGCAAGGCTGGATAGCTACAGCATAGACAGCACAACAGACGATATGCAGAGAAGAGGAGGAAATGGGCTGGTACATGTACTAGGAATTGATCAGGGAATTAGGAAGAGGTGGGTAAGGTGGGTGTGGAAGAGGCAGGTGGCTGAAAGGCACAGAGGGGTAACTGCAGGGCAAGAAGGAGTGGCATGGTCTGAAATGACAGGAGGGTTAGTAAAATGGCAAAGGCAGAGAGAGAATGAATGAATGCATGGATGAACTGTGACAAAAAACAGTAAATCTTCCCAATGGAGAAGTGCGAACCAGAAAACGATTGGAGTTTCTGCTAACAGTTAACTAAAGCTCCTGTGATGACTGTTGTTCAAAGCATGGTTAAGCATAATTTGGTTTTTCCTTCATGTCAATGAGATGCTTGAAATGAAATATGAAGAAATCTTTCAAAGAAATATGAGTGAATTTCATTACAAAATACCATGTGCTGTAAGAAACTGCTGAAATATGGACTAAACCAAAACTGAGCACATTTAGGATGATGAGAAATAAATATGGTATATGAAGAATTGCACAGTTTAAATTATATAAGAAGCATATAAGAAGATCTTTATGTGCCCATTTGGGATCTAGTATTTTACCACTGGACCCCATCCCCCAGCAACCGCACTGCATATCAGATTTAATTTAGCATGAACAATAAAGTCAGTGTGACAGTTATTAATGATTTTATTCAGAGTTTAAAGTTCTCACCTTCTGTCCTCACTTACCCACAGGAATGTTTTGAATGGACTTTAACCCTCTCTCTCCCTCTCTCCATGTTAAGCATCCTCTCATCACCCTCCCTCATCTTTGTACAGTCTGACATAATCTAATGAGCTGCTGAAGTGGAGCACGCTACCCACTCTCCAAACTGATAAACACTGTACCCTGTTTAATCAGCCATTCACAATGTGGTTTTAGTTATCTGTTTGTCATTATGCATTGAGTATTATCTGGGATGATGAGTATGTTTACATGCACATTAATGTCCTGGTTTTGAGTCTCATCCTTGTTTTGACCGTATTTTGGATATGATATAACATGATACACAAGGAACCTGGTTATTCATATCCTTGTATACACAATCATAACAGTATCCAGGTCTCTGTTTGTCTGCCTGCAGTTGTGTCTGTTACTTCACTAAAATCTACATTACTGAAGTCAAACTTTCCCTTTATTTCACCATGTTGATCATTGTTTACATTATAATGTAATCCAATAATCATCATTATCATTGTTTATCACAGCAACTTTTGTTTTACTGACTAAACACTACATAACTTGAGTTGATGACATCCCCTGTAAACACAGCAGAGAATGATCAGAAACCTAGATAGAGTGTTTATATGCCACAGTATCCCGGTTTCTGTTGAAGTACTCAAGCTTGCTTATTCAGGTTTCTCAAGACCTGGATGAAGGCTTATCCAGATTTCTGAAACCAGGATATTGCACTTACATGCTCAAAAAAAGGGGACACTTCTAAAACCTGATCAATTAGTCCATTCATCAATTACAAGAAAAATAATGTGCTACTATTCTGATAGTAAATCAATAATTTGAGTAAAAAATGTTTTCAGTCTCTCAGATACAAGGTTTTCCTACTTCCTCAGTTTTATATCATTGAATGTCTTTGGTTTGGTCACCTTGGACCCATAGAAAACGGGAAGGACATCACTACTTTTGCGATATTTTATGGACTAAATGAACGAATCAGCAGATTAATCGATAAGGAAAATAATCAGTCTCATTATGTCTGCGTGTACTTCCTGGAGGTCAGTTACACTAAGAGGCACATTCAACAGCTTTTCATGTTCAGTCCCCCTTTACCAGGAACTTCCTTTTCATCCTCTTCTTGCTTGGCTCCTCCAGACCATTTCAGGCCATCTGGACGTATCACACTGTGTGCAGGGACACTTGGCCACATCACAGCTCTTTTTTAAATGTACACGTGGAGCAAAATAGTACAACAGTCAAGACGGTCAAAGAGCAGAGGGCAAAGATGCAGAAAGAAAAAGAGCAACTAGGGAGGGGAGACCATGTGTGTGTTTTGTTGCCTGGCAACAACATTGAGTGTGACAGTGTTGGGGGTTAAAAAGGAAATGTGGATGTGAAGAGGACTAGATTGAGGTGTCTATAAGTGTAAAAAGAGGATGGTAAATCACTCAGAGTTGGTTGAAAGCAGCAACATTGACTGACTCACTTGACTTATCACTAGTGTTGAGAAATCAATGTAACATATGTAACTATACTGTATTTATACGGACATTATTTTTACAGTAGTACTTGTGAAAGAAATATAGAAAAGAATCCTGATCTGATATTTTTTAAGTGTTGTATCTCTACAAAAAGCAAGAGTTCAGATAAAAAAAAATCAGCTCAACTGTTACAGCTCTATGAACATGTACATCTAACCTGTGAAAGGATTGCAGCAATGTAAACTTCTATTCTTCCAACCTTTTGTAATTAAATATGCAGTGTACATTTCCTATGATAATGCCAAACTATTCATTTCACTTCCATTCACTAGGAAAGTTAAAGGAATAGTTTGGCATTTTGGCAAATAAGTTAGCTTTCTTGCTAAGAGTTAGGGAAGAACATCGCTGCCACTCGTGTCTGACAAATATGATAAATATGAAGCGGCAACCAGGAAATGGTTAGCTTAGTTTAAAGACTGGAAAAAAGGGGAAACAGCTAGCCTGGCCCTGTCTGAAAGTCAGAGTCAAAACATTATTTTATTCACCTGCCATCCAGCAGTGGTCTCCATCTTCATGGGTATTTTTGGGACTTCACAGAGGTCTACCTTCTGCCTAAAAAGATGAAATATTTGGGGAAAAAACAATATTTAAATCCAATAAATCAAGCAGGTACATCTCAACATTATTTCACCCAGAAAGCATTTTATCTTCCAATTAGACAGAAGACATTGTTAAGATCAATAAATTAAAGACACAAACCACTGCTGTATTACTAATAAAACAAGACTGAGAGTCTATAGCCATGCCAAGCTAGGCTAAGCTAGTTTGGCTCTGTCCAAAGGTTGAACAAAACTAAGAGATGAATGCATCTCAGATGCTTTACTTAAAGTTAAATATTAAGGCTAGCATGATCCACAAAGTTCAGCTAAGGTTGTACAGTATAAAATTGAATTGGATCACTAAAGTTCATCCTGAGGGGAACATGAACACGTCTGAACCAAATGTCATGGTGACTTTTCTCCTCAGGTTTACATAGGGAATGCTATGTTGTTGATCACAGAGTAACGCACAGAATGTTACAGAGCTCACAAATGGGAATAGTTGTCAACTTGTTCTCATCAAACTCCCGGCAAGGAAGCCAGAAGGCATACAAGATTCACCCAAAATGACTAACCATTTGTTTAAGTTTACTTACTCAGGATACATTCTGTTCTCCTCCCCTGCCCTCTCTTGTTTCGCTCAGGCTCCCACTATCATTAACTGTCCCATTTTGCTCTCGTAATGTCTCCTCTCCCATGCTGTAGTAGAGAGAGGTGAGTCAGCAAGAGACAGATAATTGGAGCGATAAGTAGAGGGTGGCAGATGTGAGAATGACAAAAAAAAAAAAAAAAAACATAAAAAAGGGTTTTGACTGCGAAGGGAGTTGGACGAATCATTGTTGCACAGACATGAGTAATTATTGATGATTAAAGAAGTGTGGAGACCTTGGTAATCCACAAAGGGGAAGACTGCTTGTGGACAGATATGTTTGTAGAGCGGACTCAGGCCGCTGTTGTCACATGGAGGTGAGGCGTATGCTATGGTTCCTCTTCGGTTCGTGATTATAACCATCTCTAATGTATTTATGACCTGCTTATTACTGTCTGCCACAAGTCATGATTTGTCAAGCATCTAATTATAAACATGTCTTCCTCTCTCTGTCTTTTTCTGTCTCCCTCTCAGCTGATTTCCAGTGACGCAGATGGGGCCATTCAGAGGGCAGGACGCTTCAGGGTGGAGAATGGTTCATCAGATGAGGTACACAAGATAGTATAATATACTGTTGTATTACCCATCCACTCAGCCCTATCTCGCTCTCACTAAGCTCAGTAAATGATGATCAGCCCAATTTAGGAAGTAGATGATGCATAAGTTTGTTCAGCCAATATTTGTAAATTGGTGCAACAGATTCATAAGTACAGTACATTGGACTTGGTGGTAAACCAATTTAACTTTTGTAGATTTTTTTTTTATCTTTGTACACCTCTGAGTTGCTCTTTCTAACATTATTATTAAGTGATCATTTATTCAGAGTAGCTTAAAATAATTCAAAAATAATTCAACATTTGGCATATATAGTTTTCTGCTTTTTTGCCAATATGAGACGACTGATACCACTCTCATTTCTGTGTGGTAAATATGACACTATGGCCAGGAAATGATTAGCAATTTAAGATTAGCTTAGTGGAAGCAGGAGGAAACAGCTGCTCTGTCAAAGGACACAAAAACCTGCACACCAACAACTCTAAAACTCATTCATTAGCACATTATATCTTCTTTGATTAATACGTACAAAACCAAAATGTAAGAACAGGAGGTTATATCTCAGCTAGCTAGGTGTTTCACCATATTTTTCTGTCTTTATGCATAGTTAAGGTAACCACCTACCAGCTACAGTATATTTAACATACAGACATGTATGTTAAATAACTCTCAGCGAGAAATCAAATAAGCATTTTTCCTGACATGTCAAAACGGTCCTCTGGTATGACTTGTAAAGCTGATTTACAGGAGTTGCTTGTTGCAGTGGTTCCCAACCTGGGGGTCAGGACCTGTCCAATAGGTCACATGTCAGGAGTCACATAATGATTAATGGGATAGGAAATAAGAAAAGCCGTTGGTCTGATGCGTACATCATCACTTTTCTCCCATATTTGCTTTTCCCTTGCCAAGTTTATCGAAAAAGAAAAAACTGAACACTTGATTACTGAATTAGTTGTGTTTGTTGCAAAATTATAACAAAAAAAAAGTGTATGTCTAAAAACACAAACAGACAAACTGTATCAGTACACATAAAGGTTACACGAAGAACCTCGTTGTCACTGACTGGGAGACGCTTAATCTTTATTTTTATATTGATAAATGCATCAAAAAGGAAATCTGACCTAGTGCTCATACTGGTGTTAACCTGTTCTTGAATAATGCAACCCCTCCTATTTAGCAGTTATAGGCAGTATATAAACATTTAAGTATAATTTAACATTTAAGTGTTTATTAATGTATTTGTTAACAACTATACTCAAAGACAAAAGAGGCTTTTCCAAACAGCCTTCCACTTTTTAATTGAGGATCTTTACATCCTCCAGGATTATTCACATCATGATACAACAATGATAACAGCAAAAAGTCAGACTACAACTCACTGTGCCTGTGCCTTAGCTGTATCTGATCCCCTTCCCTGTACTGTAATCTGTACTGCTGCATTGTGAAACAGCATTCCACAGAGAAGACTGCTGTGACTCAAGCTGTGACCATCATGATGACAAGGTGGTGTGTTTGTGTGCGTGTGTGTGTGCGTGCGTGTGTGTGTGTGTGTGTGTGTGACAAACAGACTTTGGACTACACCCCGGGAACCTGGAGGAGAACCGATGTCCATCTGGAGAATCCAGAGTACCACACCAGATGGTTCTTTAAATACTTCCTGGGAAAAGGTCAGTGCTGCTCTGCTGTGCTCCATTTAAAAAAAAAAAAAAAAAAAACTACAAAAACACACACACACACACACACACACACACACACACAGTTAGTGTGAGATAAAGAGAGAAATTTAGGGGGCGAGGGTGAGGGAGAGCATATAAGCTGGCTTTCAGACGCTGCAGAAATAAAACATCCTCTGAATTTATTCCCTGGTCCACAGGATACTTCTTATCTTATGAAGTCAGCCCTGTCCTCATGCCGCACTGCTCTTCATTCAAGGCCAAAACTTGTTAGCATCCAGCCATATCCCCACTGAGGGTCTCAACTACACTCTAATCCCATACACCACCAAGGGAGGAAACCCATGGAGGACACACAGCCTCACCAGGCAGAGCTAAACCTTGCCTCCAACAGATAACGCATTTAAGATCGGAGCGTGAGCTTCTGCAGCGAGCCCAGCGTGGTGCGGCATGCTAGTAGAAACGATCCACAGAAGCCAGAGACTGTTAAAAATAGATTAGAATTGGTCACCTGTCCCCTCACCTTTCTGACCCTCATCTTTTCTCCATCCTCATTAAGACCCTGCCTGTTCTCAGACTCGCAGTGTAGGTGGCGCAAGTTGTGCAACAAAAGATCATCGTCCGTGTTTCCTTACTATGACTCAAAAGGGAAAGGTTGAGATGAAGGACAAAGCCTGAGATGGACAGAGATAATTGTGAAGGAAAGCCAGTGAAAGAAAGCGAGAAAAAAAAGTCAGTGAGTGGAGGAAAAGAAAATGCATTTTCTCCTCTAGCCAGGGTCATGTTCTAATCATGCTATGGCATGGGCAGTTTAAAATGAGCCATGTCTCAAGAAATTTGGCTCGACCTGTTTGGACTGCAGCTGAGCCATCTGTGTCTCACAGCCTGAGCAGAACTGACTGCATCATACAACACAACACATTATGAACTCAAGGCCAGTTATTCTAACACGAGCATTTCCTGTCTGATGAAGCGCCCAATACAGTGACTTGAAATCAGAATTTCCTCATGATTAGGTGAAGAACAATAAAACTGTTTGTCCTTGTTTGCTTCCCTGTTGTCTTACATTAGGTACAAAGATAATTCCTGATTGTAGACACTTAGAATGTGCTTTGTACTCACACAAAGAAAAAGCTCAAGCTGGCTAAACTAATAAGTGTATAAATGCAACCCAACCTTGTAAAGTCATTGCTTTCCTGCAGCATAAAAACAGCTAATGGAGAGTAAACAGAGCTGTAAACTAAAAGGAGGAATTAGAAGAAAGAGAGATTGTGGAATAAAGAAAACATTAGAGGAAAAGAAAGCCTTACACAAGGACAAAGAATGGGACAGCAACACAGGCAGAGATCCTGCGTCTAATTGGGTTCGCAGGTCTGTTCAGCTTTGTTTCTGAAGATGTTACCCTGTCAACCAAGGAGGAAGATGCATGAATGTGTGACTCTGCTGAGGTATTGTCAGGAGATCTTTGTCCGTGCCCATGTCACACACAGAGAGAACTGGCAATGGGGGGAGATAAATGAAAGTGAGGACAAAATGGCAGAGAAAAACAACCCAAGACAGCAAGAGGATGAGAGAGGGAGTTGAATAGCTAAATAATCTTACAGCAAACTGATGTAAGTTGGTCATAAGGAGAAAAATAAATGAAACTTCAACATCATTTCTCCAGTCACTGTTTGATATTTTGATTGTTACATCCAAATGTTAAACATCCAGTATACATCGAATGTGTAATTTTACCTGTACGTTATCCCTGTCTCCCTCAGTCCACCAGAACTATGTGGGAACAGATGCAGAGAAGAATCCCTTCTACCTGTCAGTCGTCCTCTCAGACCAGAACAACCAGCGGGTTCCTCAGTACAGAGCCATCCTCTGGAGAAAGACGGTGAGTTCACCATCTGTGCGCCTCACAGCAGTGGTGGAAGACGTACTGAGATCCTTTACCCTGAGTAGAAGTAGCAATACAACGATGTAAAAACACTGCATTACAAGTAAAAGTCCTGCTTTTGATATTACAATTAAAGGTGCCCTGTGGCATTTTTGACCAGGGCTCCTTTTAACAGAAGTACAGAAGTATTCTCAGCAAAATGTTTTTAAAGTGTCAACCTTAAAAGCTCTGGTTCTGCAGGATAATGGCTGCTGTGACTCATATGTTATTAGATAACATTTATTCTGGTGAAGCAATATTTAAGTATCATTTTATCTGTTGTAGTTGGTCAAGGTGGAGCTACTTTTAACTACTTTAGTTTGATAGATTAGTCTGCTAAGTTCCTCTACATAAATGTCTATTTTACTTTATGGTAATCTTTGCTTTTCTGATGAAATAATGGATCATTTTACTTATTTTGGCCTCAAACTGTCATTTAAAGCAACCCAATGTAACTTTACTGAGCAACAGCAGCCTTTGCATCCATTAATAGTAATTACTTCTGTTGGGACCAGAGTCCAAGTGGTTTTCATGTACAGAAAACAGAAAACTTTCAGTCGCTTTACTGGGGCTCCAACTGTGTAGTCCCACTCTGAACTGAAATTATATTTAATTACCCATGATCCCAGAGCTAAATTGCTGCTGTAAGAAACAAGCTAAACTCCAAACATTTAGAATTCTCAATATTTATAAGGTTTCCTTGCTGAATATCAGAGATTAATGTTGCTTTTTAATGATTTCTAAGTCTTTTAACTGATCTATAGTTTGGCGTTACTCTTGAACTTCCTGGGCCTGATCCCACTTAGACTCAGTTATGCACTTCTCGCGGGAGATCATACCTGCTCCCTCAAGTTACATAGTGCAAGAGCAGGCATTCAGGGCTTGGAGTGAGAATGACTGAGGCACCATTCTCCCAATTACAAGTCAGTGTACCATCAAAATGATTTTGAAGCTGTTATTATGAAGTAAAATTGTTTCATAATGTTGCTTTAAATGAAACCATGTGAGAAGTTTAGATGGGAAATCTCTCTTTGGTGGAATTGTTCATAGATATCTTCAACATCAGCACAACACTAAATTTGTGACCGCTTACATGTTTTGTAAGGGCTCACAAAAATGCAGGGAAACACTGGTTTAAAGAATTTATTGTATAGTTTAACACTTGTATTATCTCTGTAAAATCTTAATCTGAAAGGTAACTTGTAACTATGGCTGTCAGATAACGATAGTGGAGTAAAAAAAAATCCATCTCAACTATGGTGGAGTACAAGTATGTAGTAGCAAGAAATGAAAAATAAAAGTAAAGTAAAATCACTTTATAATTCTATGTTCAGTACTTGAGTAAATGTACTAAATTACTTAACACCACTGCCTCACAAGATTTTCCCCCAAATAGAAGGGAAGGAACTGAAACTTTTAGTACACTGGAGCACATGATTGAACATGAGAAATTTCTGTTGAATACAGAGTCGTAGGTGGTACTTTCTCTGTGATCTAAATATGAGAAGGCACAAAATGGCATCTTGAGAGACTATGCTACTCCAATTTTGAGTCACTGTGTGTGTAGGTGTGTGTGAGAGATGCATGTTCATTATTGTGTGTTTGTAGTGTGACTCAGCTTCATGACCAAGATAGCTTGGATCTAATTTTGGCCTCCAGCCTCATCTGGAACCTGATTAGGGTTGTGCACCTCCGCTGCCTGATCACATCGATTTGTCTTGTTTCTGTCAGACTCTAACTGGTACAGGATGTTGTTGTTGTTGAACAGAACAACTTTGTTTGGCTTGAACTTCCCTGGTTTAATTTGACTCTGACAAACTAAAAAATATGTTGCGTTCTCTGAATTTCTTTAGGGTGATATTACATTTACATTACATTTTTTTTTAACAGTGAACAATAGTACAGCTGGTTTGTGGATGGGCATTTTATGATCCCCCTTCAATAGCCTCGGAAATCTTTTCTGAGACACATAAAAAACATACTTTGATCAAGTGGTTCCTTAAAGAAAAGGCAATTGAAGCCCTACAGTGCTAACAGTTTGTAATCCCTGATCTATGTCATTCTTGTTCTCACAGGGCACTCTGAAGATCAGCCTCCCCTACAGCCCGACCAAAACACTATCAGTCAAGTCCATCCTCAGGTGAGAAGTGAAGCTTGGAACTCTACACTGACACAGTTAACAGTTATGACACAGTTTTGCAACACACACATATGAAATTTAATATAGGTGGTTATCTAACACTGGTACTGAAACATTAATACTTGCATACAATGTATACTTGATACTAGAGAGCTCAATCAGAGCCACAAAACGCAGATAAGTGTCATAAAAATCAGCAAATTTTGTAAAGGAAAGGGGTTGTTTTTTGTAACAAGCTGTTTGTGTCTTTACTATTTTAACAAAATATCATAATACCTGAAGTATATGAAGACCTGAAAGAAATGATTTTTTTTTTTTTTTTTTTTTTTTTTTTTTTTTTTTTTTAGCCTTTAGTGGTTTATGACAGTATTTTGTTAAAGATAAGATACACATGGACCTTGGTTTCAAAATATGTCTCTGTCTACATGTGGGTAAATGCTTTACCTCAAATACAGAGTAGCATACCTACCACTAATGGCCATTATTGTGTTCTTTGGCAAGTACTAGAGGAAAAATGAAGCATTTGCTCCCGAGATGAGCCTCCGGTATCTGTTTTGGTAGTAGGAGTGGGGTTCAATAGCATATAAGTTATTTTTTCACTGGCTAATCTATCTATCCATTTTCTGCTTCAGTGATTAATTAATGATAATTTTAAGAATTATTGTCTTATACAGCAGGGAAGTGTTGACAATGTTAATGCATCCCCCCGGCCAGTTAATGTTAATAAATTCATGCACTTGGTAAATAATTCTAGGCCATATTATTCCTGCTGCCTTTCATTGATATCTTTTATACTTAGGTGACTGTGGAACAGGTATTGAATTACATTCTACTTGATATTATAAAGTCTTTTAATTCTTTTTTTAAGTCTCTCTAAGTTTTCAAAGTCTCTCTAAGTACCAAATGGTACAAAAAGTTGCCTAAAGCATTACAAGCTGCCACTTTGTAACCAGCCAAATCACATGAATAAGTAGCCCAACTACTTGAAAAACTGCCCAATCTGGCAACACAGCTTTCATAGTTTCACTGCGTATTTTAATCCAGAAACTCACATGTGTCGAAAAACTTTATTTTCTGGTCATTCATATCTTCAGCAGTATGTTTCCAGTAGAAGATTAGGCCGTAACACAATATAATGAAACAGGAGACTGGAGATTGTACATTCCTTAGGCTGAGTAGCGTCACCACTCCAACTCTGAATGGGTACAAATAGTTCAAGCAGGATGAGAAATCCCCTATAACAGGTCTCATTTTTCTGTGTTACCCTTTGGGCTGTTTGTCTTCCATTAATCCTAAACACCTTGTTATCTTTTTTTTCATCACTACTTCCTCCACTCCTCCTGTCCTTATTCCCAGTGCAATGAACATGGACAGGTTTGAGAAAGGCCCCAGGGAGATCCTCAACCCGGAGATTCAGAAGGTGAGAGTAACACCAGAGCGTCAGCCCCCTCTTAATGAAATGTAACACCGGCCCATTTCATGCCAGGCCTGCTCAGCAGCAACCAAACTGTATGGTATCCTCAGGCTGTGTCATGTCTACCTGGAGTGCTGGTCAGTGTTAATGTTAATAGTCATGTCCTCTCTCCTCAGGATCTGCTGGTGTTGGAGGAACAAGAGGTATGGGATGATACTGCTTTCACAGCAAAGTTTAGCTTATTTGTTGATTGTTTTCTGTTGCTATCAGGCATTTTCAAGGTTAGAGGCTCCTTTTTCCCTTTTGTTTGGTTTTCTTCCCAGTCCCCCACACATAACAGATACCCACTTGATTCTTCTTTGTTATGTCTTTATCTTGGAAAAGAATCTTTAATATTGTCTGACACTTGCGAGAACTACAGTTGTGCTTTCTACTATTATTAAATCATTTATGCCACTCTAATGTAACTGTACATTGGTATTAAGTCTGTTTTTATGTACGGTAATTACTCTCTAAGTGTATCTTTTGTCTGATAATTAGCACTTCTTAGAATAGCAGCACTGTCTGTTAATTAAAATATTAAATGCATAAGATGTAAATTACTTCATAATTTTAAACAACTATTATTCTTCAGGGTTCTGTCAACTTTAAATTTGGTGTCCTGTATGCCAAAGACGGACAGCTCACAGATGACGAGATGTTTAGCAATGGTAAATCTCTCTATACTCAATTTTTCAATGTCCAAACCAATTAAAGGGAGAGTTTGACATTTTGCAAAATAACTCATTTGCTTTCTTGCCTAGAGTTCGGTGAGAAGATCAATATAACTCTCATGTCTGTCCGTTCAGTGTGAAGTTACAGCCAGCTTATGGTTAGCTTAGTATAATGACTGGAAACAGGGGGAAACAGCTAGCGTGGCTGCTAGCTCTAGCTTTATATTGACCGGACAGACATGCTCATCTAACTCTCAGAAAAAAGGGAATAAATGTATTCCCCAAAATGTTGAACTATCCCTTTAACAAAATAGTAATTACCACAAAAGAAGATATCTGCTAAGTCAAAAGTACCGTGTGTGTTTTCAGAGACGGGGAGCGAGAACTTTGATAAGTTTCTCAATCTGCTGGGTGATGCCATTACGCTGCAGGGATGGGCAGGTTACCGTGGAGGGCTAGACACCAAGAGTAAGAGAGTGCACATCTGCTGAATCACATTCAGATCATTTTAAAAATGATTAAATGCTGGTGAGTATGCCAGTGTTTATTCTTTGTCCTTCTCTGTTTCTGTCTCTTCTTACCTGTAGACGACACTACAGGAATTAAGTCCATCTACACAGTGTATCAGGGCCATGAGCTCATGTTCCATGTGTCCACCATGTTACCCTACTCTAAAGAGAACAAACAGCAGGTGGGTGGCTATAGCTGTGCATTTTTTGTCTCTATTGTCACATATATTGTTTTTATTTTTTATTTTATTTTCATTTACTTGTTTATTTTGCCACCACTTTGGTGCAGATTGAAATATCCCAACAACTATTGCTAGAATTGACATGAAATTTTGTAGACATTCATATTCCCCCAGGGGAAGTGGCTGTGATGATCCCCTGATTTTTCCTCTAGCGCCACTGTGATCTTGCACCCACTAAATGGATTTCCATGAAATTTGGTACATTGTATTCTTCACTTGTATTTGTATTCTCTATACTGTTGGTAACCCCTTTACTTTTCTATCTCTCATCTAGCACCACCATCAGGTCTAAATTTTTATTACTTTTTAATTCATTTCTAATAATTAAAAGAAAAAAAACTTTTTGTTACTAACTAGTTTTTAAATTTGATGAGTATTATGCATGGTAAATTTCATCATGTTAACATTGTCACTGTGAGTTAGTATGCTAACATTTGCATTTAGCTCAAAGTGCTGTTGTGCCTATGTACAGTCTCACAGATCTGCTAGCAATGCTGTAGACATTTAGACTTGTTAAATGTTCACTCATCCAAAAAAGCAGAAGACAACTTTGAAGATCCCACAGCTCTCTCTTTTCCAAAGGAACCCATAGTCTCATGCTGGGTCAGACTTGCAACTCTTGAGATAAATGTTTTGCATTGTCTGCTATCCTTCTCGTCATCCTTTTTTCTCTTTCTCTGTCTATTTTCACTGTTTTCACCAGTCCCACCCAAAGATTGGAGTCCTCTGGCTATACTGTAAGAAGTACACAATGTACAAACTTAAAATGTAAATTGGTCACAGGTCCCCATCTCTGCGCTGATAGGACGCCAGTACAATGGCTGCCAACTTGGCAAAATGTGCTTGCTTTAGGAAGAAAAGGAGAAGAAAGGATGTCATTGTTTTACTGTAGAGCTCCATTCTGTAATGACAGTATTACTGAGTATTATTTAAAAGTGCTGGTGCTTAGCAGATCTGGCACATAAGTGGATTTCTTCTAAAGATAAAAAAAAGACACACTGTCGGTCAATAGTAAGGAACAGTCTGTGCTTGTACTGCATGAGTGTGGCTACAGGTCTGTCACTTGCCTGCAGGCATATGAGAGAATATGACTGTATTTCACACCTGAGCAAAAGGATTTATCCTCTTTGAAGCATGATTGTGCAGAGGTCATCTCAGAGCTTTCCGTCTCTCTGAGACAGCTTGTGTGCAAAGTTGACAGTTAAGCCAGTATCCAAAAAAACAAACAAACAGTGATTCAGGTTTTGATATTTCTCTTGTGTAACTGAAAATTCTAACTAGACTGTGGTGCCAGAAAAAGTGGAGGAGAAAGGGAGTCAATAAAAACTTCTTTTGAGAACCATGAATATCCACAACAAATTTCATGGGAATCCAGGTTTTATGAGTTACTTTTCTCAGATATCTTGCCATGAACCAAAACTTTGGACAAGGGAACATTTTGAAAGGTTGGAAACAATGGATTCATCCACTGGGGAACATGAATATATCACATATCATGACAGTCTGACCAGCAGTTGTTGAGATGTCAAAAAAGTGTTGGACAGACAAACAAAACAGAGCAAATAAAAAGACAAAAAATATGTTAAATTGTAATTGACAGGGGGAGAATGGCCATCAATTAGAATATAACAAAATAGCAAAATAGAAATGGCAAACAAACAGGTGAGACAGGAGTTACTGCTGTAGATATGCTTTATGTTGCTGCCCCTGAAGTTTTGACATCAAAGAGCTGAAATTATCATCACTTCTCAAAGGGTTTATGGCGTGAGGGCTTGGAAAATGTTTGCTATTAGGATGACACCCTCTTCCAAACACATGCACACACACATACACACTATGTCCTCATCATTGCAGCCCAGCCTTGTATGTCAGCAATAGAGTGATACAGAGTAATTCACTTTAAAGCAGCTATAATCAAAATTTTAATGTTATGAAAGGATGACATTACAATGTGTAGTGTGAAAAGGGTCATTTGTAGTGACGAACCAAGAGAGAATTATCCCCCAAAAGCATAGTTTCATTCAGCTTTACTGAGCGGTTTAAGCATTAGCTCAGCTCATTGTCTTGGTTTAATTACAACTTTACTTTTTTGGTTCACTCTCACCACTCTCATCTGTGTCAATTCCAGATACTACAGGCAGCCAATTCATTGAAAAAGTGCATATAAACCCCTTTAATGCTACCTTCCCATGACCAAACAAAGTTAGCAATTAGCTTGATCATTTAGCAGCTAAGTGGCCAGATATTTCCCCCAGCAGTTAGTGTAGGCCAGAGGATTTCAAACTGTGATGCACACCTCCTCGTGGGACACGAGGCAAAGATTCTGCTTAATGCAAAAGGTATACGTTAATGCAGGTGTTCTGAAAACTAGGGGAAGTTAGTTATTGTAGTTTGGCTCATTTGTCAACATGATCAGCAGAAGGAGCTGCAGCAGTGGCTGTGACACACAGCTCATAGAGTTAATTATGATACTTAAAATCACTTTGTGCCTCTGATTGCCACAATTTGCATAAAACATTGTACTTCTTGGAGTCCTGACTCCTGTCAAATCTGAACACACAAACATGATGCATACATTTAGATTCAGTGAACAGTTTTTGATGATATCATCACCTCTGAGAGCGGTCACATACAACTCCAGGACTTAAATTCAGCAGGTGAACAGAAACACGACTCCAAATGATTTCTACTTTTCCCGGCTGTGTAAATAGGAGTATGTTCATTCACTGTATCAGCTTTACAAGGTGATAGTATATCACTGTTTAAAGTTTGTTTCTTTGCCCCTAAGTGACCATAAAAGCCTTTAATCCAGGTTTAAAGACAATTCCTGTCACACAAATCATAGAGTGCTGCAGTTAGGATGTTGTTTTTTCCTCATCTTTGTGTCTCTTTGGTTTATCCTCTCTGGCAGGTGGAAAGAAAGAGGCACATTGGAAATGACATTGTTACCATAGTATTCCAGGAAGGGGATGACGCATCGTCGTCCTTCAAACCGTCTATGATCCGATCGCACTTCACCCGTATCCTTCACACGGACAATGACTGTCAGAGAAATGAAGCTGTAATTAGCTATATGAGTTATGTTCAGAGGAGCTTTGGCTAATGAACACATACCACATCAGCCTGTAAGACTGAAAACATATAGACTGCTATTACTTGCTATTATTAGTGTTTCCTTTACTTTCACTTCCAGATATTTTTGCATTAGTTAGGTATAATAGCCAGAATGACAGTTACAGGTAAGTGGCTTTGATTAGTACTGAGTTTATGTTGTGCCATTCAGGCTTCCTTTGACTGTCTCCACCTAAAAAACTCACTGTAATTCTGACCACTAGGCCATTTTTATTGTCTCTGTGAGTTCCCTTATTTAAAAAAAGTACTTAACTTTACCATACTGCGTGATATGCTATACTTCCACTGTAAATGTAAAAGAGATGTTATATATCTGCTCTCTGTCACAGGTTAAAGATTTTCTCAGAGGAGAGTGTTCCACTGTTTGGACCCCCTCTCCCATCTCCACCTGTATTTACTGATCACCAAGAATTCAGGGACTTTTTATTAGTCAAATGTAAGAAGAAAAAAAAAAGAAACTTCGTCATAAAATGTGCCAGTAGCTGTGTTTTTCTTAAACTAATCGTTCTTCATCTCTGGCAGTAATCAATGGAGAGAAAGCCACACTGGAGACGCCAACGTTTGCCCAGAAGCGTCAGCGGACCCTCGACATGTTGATCCGCTCGCTCTACCAAGACCTCATGCCTGACCTGCACAAGGTACAGCTTCACTGCTGCCCACCAGTCTAGTATAAAGACCAGTCCTTGTCTTTTCTTGGATGGACATACTTTTTGGCCATCTAAAAAGTGCGTAGTACGCAGTTCTCCTCCATCTCCCCCTTGTCACGTCAGTCACTGGCAGTGACTGTAGCTACTGCTGAGCTGCGTTCTGCTGTATTCCACTGCAGCCCTCGGTCTGCCTCTGCATACTGCACCACACTGACTGGATACTACTGCAATGCTGACTTTCTCAGCAGGGCTCTCTCACCTCACATCACTTTTGTTCTTATTTCTCTTGTTTTTTTTTTCCCCCTACACTCACTGTTGCTCCCTAACACAACTTAATTCTCACTGTGTTTCACTCTTGCTGTTCTCACCCCCTGCCAGGGTCAGTCTCTAAGACCCCTTTCTGCTTTCTTTTTCCCTCTGCGTGTGTGTGTGTGTGTGTGTGTGCGCAACATTTTGGACTGTTTGGTGTTCCACGTTTAGGTTCCTTTTTCTCCCCAGAACATGTTAAATCGGAGGTCATTCAGCGACGTGCTGCCTGAGTCTCCAAAATCAGCACGCAAGAAGGAGGAGGCACGGCAGGCCGAATTTGTCAGAATAGGGCAGGTAAGAAAAATATTTTTAAAAACACACAAGCACACACACACACACACACACACACACACACACACACAAACTCACAAACTCACTCACCACCAAACAGAGCTCTGCAGTAAGCAGCTAGAAACACTAATGTGAACGGGCACATTAACACAGGGAAACCAGGGTGCACACAGTGACAAAGGCGGGCATGGGCACACAAACAGCATACCTAGACAAACACACCAGATCACCTAAGAAACCTAGACACACATGTACGCTTAAACACATATTACTGATATAATTGGGCATCAGCACCTGTGAAACAATATATGTACGTTACCTGGTTGTATGTAACTGGTCAGGAATATAGGTCTCTCTGGCTGCACAGAGAGCAGTGTTTGTGTTAACTCTCCATGTGTACAAAAACAATATCATAGCATTAATACAGCAGCTATTTTTATTCTGGAAAATGTTTCCTGTGCTTTATACCACAAGGTAGAGAAGAGTGGGTTTGTTTTAAAAGGCTTCACAGTCCAAGGAGTCATATTATTCCTACTCAAATGTCAGAAAATGTATTTTCTAGATGGTAATTGTGGGAGATGTGATGCTGGTTTTGATCAGCTCCTATTGTGGAGAACACTTAAGATTTGAGCTGTAATCAGGGGCTTAATTCACAGCCAGACACATTGCATAGATTTCCTGTCCACGCTGAAGTACAGCACATTTTTTTGTGAGACTTGTGCACAATTATCTCTCAGAGCCAGTGCATTTTTTAAATTTTGACAGCCAAATCAGCCAAAACTGCAGTTGCAGGAGAAGCTACAGACACGTTTAGAAACTAACCCCTCTTATTTGTGAGTCAGATCTGTGACTCTTTTGTACTATGATGAAGTCATTTAGCAGCTTTAACCCCTGACAGACAGCTGAGTGAACTGGACACCATGATACAATGATAAGAACAGGCTGTTGAGACACAGTCCAGTAGTCACCACCGGGCTGATGTAATCACCATTACACCTCTGTTCTGGATGCTGATGTAACAATTTTGTAATTACAGTCTGAAAACACAGACAAGAAAAGAAAAGCTTACCAAGTGTTGTCCATGGTGTTGAATGTAGATGATCTCTGGTATTTTGGAAATAATTTGTCTGTTGCTTTTTAAAAATAATCCTAAAGATATATGTTTATGCCACTAAAGTAATTATGTATCCTGTGTTTCCTTTGTTTGCTATCTTCATTTGCCAACCCTTGTTCCTCTTTGTGTCACTGTTTGTGTTTTCTACCTCGTTCCTCTTGTTTCTATCGCTCTCTGCTCATAAACACAAAGCCGAGGCATCAACACATTGTGTTGTAAAACATGAAAACAAAGGAAGGTAGACATGTCGAGTCATTGATTATCCAGTTTTGTGGAGACAAGGCGTTTGTCCGCAACTAAACTGACTCTCCCTGTGTCCTCACTCATTGTATGATTTCATGTTCTCATGGACGGCTGATAGGTCTGAAGATGTAATTTCATGGATATTTTAAGAAGGATGACAAAGTACACTGTGCTGCGATGCCACTGTACCGGTGGTTGCTATTGATTTCATTATCTCCAGATTGCCTATTTATGCGGCTATGTAAATGCGCAGCTTGGATTGGAAATTGTCAATCAGATCAGATGGTTGCTGATTGAACATTTGTGCAGTCTGTATTCCGTTTGAATTTTGAAGCAATTGCACCTTTTTTTTGTCATAACACTTTTTTTTTACTGTTGCCTGTTTGCTTGTCTAGCTCCTTTCCACCTGAGTGAGCTGTCTGTCACAGTTCTTAGGGCCTAAATAAGCATGAGAGCAAGGAAAGGACAATGACAGGCCAGTTAAATATTAGTGATGGAATACAAGGTGAATAATTCAGCAAGCTCAGGCCACTGCTGTCCTTCTTGTAATGCATTTATATGCATGATTTGCATGCAGCACACACTCATTTGTCCTATGAAGGGTCAAAGATTTGAAAGGCTTGTTCAGACATTATTTCAGTAACTAGCAGCAACTAGTCAGTACCACATGTCACTTTTTTAGATATCTGCATATGTGATTTGCTCTCTAAACACCTGAGACAGTCTGGTTTAAATATTTGTTCAAGGCCCAAAGTGGTAAAATTAACAACCTGACCAGCTACAACAGTAAAATGTCACATGCACACTGATGCATCAGTTTTAACAGTCTACTAATATTATACATATTGATATATTAGTCACAAAAGCAGAGTTTCTGCAGACTACCTTTACTTTAAAAGTATTTTTGTTTATAATATATACTGTACTGGTTGGATGCAAATACTTCTTCCAAGAACATCAGTCCAAAGCATACAGAACTCACAGAGGTCCATGTTGTGTTTCATGCCTGATGCCATTTCCTCTCTAGGCTCTGAAGCTGAAGACCATCGTGAGAGGAGATGCCCCGACTAGCCTTGTTACCACAGGCCTGTGCAGAAAAGAGGTGAGCCTCTGAGACATGTTTGACATTTCACAGCACAAAATTTTAATCTTAACAAGTAATATAATCTCTGAGTGTATCCTAAATTTTTTTTTTTCTTTAAACAAGACAATATATCGGCTAACATTCTTGTGTACAGAAACACTTTTTTTTTAAAGAATTGTGGCAAATAAATCAACTTGACTGAATAATCTAGAGTAAAACATAGTGGTGTTTGGTGTGCTGCTTCTAAATTAGCTCAAATCTGTCTTTGGCATGACTGATATACATCAGCAATAAGCTAAAACTTGGCAATATATCAGCTGAGGTTTATTGGTCAGGCTGTAGAATCAAGTATTATTTTATATTAGATCATCAATCTGCCTCCATCTGATATCATGACTTGCAACCCTTATTTAAAATAGTTTTTTCTGTAATATTCTGTTAAAACTGGGTGCATGATAATTCATAAGATCAGTGTCTATGTGTATACCTACATGTATTTCTATGTCTGTGTCTACTGCAGCCATGGGAGTCCCAGTCGTTCTGCAGCACGTTCCCCTATGAGATTGTGTGTGCTGACTCCTGGGGTCAGTCTCTGCTGGTTGCGACCGACGCAGCGGGGGTCATGCTGCTGGATGGTGAGGTCATCCTACTCGATATCTCCCCATGCCCTCTAAAATAAAGCCACCCATCCATATCCATTCAATACTGCGCTCAGCAGAATGCCAAGGCCAACAGCTAACATGATGATGATAATGATGTTGTCCACATTTCAGGCCCCGATCCAGCTTCATCCAATGCTGGTGAGTGCCACTCGATCAATAATCTTGTTTCTTCCTCAAGGAATTCTTTCAATATAAATATTTCATCCTTGGATTTTACACGTTTTTATTCTTATGTTTTGTATTGTGTTTCAGAGATGCAGGCTCTGCCTCCTGTGCAGGTGTTTGACAAAACCATGGTGGTGAAGCAGATGCACGTTCTCGAGCCTCAGGACCTGCTTATCACTAGGGCTGACAAAGGTAGGCTTAGACCACAAGAAGCAGGAGAACACTGCTTAACACCTCCTCCTCCCTGCACATCAGAGACCGCTTCCCCTGGCGCCATCCTTCGTCAATCACTGTGTTTTTGCAGCAGAACAGTACTTACAGCAGACATCTTTCTCATTATTTCTATTCCTCTCCCTTATTTCATCTCTGTCATCTCTCTCTCTGTGTTGTCGCGTACCTACTTACCCTTTCCACCTCCATTGGTCCAGTGAACACATTGATCTCTCGCTGTGATCTAAGGAAGCTGACCTATAGAGAACCAATCCCTGTCGAGGTTGTGTGTGTGTATGAGAGAGTGTGTGTCTGTTTATCATCGGGGATGGGCTTGACTGTGAGAGTCGAGTGGGCTTTAAAGGACTGATAGATATGCTGACAAACAGATAAAATGAAACATGCAGTCCTAAAAGCATGCAAAAGACACAAACAGTATATACAAGGAGTTGCTGTGTACTAACAAACAGCTGTAGGATTTGTCTCATGTTTGCTTCAACCAGAAGAGCATGTAATTAATTACCCTTCAGATGATTAGCTAACCCTAATATTGACAAACAGGGATGACTTGGTTTTGATAGTGATTATGTGATGGCAGCGGAAACATTTGTCACGACTGTGTGTGGGCTTTGATAACGCTTCTGAGAGAGCACAAGCCTTAAGAAGCCTTCTAGTAATCCTCCAGCAGTACAACACTATTGTCTGGCCGTGGGAGGATGCTAAAAAGGAGATGGCAAGTTGAGAGTAACCTTAATGCAAAACAAAAGCAGCTTTTTTGCTTTGTTTCCAGGGAAGGACGCTCGGCTCTATGTGTTCAGACTCAGCACGCTCAAGAGAGGCCTGGAGGAGAGGCAGCTTGTCAGGAGCAAGTGTGACAGCCGGGAGAATAAACTGGAGAAAACTAAAGGTACAACATAAGGCATGCAACAATTCACAGAATGATGCAACATACTGCAAATTAATCCTTTCAACAAACAAGCAACATGTAGTGTAATCTCCTGAAATTTGCTTTAATTGAGTTCAATTTAGGCCTTAAAGGATAGATTCCAATTTCTCAAGTGTGTTTAAATGCAATAGTCAAGTGTCCATTTTAACACTGACACATGTTTTGCTTGCTGCAGTTGTTTGTCCTGTTTATACTAGCCATTAAAACACCCCTTCCTAGCATGTTTGTAGTGGAAATGATAAAGGACAAAATCCACAGTCTGGATTGAGTCTGAATTTGAGGTTTCAGCTCTTAGAGTTCAAAATCAAATCAAGTGGGTATCTTCTACCCACTTGAGAGAGTTTTTGTAGGGAGGATTGTGCCTTTAACCAATACAATTCAGTGAAAAGAAATAGTTTTCATGTTGTTTTTGTTTGGTTTAGGCTTTACCTGAAAATCCTTTTAGTTTTCTCTGAATAGATGTTTGGGATATCATTCTGACACCAAAACTATCTACTTTGAAGTCTTGTTTATTTTCAGCTTTGGCTTTTATCTAACAAGGACTGATACAAACAAGTTAATGTTTAATAGTCTGATGCAAATGGTGCTTTACAAGATTATTTTTTAATCTATAAGAAAAAAATAACATAAGGATATTGCAACCTTAATGAAATTCTTTTTTACAGTGCAAACACACGACCTTTGACCCGCCACTAATGTCATGCCAGCTGTTTGTGAATGCATTGATCTGTGGGATGATGCCAGAGAACAACACCTACAGCACAACACATGTCCAATGTACTTCCCATCTCTCTTTCTCTGTCCCCACACTCCCTCACTCCACCCACCCCTCCTCCTCTTTGTCCCAGGCTGTCATTTGTACTCTATCAACACCCACCATGGCTCCGAGCTGAGGATAGTAGCAGCCATCAGGAACAAACTCCTCCTCATCACCAGGAAACATCCACGTTTCGAAGGCTTCAGCGCCATCGGCACAGGAGCAGACTCACCGGTGGAAGAGTTTCAATACATACGGGTACAACAAACTCCACATAAATGAAAAAAGAATGAATAAAGGGATGTTAATGAATACATGGGTGAAGGACTGAATGAATAGAATGGTAGAAAGTTAATTCACATTTAAAGCTTTGTTTGTCTTGAAAAGAAGAGATCAGATTTCTTTTATAATATAATAATGCCCATGTTTTTAGATTCAGCACAACTTAAATTTTCTGAGGACATCATTCAATATACCTTGTCCACAGCAAATAAACATCCAACAAATACATTTAGAAATCTGGAAAAAAAAAAAAAAAAAAAAAAAAACTCCGGAACTTGCTTGAGAAGTTTCCTTCAGTATCACCAATTAATTATAATAACTACTTAATCTAGTGATAGTTGTCTTTAAATTCACTGTAATAGGGAACTGCAACCAGCTCATTCTGCATTACTTTTAATGGTGCCTCTTTGTGAGCACTGAGATTACTGAGTGCCTTCCATCCATTAGGAGATCTGTCTGTGCGACCCGCCGGTGGTAATGGCGCTGGTGGACGGGCCAACCGGGGAAAATGACAATATGATCTGTGTGGCTTACAAACATCAGTTTGACCTGATCAATGAGAGCACTGGAGATGCCTACCGGCTACATCATGTAGACGCCAACAGGGTGAGGCACACATGCACGCACCAATGACATCAATGATTTTCTTTTTCCTTTCTACTACTTTTTGTCATGCTTTTTCATGTGATGTTCACGGAAGTTGAGCAAAACTGAGACCTTCAGTTGACCCAGTTAGTTGCTTTATTTACCTCTCTGATTACCAGGCTGCTTCAGTGAATCAACACATTGTCATTCATAGCCACCAGCTGGGGGAGAGAGGGAGGAGAAATGAGCATGCTGGGGATGAACAGCTGTTTTAATAAACCATCTTATCCTGCTTCCTTTGAAACAGGAACCACAATAAGTAACAAACTGTAGCAGAAATATATATTATTTTTATTATTTCCCATTACCTATGTTATCCAGTACCTTGAGGATATGTGACCTGACATTAATTGTTCAAAAACAGTCTCTCATATCTGACCTTTGGATCTTGTTGAAATGATTCCACTAAACTGACTTGTCTCTGCCTGCAGGTAAATTTTGTAGCAGCCATTGATGTGTATGAAGACGGAGAGGCAGGTCTGCTGTTGTGTTACAACTGTGAGTCTTCCTTTGACTCTGAACATTTCAGATGTTGTTTGATTCAGGTCTTGGTCTCTAATGTCAAAGCTGAGCCTTCATGTTTTTTCTCTGCCACTGGAATAAGAATCACAGCACACAATGCTCTAGAATATTAAGACTCTGTGATTGATTTTGAAAATGTAGTCATCTACTTTATCTTTTGTGTGCAGTTTTATGTCTGGATAATAGGACAAATGGTTCTCAAATTTGTCAAGTCACAATAAAATGCTGCTCTCGGGTCCTTGTTCAAAACACAACAACAGTAAACAAAAGAAACTAAAGCATTTAATTTGAAAGTTGAACTTGTTTCCTATGTCTTTTCAGATATTTGTTACTATAAGAAAGTTTGTCCGTTTAACGGCTCCACACCAATGATCCAGTCCAACACCTCCGACTTCCACTTCAGCTGGAACCAGATGCCCAATGCTATTGGTAGGTTACCACGGCAACAATGTTTGAACCCCACCCTGCCCATGCTGCTGGCCTGGCCGGAGCTTGCAGTTGCCATGGAAACACCATGTGTAGCCACAAGCATCCTCTCGGCCCGTGTGATTATTTGTGTCTGTGTTTTGTGTGTGTGTGTGTGCGCGTGTGTCTGCATGTTATGATTAATGCAGAAGGTGATGAAAAGAAAACACAATTGGTACTAAACCTGAAAACCTGACTCTGCTGATAATGACATGCTGCTGCTCTAGTTTGCCTCGCATCCTATAATGTGCCATCCTTTCACACACACACACACACACACACACACACACACAAGCTACACGTAACTGACTCTAACTAGCTTTAGCATTTGTTATTATTATTTTTCAAGCTTATCGTCACATCTACTGTACATCTAACTTCTAAAATGTTTTATGAGGGATGTTGTAGTAACTGAGGAACTGAGGTGTCATCAATAAAGAAGACCCAGATACTAGAATAAACTCACTCCTGTGAATTCAGGTTTTTTTTGTTTGTTTGTTTCTTTTTGTTTTTTTTGAGGAAAAAAAAAAAACATAAATCAAGTCAGCCAGACAAACAATGGGGATCAGTTATTGGTTGATTGGCGTACAGATTCACAGCTTATTCATGTTTCTGTCTGGCTGCTGATTGGTCACCTAAATGTGCTCATGCTCATCAGTTTTTTCCATATTCAGTCTTCACTCAATCTAGTCAACCAAAGCTTATTATTCTACTAGATCAATCAGGTCAATCAGATCCAAGTTATCTTTTTTCTCTACTTAAGTTGTACCTATTGGGTGGTTTGTTTGAAGGTTTTGCAGATTTTCTTGTGCTTGTCAACACGGCCTCCCATGCTGTGCCACCGCCTGCTCTCACCTTGTTGTGCATTTCACATCAAACAGAGGAAAGAGGGAGCATCTAGAGCTCCTAGGAGAGAAGCTCATTTTTCTGCATATATCATCAGCTAATGATGGCATTTCAAAATGCCATTCAGGGTGAAACTATTAAATGTCTCGTATTGGGGGAGTTGAGCAAATTTGAAAACATTTTAATTCCTTGCTTCTCTAGGCAAACTTGAAGTCTTTTATTATATGCTTGCATTGTCTTTGCAGTTTGTGCATTTCCTTATATCTTGGCCTTCACAACGGACTCCATCGAGATCCGACTGGTGGTCAATGGCAACCTTGTGTACACAGCTGTGGTCCCAGAGCTACAGTTGTCTGCCTCACGGGTGAGTGTGATTGACAGCTAACACAATATCTTGTCCATGCCCTGCTTTTGTCAACAGTGTACACTTTGTCAATAATTTATTTGTTTACATTTTATTATTCTGTGTCCAACACTGGCCAGAGGTTAGGTAATTGGGTGGTAGAAATGCATTATGTGTACCTACAACACACGGGTGTTCACTATAGCAAGGGCCCTTCCAGGTATAAGGAGTGTTTTCAGGCCATACTGCATTATAGAAGTAGCTGTCTCAGCTCTCTCATTTCAATCAATCTTTATTACCCCAGTGGGAAATATGGCTGGCAATATGCATGGCTACCAAGCAATAATACACTCATAATTCATACACATAGATAATTTAAAACAGACCACAGCGCACCTGGGATCAAATAAATATTTTTTCGTCTATTTTCATTCAAGCTCTGTGTTATTTCTTTTTTTCTTTTCATGTTTCACATGTGTCTGCCTCTATCTTTTCTGTCCTTCCCCTCTTAATATTTCCTGGAAGGATCTCATTCCTTGTCTCTCTGTCCTTCTGTTTTTCCACCCACAGTCGGACATCTATTTTGTTTCGTCAGCTCCCGTGAGCTCAGCCTCTAACTGCAGTTCAAGAGACACCAGTTCCCAGAGTTCCCCACAGACGCCCACCGGCTACGAGATGCCTGTGTTCCCTTCGCCACTTGGTGATGGTAAGCTCCTGCAAAGCAAAAAATACCAGAGGATGATGATATTAGGGCTTCAGTGTTGAAGGTTTTTAAAATGTCAGTGCTGCCTGCAGACCTGTTTGACTTTGGATGCTCTGCTAACCCCAAGCTTGAGGTCCATTTACATAAACTTGTCTCAGCAGAATGGTTCATGGAAGCTGCAGCCTTTCCCCTCCAGGGTTACGGTTAGTTTCCTGGAGTTGAATATATGTGTTGATATTTAATTGCATTCATCTCTCCAATGACTATTACCTCATCTTTTCTTACTGTATATAACATTGACATAACTCTTTTGACAAATATAAAAACTGTTGGCTGCTCATAGTGGTACAGGGGAAACAAATCTCCTGCCCATACTGTTTTTTACTATTACTTATATAACCCTACATTTAGTTTTAAATATTTTAGATCATTACCCACAAATCCCATTAAATTTGCATTACAGCTGACCATTTTCCAAAGCTTTCAGATTAATCTCAAGTCTGACTTGCAGCCATTTGCTTCCATTTATCCCAGTACAGTATGGAAATCAACTTGCTGCGACCTGAAACACCCCCAAAATTTGGCTTTGAATCAATAACATTGAACATTCAAAGTTCCGAAGTTAGAGTTGAGTCAAATACATTTTAAAAACTGGTGCATGTAAATATGTGTCAAACCACTGAGAAATGCCTCATTGCTCAGAATAAGAAGCTGGTTGAGAAAATTGGTTTTCAGGACCTTTAACAAGAAAGAGCAGATAGTCCATTAGAGTGAACAGTTTGGTGTTTTTGTTTTATTGTTACTGTTACATTTCATTGCAAACTCTGGATCATTTTGAAAACTTTGCCTTCTGGTGTGTTCAAAGACAGTACTGACATCCAGTTTACTGCTGACAGGCGTTGTGGGAAATTCTGAACCTTGTTTGGGCTGTTATTCTATATTTCTCTTAATGTTAGCTAATTCCATTAATGATATCAACCTGATATCAATCTCAATAGACAATCACAAACAATACTTGTTAGTAGAATCATTTCATACCTGATTTGTAGATGACATGAAAAGTATAGAATATCACCAGACCTCCTCCTTTGTCTGTTGGGCAGCCAACTCTCAGATTTTGGATCACCCTCAAATGCACCAGTTTTCAAAACATCCTAATCTTAACCCAATATAACCTAATTTCAATGCAATGATAACATGACAAAAAAAATCAAAGCAACAAAATGTCTACTATGACTGTCGTGTTTCTTTCAACTATCAACAAATTGATTTTCGTACAATAGTTAAATGAATGGAGGCCTATGGCTGCAACCAAGGTATACATGATATAATGTGGAAAATATGTAAATGTGATTTGTAGTTAAAGGGCTGAAACATGCAAAGCATCTTTATGATCCTTTAAATTCTTAGAAACTGCAAATTACAAAAAGAGGAGCAGACTAATCACCCATATACTACCTAGCAGCACCACCACAACAAATCAAGGGGACACAATATGTGTCCTCAGAGGTAGAGAATGCTTTCAAGGATGATTAAGGATCAATACGAGCACCTTCCTTCCACCACCACCCCAGCCCACTTTCACTCCCTCCTCCATTTGACCATTCGGAATCCCCCTTCCCCCCACGGCTGACCTCTTTCAGATTGATACAACTGTCTGAAAGTGAGGCATGTTCGTGATTCACAGCTGTCTTTCATGTTGTCAATGACTTACAGGTTTGTCATTCAGCCAAAAGACTGATGGATGATGGACACTGTCAACCCCTCTGTGCTCATTAGACCTTCTAGCTGTTCAAATAGACACAAAGTCATCCTCAGATGCGTCCGTGTAATTCTGATGGCTGCAGTGAAGGACAAGAGGCTTGAAGAAAACAATTATTAAAATGTCCTGGTTGTCTAGCTGCTGCTGCACCATCAAGGCAGCCTTTTCCTGAGGGGAGTGGGTATTTACAGGTCACATTAAGGCTAACAGGGAGGAAGATCTGGCTGTCGCTGCTGCAGTTAGCCAAGGACAGGCTTTACGCTTTTAGGCTGGTTTGGGTAATCATTTCTTTCTAAGGGATTCTCATTTTCTTTCCTATTTTAGCTGGTTATACATATGATTCGGCATCACCGGGACCTGTACACCTGTCAGAGACCCTACTTTGTGTGTGAACCTGAATGTATGTACTGTGTGTGTTCAGTTTTGTGTAACCCTCTTCTTCATCCCTGGTTCAGATTCTATACGGATCCCCTATGGTACCAAGCTTTCCCTGTACATGTCTAAGGATGCCGAAGGTACTGCAGGATTCTCCCACAACTCGTCCTCAGTTCATAACGCTGGCCCACTAACATGCACGTGCTCCCAGAGTGTATCACCCTGTCTGCTCCAAGGCGGCATGTTGACTTGAACGTTGGTTGAATGTTAAGTGAACATTATGTCTTCCCCATCCCCTCCCCCCTTCTGTCTTAACTAATTAAAGCATTAGTGCGAGGAGAGAATGAGGGGGTTGGGGAAAGGTGAGAGAGTGCAAAGTAAAAAAAAAAAAGTAAGGCAGAGGAGATAACGTTGATCAAGGCAGAGGGTTTTCAAAATTACAGGGGGGAGAAGAGAGGAGGAGGTGCAGAAAAGGTATGCATGAGGGCGAGGGAAAAGGGAGGGGGTTGTGTACAAGCAGGAGGTTAGGAAGGAAGGAGGGAGAAAAGGGAAAGAGGGAAGGAGAAGACACGTCTGCCGCAGCATGATTTACAGATTGCACTGTCGCCATGGAGACTTTTGTCAGCCCTCTCTTCGATCCAAAGTGGTTGTCCAAACAGCAGTGCCACAATCTGAGGGTGAGGGGTGGGTGATGGTGGTTGGGGTGGGGCGGGGGGAGTGGATAGCAGAGGGGGGAGAAGGGGGTGGGAAGGCTGAAGAAGGGCGGGAGAGAGGAGAGGTAGAAGGGGTGCTGACAAAAATCCCATCCTCTAACTGCCTGTGCACCTGCTGTATCTGCTCCTTGGGGAGGGCTTCATCTGATGTAATCGCATCAGTAATGTGAACAAGATGCTGTTACTGATGTGGCTGCCAGCCGCCACCTACCTCCACTGGCTCAAACACACGCCAAAGACCTACAGCAAAACAGCTTGCCGCTCAGGAGAATTCAACTCCAATTAGTGCTGAAAACACTCCTGATAGTTTATATTTATTTCATTCGCCAGTGTGATGCAGCGTGACACTTCCCCTGGTTCAGAGACGCATGTGGAATATATTGATCTCTGTGATTATATATTCCGAATAACTGCATGCTTTCCCGCATTTTGGTCTTATTGCCATTTTTTGCTGTATGACAGTGCAGGTGCAGGAGTGAGGATCTGTAACAACACTAACACAGTGTACCTGTCAAACATCAGCAGTGACCCTCTATTTTTCTCTGTGGCTCTTTACTCACCTCTCACCCGCTGACATTTCAGATGAGACGGTCCTCTTTGTGCAGCGTAGCCTCCACATTGATTCAGTCTCATCCGTGTTACCACTAGCCTGCCTCAATGGAGCAGAGTGTGGCTGCTAAACTGTAATACTGCTCCCTAATGGCACAGCTGGGCACTGCAGGTTGGCACACTGCAGCTCTGCAAGCAGATTGTGCCCTTTGAAAAACTCCAAACATCCATTTAATGCGTCCCAAACAGACTTTTAAGCATTTATAGTTTCTGCTGAATAATAGATGGTCTGTTCCAAATGGCTACAACTGAACATTTATATTACATTAGTTCTCTGTAGTAAGGATGATTAATTTTAAGATCACATGCTGTTTCAGTAAATAGGACAATTAATCACTTCAGAGTGTCTTCATTTGAATATGAGGGTTGATTTTATTGTATCAGTATGTCTCATGCCAGACTCGTTAAAATACAATATGGGTGTGTGTGAGTGAGAGAGAGATTCTGGGTTTATATGAAGTCACCAAAAGGTCATTTTGGGTATTGTAGTTCATAATCTACCAATCATGTACAGTATACTTTACATACATTACAATGACTACTTTCCAAAGTCACACCACCAACATTTTAGATTGATTTCATATAGGCAGCTGTTTGTCACCCTTGATTAGAATGTGCTACAGAAGTCGACTTGCAGAGACTTGAAATTTGCTTGAGGTTAGTTGTGCATCACAATAAACATTCTGTCGCTTAATCTTATGCTATTGCAAGCAGTGTCAACTTTCTCTATTGGTGCATTCAAGGACTTTTTTTATGACCAATTCACATTATATGTTTGACATTGACAGTATGTTTGCTTGCTGTTTGTGTTGTGAGATTTCCTGACATAATCATGTAAATGTCAAAGGGTCCATGAATGCACCACTGAGAGGAATAGTTTGATATTCTTGGATATTGGATGTTCTTATTCACTTTCTTGCTCAGAGGTAGATGAGAAGATTGATATCACTCTCATGTCTTCACACAACATATGAAGATAGAGGCAGCAGGTAGTTAGCTTAGCGTAAGCTTAGCTTAGCTTAGCATAGCATAGCATAAAGACTGGAAACTGGGACAAACAGCTAGTTTGCTACAAACCTACAATCAACAGTTTACAGCTCAGTAATCATCAGGTATCAGGTAATCTCATCTTTGGACAGAACTAGGCTTGCTGTTTGCAACAACTTCTGGTCTTTATGCTAAGCTAAGATAAGCAGGCGGTCAGTTGGCTCTAGCTTCATACAGGCACAAGACTAGTGTGGATACTCTCCTCTAACTCTCAGCAAGAAGCTAAATAAGAGTATTTTCCGAAATGGCAAACTATTACTCTAAGAATTGTTATGTTTTCTAACTTAATTACCATGCAATAAAATGCATTAATATTTGACAAAAAAAATCAAATACGATGATGAACAAATATTCAGTGGCTGTGTGGAAAGTCTAAAAAGTAATATGGTATGCTTTAAATGCATATATGCATTTTTATAGCTAATGGGCTCATACATGTAAAAACCTAATGGTGCTTCAGGCCAGGAGTTTCATTCATTTCTCATTCTTTGCCACACATTCCTCTCCCTTTTTGTTTGTCTCTTATCCTCTGTCTGTTCCCTTTCATGTCCTTTCTTGTCATCTGCCTTGTCCCTTCTTTATTTCCCTGACTTTGGTCCCCTGTGTTCTCCTTTTTCCATCTTTGTCTTCCTCTTGGTTTCTACCTCCTAGGTGAAGCAGCATGTAAGCACATCTTCAAGATCCCTCTGTGTAACTTGGTGGGCCGCAGCATCGAAAGACCGCTCAAGTCCCCTCTGGTTAACAAGGTGCTGACGGCGCCGGCGCCAGCCATGGTGCCCCCGACTCCCCTCATCTCTGCAACACACTCACTCTCCCTGTCCCGCATGGAGATCAAAGAAATAGCCAGCCGCACACGGAAGGAGCTGCTCGGTAAACTGAAAAACTGTTAGACACTTAATAATGGGTTTATTTTGTGTCAGTGTAATGACAGTGTTAAAGCAATAGCTTGACATTTTGGGAAATATGCTTATTAGCTTTTCTAATGGCAATTTATATGAGAAGATCTATATCATTTCCAGGTCTGTCTGCTAAATATAAGGCCATAGCCAGCACCTGGTTAGTTTAGCTTAGCATAAAAACTGGAAACAGGGAAAAAACCATTAGCCAGGCTCTATGTAGAGGTAACAAAATCAAATTACCAGCACCTCCACAGCTCACCAATCAGCATGCTGGGCTAGTCCTTGACTGGGAAACATGGTGCAGTGGTTAGGATTGTCACCACACAGCAAGAAGGCTCTAGGTTGCAGTTCAAACCCTGGTTCACCCAGGGCATTTCTGTGTGGTGTTTGCATGTTCTCCCTGTGCCTGCGTGGGTTCCTTCCCACAGTTCGAGGCTAATTGGTGACTAAAATACCTGTAGGTGTGAATGGTTGTTTGTCTCCCACCCGCGACCCTTAAAGGAAAAGTGGCATAGATAATTGATGGATGGATAGTTTCACTGCTGTCACTGCTACCTTTTTGGAAGTTGCATACCAGACTACCAAGAAGTAGTCATGCTGGCATGGCATGCAACTTCCAAAAAAAAAAAAAAAAACACATCTAGTCATTTTACTCAGTGCTCTCTCTGTTTCCAGTCTTTATGCTAAACTAAACTAATGAGCTGAATTTATGGGTCTTCTCATGTAACTCTAAGCAAGAATGCTAGTAAGCTAATTTCCCAAATGTCACAATTTTCCTTTAAGTCATGTCTATTTTCCATTACCTCATACCAATGAAGGCTTGACAGAGGAACCAAGTGGGAAGTCAGACAGTGGAACAGTCAAACAGAGGAAGATGAGCAAGAAGAACACTGAGGAGGAGCCCAAAGCACGAGCACTGACGTCAACAAACAGTGACAGGTGACGGTGATAGTTTCAACAGCAGCAACACATGTAACAGTCGCATAATGTTATTTGAGCTGTAGTCATGTCTTTCTGTGCACAACAGGTTAGTCTCCGAGTCCATTGAAGCAGACCTGGACGTCCAGCTGCATTGTTCGTCCAGTTCGGACGCCGAGCCAGAGAAGGCAGTGCTGCGAGCAGAGAGCCCGCCTCTCGCCAGTGCGTTCGCCCTCCCAACATCCTTTGAAGAAGATGTCCTGGACCTAAAGTGAAGACAATCCCATCGTGCACTTCTCTGCCCACCCACTCCTGTACTGTCACCATTATTTTATTGTTTCGGTTGGTTTGTTTTTAAGTTGTTGTTTGTTGGATCCTTTGTTGTTGTTTTTTTTTCTTGTTGTTTTTTTCGTTCACATCTCCCATATCCTGGGTCTCCCCATTCATCGGATAAGATGGGTGCAGTGGGAGTTGAAAGCCGTGTCTGTGTGTGCGTGTTTGTTTTTGTGAGCAGTCCCTCAGCCACTGTGTGTTGGGTGTTTGTGTTGCCCCGCAGCAAATAACCCAAAGAGGCGATGAGGTTGCGTGAGATGCCGTGGTTTATTCAGAGTTCTGCAGCAGCTTCGAGATAATGTTAACGGTTTGATCCCAAACCACAAACTGAATGTAAGTCTACACACCGAGGCACGACAAAAATCTCTGCGCTCACAATGCCCTCGGAAGTTGCTAGAGCTTAATATGTGTTGTATATTATGTGATTATTTCCAATCCACTTTCAAATGTTGTATGATATGCATATGTATGTGTACATCTGTTTATACATGAAAATGCATACACAGTGACAGGTGTGTTTGCTTGTCATGCCTGTGATGCATATTTATAGATATATTATAAAAACCCATTTTATTCCCATATTTAGTAAAAGTATGATGTTTTATGCTCTCTGCACATATTAGTCCTTATTCTTCTCCTTATTCACAGCACACAGGTAGACAGGGCTGGAGGCAAAGTCTCCCACAAGTGCCATTTCCCAGCATCCTCCACTGAAACTACACCTCGAACAGCCACCGTATTCTGGTGTCTGACAGTAGCAAACATGATTGTAGTCCACATTAGATTACTGCAGTGACCCACAACTCTTCTCATTTAGGATAAATTCATGAACCGGAGGCACATTTGCAAAGCCACACGCACTAAACATTTTACCCCGTAAGAGTGAGCCGACCTTAAATCTGCATGAGTCGCCTTTGCTACAAGTGTTGTGTCTTCTGCGCTCCCCCCCCAAGAAAAGCTTCTTTGGAAACCATGAGACCTGTGCCTGTCATACCAAACATGACAGCATAAAGCAAACCACAATCTGAGATGACAGGATATTAAACGGAAAAGGCCTTTTTCTGAAATTATTTTTTATTAGACTGTTGTGTGTGATGAGGTATGAAGGAACAACAAGGAATTTATTAGTTAAAATACAGTACCTTGTCATGAATCCAAATGGTAAAAGTCAAAATTGAATTAAGCTAGCACTATCGTGACAACTTACTACACTAAAATAAAATTCTTTCATTATTTTTAGATTTTGCCTCTTTCTGTATGTTAAAAGTGCAAACAAAAACAAAAAACGAGAAACTAAAGTGTTAGAAAATTAAAGTAGAATATTAAAAATAACTAACTAGAACTAAAATCTGTCTCGATAAGGACAACTTATAGTCTACACAAGGAAGATTTTATTCTTGCTGCAGTCCCTGACACCAAAGCTTTCATAACAATTAAATACATTTGAATCCATTCATGTTTCAAACTAAAACAGTGCTAACTTAAAGTTGGAAGAGTCAGAGGAGGCAGTCTAATGGAGAGGAGCAACACAGGCTGTGACATTCAGATATTTAGTATTTGATGGATCCTACATTCCCCGTAATGCAGCTCGAGCATCTTTCACTAAAGTCCTTAGACCTGCCCTCTCAATGCCCACTTCTTTGACAATTCTTTGTTCCCAGTTTGTAATGCAAGCTTCCTGTTATTAAATTTTATGCTGCCTTCATGTCATATCAGAGTTATTGTAATTATGAGTTTCTGACTAGTAACACCATTCATGTCAACATCCAAGTCATAATTACACTGAGAAACATAGATTTTTCTAAATGTGCCAGTATTGGCATTTATTAATACATGGGATCCTGGAAACAAAACAATGAGGACGCCTCAGCCAAAGACCATTGTTCAGTGTGGTTAAACACAAATTTAATGGATATAGTGTAATATTGTCAGTGCACTGTAATTCAATCATCACAAAACCAACTCTATACTCAAGCAGCCTCCTTGGCGAAATGCTCACAAGTCATTAACAGTGGAATCTTTCCTGTCTCTTCTGTTTATCCCGAATGACATGAATGCAACATAATGCTGCATTCACACAATGTCAGCAGATTGGGAAGAATAGGAACACCCCATGTTCTGACTTGGCAGTGTGTACACATAATTCATTGGTTTGTCACGAAGTGAAACCTAACAGTGTATAGATCTAATAAAACTACTGTGTATTTTATGGATGATTTGATGGAACTGCCAGTGATGGTGCCATTCTGACAACAGGTTGTTGACATGTTTGTCATTCTTTCTGCCAAGTGTGAGATATCATCAGTGTCAGAAATTTCCGTTCGAAATGACGTGAGCATTTTTTCCCCACTCAGCTGCTCCTAATTGCAGTTTTAATGGTGTCATGTGACATGAATGGGGCGTAAGTCTCAAGCCCAAACTGAGGTAACCTTGATGACTTTATTAAAGTTATGTACTTTGACTTTAGAAAGCTCCCTCTAAAATCACAGAAAACATTATACAACTTTTTTAGTATTCTTCATGGCCATTTAACTGAACTTCATGTGTAAAATCAGTTGGACTGTCCCTTAAAGGGTAAAATAAATGATAAAAATATACACCAATAGACGGCAAAAGATATATTAGTCTATGTTCTTTCGAGGCTTTCCTTCTCTTGGGTCTCTGTATGGGCAATCAGCGCTGCAGAAAGCCAGACCAGGTGTAAACAATTACCTGCAATTACCTCCCTGGCAGGATAAAACACCTGCAGTGGCCTGGGTCCTGATGAAGCAGCAGCAGCAGCTCAGAGGCATGAATCCTGAAAAGTTTGGTCTCAGACATAGACGCTAAACAGTTGACCTTTTCAAATCAGTGATATAAACACACTTTTTCTTCACTGGGAAGTTTAGATGAGTCACATGAATGCTGAAGATAACATGAGACGGGGAAAATGTTTGGAGCGATGAACACAAGACAGTCATTAACAACCAAAGCAGAAAAAAAAGCAAACTGGGAGTAGTGGTTCTTGACTATGCTAATGTTGGTACAAGAGCGCCTCCATGTGGTGGTTCCACAACACAACAGCCATCCAATCTTGCATGAGCCTCCTCTTCGTCCTTTTCCCCCTCATGCCTTTCCTCTGTTCTCCTCTTGCTTGTCTCAGTATAAACCCCTCCAACACTATAACACAACTCAGAAAACTAAAAAGGGAAGAACGGGGTGGGGGAGATTTTTACAAAGATACTCTACTACAGTGTTTATTGCTCTGAATGAGTGTGGGTGACTGGGGGAGCGCTGCTTCTCCCACTTAACGTTGTTCCTATTTCTCTTGTATTTCTGTCAAGTACTCTTTGTTTCTACCTCCCCTTGGCATTTTCACTGTTTTTGTTTGTTAGTTTTTTGTTTTGTTTTGTTTTTCTTTTATATTTGAATCTATATTTACTGTTTAGACTGTTGCTGAACCTCTCTGTGATATCAAAATGAAAGAAAATTAACAAAAAAAACACCAAGTGTCTTAAAATATTGTATTGCCATCGTTTTTAATGCCAAGTACTACTTGTAAATGTTTGTGTATCAAATGTGGCCTCAAATGAAACTGAACTATATTATTATTATGATTATTATTATTATTATTATTTGAGCAGTTATTTTAAACAAGTGCTGTAGACCACTGCTGTGAAAGTAGTTGATTCTGTTCATTGATATGTAATAAATATTTATGAAATTTGAACTGTTTAGCTGTTGATTTGTTTTTGTTTTTTTCTAATAATCTTGCACAGAAAATTTTAAGCACTGTCGGACTACCAACTGAGTTTTTAATTAATTTTGGAATAATCAGTTTCCCACAGTGCACCAGGAGTCACAGGTTAAAGAGCTGCTGTCACACAGGTCGATGTTTTGGACAAATGTTCAGTGGTTGAATACAGCCTGACGATGGCGATAGATGAAAAGTCAGGGGATCACCAAAGTTACTGCAGTACCTCCTGCAGGTAACGTGAATCTCTGTACCACAGTAATCCAACTTCTGGGAAGCATGGACGTGTGAACAAAATTTCATGGCAATGTATCCAGTATTTATTTTTCAAATCCACATTCCTGGATGGCAGCCATCACCACTGTGGGCTGGTGGGCTGGAGTGTTGTCCTGGTGAAAGAGCACTGCTCTTGTCCGCTTCTCACGCCAAATCTTCTTGAGTTTCTCCAGTAGCTGTTTCGGGAGATAAGTGTAGTGGAGCCTTTAATAATATGGCCCCTCCCATTCTGCTTGTGGCTCCTTGTGTCTTGTTCCTTCCTCTTCCTCTTCCTCTTCAGGAGGCTGTCCTATTGTGTCAGGAGACTGGGAGCCACACCTGAACCCAGTTGTGTCCTGATTACTGTATAAGAAGACTGAAACTGGGTTCTCTCTCCTCCTGTTGGGCTGGACATTGGGGTTGGAGTCTGTTTTGTTAGCCTTATTTTCATTTTAGGCACTTACCTACATTACCTTTCCACACATTCAGACACTAACCACACCACTTTCCTTGCTGACTTACGTAACTGAAGTTGAATTTTGTGTTTGATTTGACATTAGTTAAATACATTTAGCCTACAGACATCACTAATTTGACTTTTGGAGATTCTGGGTGTTTCTGCTGTTTTTAGAGTCCTTTTGTTTCTGGTTGGAAGTGGTGGACCCAAGTCCCACTCATGTCTATGAATTCTTTGAAATGGCATACTGTCCCTTTGACATGTGCCGAATCCACTTCTCATTATCCCAAGGGGTTTCAGGACACTTTGGTCATTTGGACTTTGTAACTGTACAGACAGAGTTCTGGGAGATTTCCAGCTCAGTGGCAGTGTACCACTGTGGTATTCGTTGATCTGTCAAGACCATGTCATAGATCTTATCGATGGTCTTCTGTGTAGTGATGGAGATGGGTCATTGATGTAATTCATGTGTGAACATGTGTGAATCTATCACCTTCAACTGTTAATGACACAAAGGCACAATATCTCAAGGATAAAATCACACTCACATCACTTAAAGTTTAATTTCTACCAAATGAAAGTACATCTGCCTCTGCGATACAGTGATATTTACTATAATTATACAAAAACAAAACCTGACAGTTAATGAGGAGTTCAGGTGTGATTATGCTGGGAGCCACGCAATTTGTTCTCTCAGAGGGTGAAAATTGGAACCACCTGTTTGTTGGTAAGTGCTGTCTGTGTGTGGCCACAAGGTGGGGATAAATGATATAACTGATATGATATAACTGCAGCATGATGAAACCACAAAAACATGTTATTTATTTGCGTTTTTTCTCCCCAGTTTATAGCTTGTTGCAGCTCTGCTACTCACTGCGCTCTCTCCTTACTGAAAGACCGACGAGCCTACACCCACCGAACAATAGAGCATGCTATCCAACATAAACTGATCTACAATGGGGACCAGCCAGAGGCAACGAAAACAGAGCTTTTGCAACAAATATCCCTTCATCTGGCGAGACAAAAAAAAAATTCTTTTTGTGCAGTCATAAATGTCTGGTGGTCTGGGATTTTTTGTTTGTATGTGAGTCAGTATCTGTGAGTTCATCTGCTGAAAGAGTGAGTGGCAAAGAGAGGGAAAGTGATGATTATAGGATGGAGGAAACATTCCCTGTTTCCTTTTTACCCTGAAGGTATAAGCAGGTTGAGACGTCCACACCATTAACACATACACACGATATAGACACACCCTCTCTCCCTGCCATGTTATTAGCTTTATGTTTCACCCAGACCATATGTATTGTTAAGGCTATTTCATTCAAAGCAAAGGATTTTCCAGTCCTCCCACGTTCTCTGAGTTTGTTATATTTCTTTTGCATAGAAAGAAAAACTCTCTAATCGCATAAACATTCCTGCTTTGTAATTTCAAGTTTAGTCATCATCCCTGGTAGGAAAATCACTGGAAACAGGATTAACTGGGAATACATCATCTTGGAAAATAGGTTTCTCTGAGACAAATACAAGTCACGCACAAGAGAGGAACAACTGAGCCAAAGACGGCATGAAAACAAATGGAAAAACACAGCATTTTGCTTGGAACGCAGCTAAAACCATTCGTGCCAGCTGACGCACAGACCACAGGTACCGCCATTATCATTATGTTTGGTGTGAACGCATGATTGAGCACACAAAGTCTGTCAGAGCGTCTATACGGCTTCCCAGCACCCTCCAGCCCTCAGCCTCAGGATACAACAGAGACCACAGTACAGTCGAAAGATCTTACATAATAGGTGGAGGAATGCTGGAGCTTTGCCACAGACTTCTGGACAATCTCACTCTCACACACAAAGTGGGGCCCAGTCCCCTTAACACTAGAACAGACTGTATCTGCACAAACAGGCAAAGTCAACAATAATCCTGTAATGAAAAATGACAACCTGTGAAATGACTTAATTATGCTCAAATAAAGCATGGGTCAGCTTGGTTTTGATTTGTTTTATTGCCTACAAAAACATATCTATGTATTCAATAAACTGCGTTATAAATTATTACAATACTTTAAAAACAGTCTTGAAATTCGTTTTCACAGATCAAATGAAAACCTTACATATCAGAACACATGTAAGATTAGTTTCTCAGTCCAAATTCCTTTTATCTTCCTCACGAGGAACTTGAGAGACAGTTTTAACTCTTACAGCAAAAGCATTAACTTGTATTCCACCGAGTGCTATTACAGTCTTTCCACACATTGTCAGTCATCATGCCAGGAGCTTTAGTTGAAGGTAATACTCAAACAACAGATGGAATATCCACACAGGAAACAGACAAACGGCCACGGTGGATGCAACACCACATGAATGGTGGTCTGTGTTGTGTGTAAACACAAAGAAGGGGACAAGGATCAACATGCTGTGCAGTGCGGTGACGGAAAAATATTTCCAAGTGGCTCGAGCCAAAAGTCTACGACTGTCTGTCAGTGAATTTCAAATTCCATCATTGTTTCAACAAAACCTGGTTTACAAAAAAAAAAAAGAGCAACAACCTTCATTTGCATTGAACACAGAACAGCACAAGATGTCAACTTCAATGAACTTTTGAGACATTCTCACATTTGTAATAAAACAATAAAAAATACTGACAAAGCCCAGCACTGGTGTAATCACACACCTCCCAGTATATTGCACTCACACTGATATTCTTGTCTTTTATGTTCTCCCTCCCAATAGGCCTCTCTGTATCATCCTGCTTTTTCTGACACAGGCCACAAATGATAACTGACATCACATGAGCCAGAGCACCACTTCTACTTCACTCCCTCGTTTCTGGATATTTAGGCGTACGCTGCAACCGCAAGGAGAATCTGCAGAGCCATGGAGACGCATGGTATCTGGGCGACGGTGTAGGCCAGGGAGCGGGTCGGCGCTCGCAGGGCAAACAAGTAGGCAATGCTGTGCAGCACACGGCCCGCAAAGAAAATGAGGAAGTGGAGGCGGGCCACGGCCAGCGAAGGTCCGGTCAGGGAGTAGATGGCACCCAGGAAGAGGAAGGGGAGGATGTTCTCCAAGTCATTCATGTGAGCTCTGTAAAAGAGAGAAAGTTAAGTCACTGTGTAGTGACTACAGACACACTCATTTGATTTCATAGCCTGTTAATTTTGTGACTCAGCAACCTAAGGCAGTGAGGTGATGACATACTATAAAGGATTCCTCCGTTATTTCAGTTACTCATGAAAATGATGGATTATGTTATTTCCTGGAGAATGAGCTGGCTAAACCAACACTGTGATTTCTCAGCAAGGTGACTCATCAGTTATACTGAGTCTCACATGCATTATACAACAGCAGACATCTTTGACTTTCTCCTTTTGGGCAGCACAGTCATGCTATTTTTTAGCCATGCTACTTCCCTGCTTCCTCTCCAGCCACTGGGTCCAATTTTGTAATATTATTCTAGGGAAACCTGCCTTGTTAACAGTTCATGCAGAAAGAGGATGTTACAAAAGAAGTGATTTGGCTTGCCGGCCATCGGAACATGTCATGTTGTAGCATGAAGTAATCACAGAGCCAAATTGGTGAAACAGCAAAAATCGGAATTTGGAAATGCCCAAGTTCACGGATAGTCCAAAAGAGACAGAGAAGGAAAACAGAAACAGAAAAGTTTTTACGAGCACAAAAACATCTGCTTTCCTCATTACTGTCACAGATCATGACAAGTCCAAACAAAACTGAGTAAAACTACCACAGGCTGCCAGCTCTTGCTGAAAATCAAGGGAAAACACATGGTCTAACTGCAGAGCTGCATCTAGATGGAAAAATCTCACAGGGGGAAAAAAAAGCTAAGCTCAAATAACCTGGAAAGTAATCAAATACATTTATGTTTGTTACACACAAATTTGAAGTATTTGCACTTTACTTGATCATTTTCAACTAATGTCACTTTGTACTTTTACTCCATTACAACTCCATGGCAAAAATAGTAATTCTGTACTCCACTACATTTATTTGTAACCATTAGAGAACTTTACAATTTCATATCCTTTGTATGATGTGCCCATAAAATATATAGCGTTGTCATAGATTAACCTACTAAACAAAGTATTACCTTGACCACCAATAGCAGTGTTATCAGTGCATCAGTGTTAAAAATCCAATAACGTCCAATAATATCATGTAACATTCGCCATTTTCCTGCCTCAAGTACTAGACTGTTTAGGCCTACTTATACTGGGACACTTGGGTGCCTTTTTCCATGCAGGATCTTTAGCTGTAATGGAGTGTTTAACTTTGCAATATTGCTGATTTTAATTGTTATGAAACCACTAGATGCACAGAAACTGTGGATAATCAAGTCAAAGAAAATAAGTGTTGGTGTTTTTTATTTCATGATTGTCTGTTTGTGGAAAGTAACCACTTCGAAAGCAAAGTAAATGAGTTTTGTTTTCTTTTTGTCTCTTTCTTTCTTTCTTTCCTTCTTTCTTTGATTTTTACAAAATAAAAGCACGCCGTGACAGTGTCACATTCTGTGCTCTCACCTCCGAGTTCTTTCCACATATGGATCCTCTCTGTGATACTGTAAACCTCCGTGTCTCAACGCGTCCTCGGGGTTGGCAAAAGCCTTTCGGGAAAGAACAACAACAAAAAAAACTTAATCAGAGAAAAACTCCCCGGTGCAACATGCGCTTTCACTGCAGTTATCCTTAATTCTTTCAAAATCACGCATGAACTCACCTTTTTGCGCAGCCTCAGTTGTCCCGTTATTATCGCAATAATGTACATTTTAATCACCAGGAGCACGCCGTAGAAAACAAAACAGGAGAAAACCTCGTTTCTAATTATGACTGCCATTGCTGTTTTAATTGGTGTGTCCACAGTGAGCGGCAGAGAGGAGCTCTTGGATCGGTGCGTGCGTAAAGCTGCTGAAAGTGAGAGTGAGTCCGTGGGGAAGGCTTTTTTGTACTCTCCCTGATGCCTCCACCCACACAGTGATATCAGGAGGAAATGCTTCATTCATGATTCCGTGGATTCCAAAATGAAGGGTGAAATATCTTCCCCGAGGCTATATTTAAAAAGTTACACGTAGCACTGATACCCATCGATTCCGATCTTTCACTTAAATAAAACTGTCAGTACCACACAGTAAATACTATGTAAATATTAGCCACAAAAAATGTCAAAGATAAAAGTATTAATTAGACAGAAAAACGGTCCTTTTCAGTACAACTTTAACCTGTTTTTTATATTTAAATTATGTCTGTATGTGAGTAGCATTTTATTGCTGTGGCTGGTGCAGGTGGAGCAGGTTTCAACTTTGCCTCTTGTATGTATGTATGTATGTATGTATGTATATATATATATATATATATATATATATAATCTACCAGATAAATGTGGTAGAGCAGAAAAGTACAATATTACCCTATAAAGTAGCATACAATGGTACATATGAATGTCAACATAAAGTTGCATCCTCTCTTTCAGTCAAGGAAAATATAAGATGCATCAGGGGCCCAGACCTAGGGTTCCCTGAACCAGAGCCCCTGTATGAAGACATTCATACAGGGGCTCTATTAACATCATTGGAGAGTCAATCAAACAAGGCTGAAATAATTCATCATAATAGCATCTTATCTGATTTTCCAATCCGGTTTCAGAAAAAGACACAGCACAACAACAGCAGCTCTAAAAGTAATAAACAATATTATCGACTCCCTTGACAACAAGCAACATTGTGCAGCTCTATTCATTGACCTATGAAAAGCATTCGACACCGTAGACCACACACTTTTGAAACAAAGGACACTGAGCGTTGGTTTATCTGAACACTCAGTTGGCTGATTTGAAAATTATCTGTCCAACAGAACTCAGTGTGTCCAGGCAGAAGGTCTGAGGTCCACTTTACTCTCTATATCCACAGGTGTCTCTCAGGGGTATTAGGACCTCTCCTATTCATTATATACATCAACTACATTGACCATAACGTTTCAAATGCAAACTTTCATTTTTATGCCGATGACACAGTTTTGTATAGCTCAGCATCCACATCCAACCTGGCTCTCACCCAGCTTCAAATAGCTTTTAACACAGTACAATCAAATTTTTACAATTTAAAACTTTTAAATTTGGACAAAACAAAATCTATGCTGTTTTCACATTCCAAAAAGGGCAGAGAAGCTGCCAACAATCACCACCTTCATAGATTGAGACTGTCTCTGAGTATAAATATCTTGGTTTCTTACTGGATGAATCTCTTTCCTTTGTGCCTAACATCCAGCATTTGGTAAAAAAGCTTAAGCTGAAACTGGGTTTTTACTTTAGAATTAAGTCCTGTCTTTCCTTCGAGGCCAAAAAGAGACTTGTTCTTGCGACTTTTATGTCTGTTTTAGACTATGGTGATGTAATTTATATGCATACATCCTCTTAAAAGCTTACATGCCCTGGATACTGTACTATCATGGAGCTCTGAGATCCATTACAAACCTTAGAGCTCTCACTCGTTGTTTGCTGTATGCTTGTGTAGGGTGGTCTTCTTTGTCCAGTCGCAGACTAAAACACTGGCATGTGCTTGTCTATAAATCTATCTTAGGTCTGCTTCCATCATACCTCCAGATTCACATCAGTCAAAAAAGTAGAGGCAATTACAGTCTTCAGTCCTAGGACCTCCTCTTATTATCTGTACAAAGGGCTCACACTAAACTGGGGAAAAAAGACATTTACATACGCAGCTCAAAATGGACATTTTGGACATTTTGCAGCCATTTTCCAGGCTGCAAAATGTCCTGGAACTGAAAAAGTTAGTTTCACTGGATACTTTTAAAGTTATTTTAAATGAGTTGGAGGATGCATCATCTGGCTTCAATGTTTTGTCTGACTAATTTCTGGCTTCTGCTTTTATGTCCTTTATAATTAGTTGTTTTCAAGATAATTTTTCTTATGTACTTTGTATTTTGTATAGTCATGTGTCATATTTGTGTGTTTGTATGAATGATTGCAACTCTGTAACCTAAACTGCTGCTATCTTAACCAGGACACTCTTGCAAAAGAGATTTCAATCAATGGGTTTCTTCCTGGTTAAATAAATAAATAAATAAATAAAAACAACTAGGAAGAGAATCAAAAACACTTATCTCATAACCTGTCCATGGCTGCAGGCTATTTGGAGGTACATCCAGAAGCAATTTATTGATATTATTTCATATTAGAATATTTAAAGTTTTTTGGTAATCATTTATCAAACTTGAACTGAATAAATAATGTGATTGTTGAACATGTACATTTTTTTATTAGCAAGAACCAGGGCTTTAAATTATATTCTTGACACATTTCTAGTAAATACAAATGTAACTGTGCCCCAATCTTCCCCACAGCCTAGGGTCAAATTGGCAATCCTGTTTTACAACTTAGTAACTCATATTAATGACGTCTGTGTGATGCCACCGGCAAAAAAAACAAAACCTTCCCCTGCCATATGATCTGAGTCAGACACAGGCTATGTGACTTCCAGAGCCAGCATGTCTTTGCAGTGGTCATACTGAGGAAATCATTTCATGTAAAACTGCTGGCACAACATGAGCTGTGAGGGTGGTTGCAAAACACCGGACATTTCTATCTCAATCCCGATTATAGTGGTGCTGTGATCCTGCTCCTTGGTTGCTCAACACCACGATCTGTCATCTTTTTTACGTACAACAGTATTATGAAAACACTTTTTAGATGTCAGCAGTGGTAGAATGTAGTAGTGTGTGTTTATTTAAGCACTGTACTTGAATACAGTCTTAATGTACTTGTACTCTCTTTGACTACGTTTATGCTACTTTATACTTCTACTCCACTAAATTTCAGGGGAAACTAATATACTTTTTACATTTGTCTGACAGCTATAGTTACTTACTTTCCAGCCTTTTATTTTACACACAAATCTATAAGTTTCTGTACATTTCAATGTAGTTCTATGTATTGGAGTAAATGTACAATATTTTCCCCTGAAATGTAGTGATATAAGGTAGTATAGAATGGAAATACTCAAGTACAACTGTCTAAAAGTTGTACTTAAGAACAATACTTGACTAATTGTAGATAGTGGCTTTCCACCACTGCTTAAGTAAGATTATGAATGCAGGACTTTTACTTGTAATAGATTACTTTCTCATTGTTGTGTTGCAGCACGGTGGTGTAGTGATTAGCACTGTCACTATCACTGTCACCCTGTCTTGTCCAGGGCTTTTCCTTGCTTTCCTGTGCCTGCGTGTGTTCTCTCTGGGTCTAAAGACATGCAAGTTAGGTTACCTGGAGACTCTAAATTCCCTATAGGTGTGAATAGTTACTTGTCTCTATATGTCAGCCTTGTGTTAGACTGGCGAGGGTGTACCGCAACTCCGCCCAATGTCAGCTGGGATTGGCTCCAGCCCCCCACAACCCTTAAGGGATAAGAAGTAGAAATGATGGATAGATGGATGTTGCTCCAACCACGGGATATTAGGGTCATAGAATTTGTGATAAACTCATCTAGAAAAGTCCTTTAAACACAGCCCCTGCAAAAAGATTGATCTAATTTTATGAAAAACAACAAACATCAACCACACATTAATTCTTTTCAACACCAGTCAACATATTTATTGGATGTTTCCTGTGTATTCATCATGTTTATTTACATGTTTGTATAATAACTCCCATTGGTCAAGTGTCATCCATCAGTCCCCTGAGTTTGCCAGTCTAAGGTGAGAGAGCTGCCTGAGCTGGTGTCATCGCAGCAGTCCTCAGCATCAGAGAAGGAAGACATGTAGTGGAGGCCTGTCACTCTGTGGTAGCCCCCCTGGAGCATCTGTGGGTAGGTGGAGAGTTCCATGGCCCTGCGGCCACTCCTGCTCACTCTTACAGTCCACATGTCAACTAGCTGGGAGCACATGGCACAGCCCATGGTGTGTGTAAACAGGTCAGGTTATATAGGACAGATTATACAGGTATACACAGTTACTCTACACACTCACACAGGCATGCTCATCCTGTAATTCACCAGCTCCATTATTATATTAAGCATTTTGCAGGAAATATTTCATAAACACACACTCCTATGAACACCTACAGAAATATATTTACATATACTGAGAACTAATATTTTCATGTAACTTTAATAATCCAGTATATTTGTAATAGTTTTAAGGATAGATTTGCAAAATATCACAGTACAAACCTGTTATTACTGTTTCATACATTCTTAAAACATGGCCACATATGTTCCATAGATTTGCCAGTCTCATGTAAATGGCAACATACTGACATATTACTGAGGCTCTTTTAATGACTTATTTTCATAAACAGGATTTTAATTAGTTAATTGTATGTATTCTATTTTATAATGGCACTGTGTATTTTCTGTTAGTAAAGCACTTTGTAAAGTTGTTTTTTAAAGTTCTATATGATGAGGGATATTACTGTTGTTATTATTATTGCTACTACTATTATTATTATAAATAAATGTTTTTTATTAAATGGAATTATATTTTTTATGTTTGTCCAAAAAGGGAGATTCTTACTTTGGAGTGTAAAACACTTATTGAGTCCATGCCAATGCCTATGACTAAGTGCTTCCCTAGGATGTGTTTATCAGTCTTAAATTCTATAAAGGGCTAGTAACGAAAACACAGACAAGCAGAGAAAGGGTGGTGCAGCACGAGGCACGACAAAACAAAAAAGGCAGGTTCTCACTGAGTTCTGCCAACCAGTTGAGTCAGTAACCAAAACACCACAACAGTTTTAGATCCAGCCCTGCCTGCAGGGCCCCATGAGGTTAACCATGAGTTGAAAGATCATGGAGTCAAAACCAGTCTGTCTCAAGGTGTTCTACGTCTCTCAGGGCTGCCAGACACAGCATGTAAATATTTACAGTGGCTGCTTTTGGAAAAACCACTGAACAAGAGAGCTGAATCAGTGTGCTCTCTTTCCAGCGAATCTTCTTTCTGTCTGGGAAGACAACTCATCTGGTGACTCGCCTCTCTGACGATATTGCTGCACTTTGATTCAGCTTTAGCTGGGTGCAGGATCACCACAGAGTATGTTTATGGTAGCCCATACCGCTTTGGTGAATGAATTAATTCCAGTGTCACTCCTCAGCTTGATGAAACGTGGATATCACTTTAGATATAATAAATTCCTGTGGGAAGAAATAGACGAGAAATTAGTTAATTATAGTTGAGTTTAAAGATATCAACATTTTGAGTCTCTCTTAGATCCTCGAGCTACTGCAAGCATGTCAGACAAGTAGTGTAGTGCAAAACCATTAAGTGCTTTGAAGACATGTAAAAATCATTTTTAAAACAATACAAAAACTGACAAGACAACCTATGTAAGGACTTTTAAAATAGGTGTAATGTGTCCTCTCCTTTTGATCCGTCAGAACTCACCAGCAGATTTCTGAATCAACTGTCACTGATTTAAGACTCTTGTAGCAAACATCTATTTCAACTTTCTGAACACAACGGGAAGGTGGAAACCAGTGCTACTCTGAGGTAAAATGAGGTGAAAACCCACTCAAGTGTTCATAATCTGGAATATTAAAAATGTATGTATAAACCAGGCCGAATCCAGTTTGTTCTCACAGCTGTAGCAATAAATAGAGATCACTTCCACAAAGGTTATTTTAGCTAATAACATTACACTAATGCTTCCATGTGATGAACAACTGCAGATGCTGTGTGATACAATTATTGACCATGTTCAAAACAGTTACAAAGCTTATTTTGACATGCATATTTCCATGTATCATTGGTAATTATTACATGTAATTAATACAGCTCTCAACCTGCCCTTCTAAATCTATAATCTGACCTTCACTATATAAAGCAAGTGCACAGAAAGACCTTAGTAAGAAAGAACATGTCTTTATTGATGATAATAGAGAGGACAAATGGTCTGCTGCTACTTGCCACACCCATCCCATCCCCAGTGAGTGGACACAGCAGGGGCGACCCTCTTTAAGCCAGCCTCAGTCTCCTCTGCTGCCCTGGATTCTCACTGTATTGTGATATGCTGCTATAATAACACCAGTCTGTACAACTACTGCTGTGGGATATTTAATTATTCATTAATATACATGAAATGCATCCTGCAAAGCATAAAAGTGACCACCCCGCCTTCAATGTAACCTTCATGTCAGTAATCTATTACCATGTCAGAGCTGTGTTCTTGCATTCAAGCTCAGACACGCACACACACGCACGCACACACACACACACACACACACACACACACACACACACACACACGCGCGCAGTGCAGGAGTCGTGCCACTGTTTTGGCAATGTGATGTGGACGGATGCAGCAGATACATATGTGTGTGTGTGTGTGTGAGGTGTGTGCATGTGATGTCTCCTAGCATCCTAGCAGCTTTTATTTTGTTTCTTGGCTCTTACCTGAATGGTTTGATCTGCCTGTTCTGTCTCCAAGAACGCTCAGTATGTGCATCATATCCTCTCAGCAGCCTGGTGTGTTTTCCTCTTGGTCTGCCTGTGTCTGGGCTGGATACAGCTCAGCATACGTATGGGACTGGAGATGACATCACAGCTTCTCACTTAAGAGTTGCTCCCTCTGTCTCAGATTAAAACAGGTGAACCCTCTCTCTCTCTCTCTCTCTCTCTCTCTCTCTCTCTCTCTCTCTCTCTCTCTCTCTGTCTGTCACTTATGAATAGCTGACTATATTTTTGATGAAACTTCACTATAAATGAGTGGTGATGATGCTGAAGTCGTGGAAAGAGCTAACCCAATTAGATATGGAAAAAATATGAATACAAATGATTTATCTGGACAGATCTAATAACATACCCCTCTTAAAGGATTACTCTAGCAATTTTGTATTGCACCAATTAAAACTCCCATAAACTGAGTGGCACAGAAGAGACTAATTTAAAAGAGACTGGTGAAAATTGATGCAGCAAAGACTAAAATATCCAGATTTTTAATCCCTAGTATGGCGGGATTTACTCTCTTGGGGTAAAAATAAGCTGCTGGGTCCCTGCTGACCCCCCTTTAACTCCCTTATCTGTGCATATATGTGTAGAGTATTCCTGTGGTGGAATATTAAATAGCCCCGGGTTTACTGTGTGGTAACTTGTTTAAACATGTAACAGTTAAGCAATATGCATATGTAAGCATAGCATGAGTTGAAATAATGAAGGTGCTAAAACTGTTGACAACACAGTGGTTCAAGATCAGGTAATACAGCAGGTTAAGCACCTTATGCACCTTATTATGTCAGTGGACATTGTGCTTCATTGGTAAATATTCCTACAAAATTGTTCATAGTAAATTCATAGTACTACAGAAGAAATGATTGACAGTGAACCTGGGGCTTTTGGGGAAGCCTTCTTTAACCGGTTTGTAATCCAGCTTTGGTTCCTAGTATTGGTGGAGCTCCAAAACAAGAGTTAGATTCTATTTTTCTTATAACACGCATTATTTTCTCCTCACCAGGTAAACACTAATGCCTGTATGCTATAATATGGAGCTGAAGCTGGCCAGCTTAGATTATCATAAAGGTTGAAGACAGAGGGAAACAGCTGTCAAAAAGTAAGCAAGTGTTTACACTTCAGTTATTGTACAGATAAAAAGAAGAAAAAAAATGTTCATCAATGCGTTTACGAGGTGCTGGACAGAACCAGGCTAGCTGTTTTCCCACTTCCAGTCTTTGCGATAAATTAACTGTGTCCTGGCTGTAGATTTATATTTAACAAACATAACAACAGTATTGAGCTTCTCATCCGACTCTTTGCAAAACAGAAAATAAACATCCAATGACCACTGGAGATCCCCAACAACAAGTGTGGTTAAAATATTTATCCAAAAACATGAGTCATTTTCTGTTTTCTTCCATTTCAACTGTTGTCTGGATCCAGTTGTTTTTGAAACATAGCAAAGAAAACAGATGCAACTCAAAGACCAGGCAATTTTAATCATTTAACCAGTCATGATTAATTACATCAGTTATACAGACATTTAGACATCTCACTGAATTGAGGTCAACCACTTAAGTCCCACATTTCAAAGCATCACCATTATAATGACCACAACAGCCACACACTGTAAAATGTAGGGAAAACGTGAGTTGGTGAAATCCTGTTGTGCTGCTGTGTGCAGATATTACTGATGAATTCTGTCCAACCACAGCAACACTTGTATTTTCCAGTGAAATGGAAATGTCACGCATAGCTACGTGCTGTAAAACAAGCAAACAGACTCACAGGTGTGGATTGGTAATTACCACTCAACATTTCTTAACACTGCAATATGAGAAGCTGCACTGCTCTAGTTTTTACTGTCAGCCTTTCAAACTAGTGTATTTGACAGCTGTCCAGTATCTCTTTGATGATAGAGCTAAGATTGCACAAAGATTTATCTTTTTTTTTTTCATTGCACTTACTCCCTCAAAAGGTATCCAAACATAGCACACATACCACAGCATTAATATGCTTTATCTTGTAGATAAAGTCTGGACATGTATGAAATGAAAAACTTGACACTAAAAAACTGTTGAGACAAATAAATCAGTGTCCTCTCATTAACTACCATTAGCTTTGAATTTAAAGTGATTAGAATCAATATTTTTGTAATAACTGAAAAACCCCATAGATAATTATCACCTGAATCTGTAGCTCCCCCTGGTTTTATTGGAGCTTTATACAGCAACTTTAAAGTACTGTTTAGCTAATTTGGTTCACTTTCACCACTCACATAGTGTTGTCTTCAGCTGTTTTCAGCAAACAAACAACAAAAAAAAAAGCCAGAGAAGCCCACTGTACACTACCTGCTAAGTACCACAAATGGCAGACAGACACAGTTAGTGAGATAGTTAGCTGGTGATATTTCCTCTGGGGGTTGGTAGGGACTAAAAACAGAGCTAAAGGAGAGTAAATATACTTATATCACCAGCACTTACAGAGCAATGATGTTGCTTTAACTTTGAAAAAAAAAATAAAACACAAATGCTGATTTGCAATGTTGACCAATGGCGTTCATACAGATGGTTTACAGAGTCATAAACCACATGCAAATGACGCTGAAGAAGTGCACAGCTGCCTTCCGTTTAGGTCCTCTGGTTTCAGGGCCCTGCTGAAAGGCTTAATTATGATGACACTTCAATTTAATGTAGTGATTGTAGGCGATATAGTGATTAGTCACAAACACTTTTTCTGCTATGACAAGTCAAAATATCTGTGGATAAAAGTCTATTACAACACCTAGGAGATTTTGGTTTACACTCTGCTTGCCTTGTTGGATAAATTGCCTGGGGGATGTTAAAGCTGCTGTTCTGATAATTACACTTAGAGAATCTGCTGAGCTTGTTGAAACTTTTGGACTTTATCAGATTAAGTATGTTCTGTCTTGCTTGTCCTTGTAACATATTCAAATTAAATTTTCCTGATCACTGTTTTTCTTTTTTTTTTTGACTGAGCTGTCAATAAATATTGTCTGTACATGCACACACAGGTGCACTGTGGGTATATGAGGGCTTGGAGGCACTGTATTCCAAAGTAGACTGTCTCAATGATCTTCAGTTATTACATTATCATATTCTTCACATTTCAGATTATAATTAACGTGTCTGTATTTCAGATTTAACAGTTCTAATTCTGCAACAAAAAACTGTAGAAAAAAGCTAAATGTAAGAACTTCTGTTTCCTTATGAGAATACTGCATAGCAGCTTAAGACCTGCTCAGTACAGCATTCATTCTCATGGTTAGTCATTTGGCATAGAAAACTACAGGTTTTTGCAGATAATTCTCTTATCTGTTCACAAATAGGCCTCAAGACGCTGTGCTGTCACACATTTGTATTAATTAACTTGTCTTGTCACTGTTTGGACTGGTAATAGCTGGGCAGCTGTATTAATCCAAGTAGATCTCCTACCTATGGAGGTTTAGTGATGATCAAAAAAGATTTTAAAAACAATTCATTAACTGTGAATTGGTACTTTATGTAATGTGGCTCATGGGCTTTCACCATTAAACAGTGACTGTAAATTGACTATAAATGAACAATTGTTAATTTATTAATTTTATAAACAGTATAAATGAATTGTGATATTGAAATATTTTTTGTTTGGGCTTTCAAAACTGGCATGTATTTATAAGTAAGTAAGCTGACAAATAAACAAACAAATGGGTGAAAACAAAACCTCCCTTGTAGAGATAACGATCCTCTGTCAGTAAGTCAGTCAACTGTGTGAACTTTGCTGACAAATTGCACAGCAACACACTTGTTTATCAGTCTGATCTGTTTGTGATTAAAATACATAAAAAAGATAAGTATCAGATTTTAATCCAGTTTTCTTAGCACAGAGCGCTGTGGTTGGAGGCCTGTTTTGATTCCTCACTTCCTGTGTGGGTGGTGCTGTCCAAACTGTACACCAGAATCTAATCTGAGTAAACTAGGTGCAGCGGTTCAATTAGTGAAAACAGGTGTATCTTTACATAAAATTTTAAAATGCATCTTTAACAGTGATGCAATTTGCAGATGCACAAATATTTTAACAAGCAAATATCTTGCAATATACATTTTCTACCACAGGGCAGAATCATGTTTCCAAAGCTCTGGTAACCAACCAAGCACATTTATGCATGAATAAGAAAATATATATGATCAATTAGGGTCAGAATAGGGACATGACTTTATTACGGTAACAGGTCTGACTTTGTGCATGTTGTGCTACTTTGTGAGATTATTTCATTCTTGCTAAATTGTTACATGGTGAAAAAAAATCATCTCATTTAATGCTGCCCTCTCTTAGTTTGAACAGACACTGCATTATTGGTCAATTTAGAATCATCTCATCTAAGAACTGACATATGAGGTGACTCACACGGTGATGTCTCATAAGAATAGCAAACATACAACGTAAACTATTATCAGAAAAGCCTGTTGAGACATTTTGTAGCACAAGACTCTCTCATTAGTCCTCAGCAAATTCACTGTTATTGCACCAGATACACAGTTGTCTTCCTTAGCTTAGCTCCTGCACTCTTTCCATCTGTAAATAAGTATGTCTTTTCATAAATTTGCCATTTCTCTACTTGGTTTAAAATTCTACTCATATATCTACAGGTATATGCCCATATGCCTACTTTTGTATGCACATTTTTTGGGTAGTATTGGCTTAAACTGAATAGGCTTGAGTCAATATTTCCATAATTTTGAGCACATAGATTTGTTATTGTCTGAGCAAAGAAAAGGCATCTCACCCTGTCAAAGTAAAGAAATCTCCTTACCGGTCCAAAGAAAAAGAGTCGCGGTTGCATGCATTTTGAAGCTGTTCAAATACAAATGACCCCGAATATGGTCTTTTAAAACCCACACATGCATTTTTTGTGGTTTGAAACAACCAGCTATGGTATTTTATTTAATTTTTTTCACTAATCTTATCATTTCACTGGCTTAAACAAACAAAAGTCTTCCATTCCTGAGGGCTCAGTGTATGTGTATTTAAGGTTGGAGGTGCAAGAGTATGATTTATGCACTTGATGTCTGAACTTGTTGCTATGTAACTAGTAAACAGGCAAACAACAGAAAGCGTGTTAATGTCTCTTGGTTGTTGCTTTCAGTGAATAGGAAAAGTCGTAAAGCCAAACATCACACTGTAGTTCTGTTCTCCTCAGCGCTCTGGTTCATGACACCAGCAGCCGTCTGCCTGCCGCAGCCAGCTTAGCAGTATATGACACCTAGTCACTAGAGCAACCACTGAAACACCATAGCTAAACCAAAAACAGCTCTGGAGATGTGACATGACGTCTTATTTTTTACACCTTAACATTGAGGATCAGAGTTATCTGATAAATAAACTACGTGATATTTTAAAGTACTGCTTCACCTTCCTGCGACACGGCTTCAGCGTAACACGTTGCTACATTTACAAAGTGCTCACAACAAGGCTTCTTCGCCAAGGTGCAAATTCCTCAGCTTCTCGTGAGGGCAGGAGTGGAAAAAGGAGTCAGAAGACCTGGGGATAATGAAAGTTGAGAAACAAGTTGAGAACAAATGGACTCTTAATGGGCCCTGAGCTCAAACAGTCTAGATTAAATTTACAGCTGTTTATTGGCTGGATGTGCCTCCTCCAGATGTGTGGATATCTCGCTCTGTGCTGGCCAAAAGAAATTTATGAGTTCATGTGGTTGACGCAAGCAAAGTGGGTGAGAATGATTAATGTTCCAAGACTGGCTACAAGCTCCAAAACCACAGCTTGCAGTAAATCACATATATTCAAATATGTGATTGTATGTCTGTGTACATGCAGGGGGATGGAGGTTCTTATGAGGGATTACTGGGATTGAACAGCATACAAGCACTGAGCAGTGTTTCAGAATAAGAAAAGATTCCAACCTCTCTTTATCTCAAAGTGCTCTGGTCTCTGCCTCGATTTTCCTCTCTCCGTGAAGGCTGTCGGGGTCAGCTGGGGCCACCGTCTGTCTCACTGCGATCTCAGGGCCTCCGCCATAAATACCCAACAAGTACTGCCATGTCTCCTCTGAGATCTGACCATAGTCTGCACCTGAGGGGAGAAACATACAGTTGCAACAGCTACTGACCACCCGTTTCCATATTTTACGTCCTTCTCAAACAGTGCTGATGTTTACCTTGCTTGAGTTGTATGTGTCCTCCTTTCATGACGCCAATTTTACTGTTGTCGATGGGACCAGGTGGCTCTGAGAAAACAAATTCCAACAAATATTTTGTAAAGACAGAGAGGCGAACAACGTAAATTTGCTGCTGTATTTGGTGAACTGCAGGGTCATACCGTTGTCTTTGCCCTTCACAAAGCTCTCCCACTCTCTGAACCACTGCATGCTGATACATAGGATCACTGTTGGAGCCTCCTCAGCCTGGAACTCTTTGTTCAGCTACAGACAAGAGAAAAGCATTCAATATCCAGCACAAAGCATATTGGTAAACCCTTGCAGAATACAGACTTTTTACCTTAATGAATGTGTCTATTTCCATTTTTCTGCGTTTAGCCAGAGCTTCGATCTCCACTTGGCAGATGGCACACATGTAGAGGTGGTTGACTGCAGGGCCGCCTCCAAAACTAAGGACAGAGAAATAAACATTTAGCAGAAAAGCACAACAAGATAAAGGCAGATCACCACAAATGAATGTGAATGTATGAATCCAAATCTAAATCATTCAAACATCAGGTTCTCTCTGAACATGGTTTCTCGCCATCAATCTACTACAGCCTAGTTTCAGGAAATGGGAAATTGAATAATCGATGAAGAGCAAACAACACATGCAGTGCAAACATTATTTTGCTGATAAAGAGGTGTTGTTTGGTTTTGAATTTCCTTTTCAACTTTCAACTGAAGGTTCAACTTTAAAGATGACTTCCTTTGAGCTTTCTGTTATTCACTAAAATGATGGTGTATTGCATAATTACCTGTTGTAAAGGTACTCCCACACATTCTGTGGAACTATCACAACCAGGTCGTCTATGTAGTGGTATTTATTAGGAGGGATGCCTGGACAGAGATAAAATATGTTAAGTTTAAAAGATGAATCTATGACCCTTGTGTGGCCTGTAATGGAGACCTAGAAAGGAAACTAATGATAGCAGTACACAGCACACTTTTATTCCTCCTACACAACATCCCCACCCTCATCCCTGCTGTCCTCTCAACCAATGATGGCCTGTAACTCACAGAAACAATGTAGCCATATTTTTCAAATCAAGACATATAAATCAATCCAAAAGAAACATCCAGTACAAGTAATTTTCATTTGGAGGTACTTGTGAGAACAACAGAGATTTGTGCTTTGTTTTTTGGCTTGAGAACAAGAATTATCAATCTTGGAAGCTGAAAGTGTCATGAGACACCAGCAGCCTCCCTTCAGCACTGTCCTCCATCATTTAGCAGCTGTAAATGTTTTGTAAAACGAATCTGTGCAGAAGATAACAACAGGATTTGTGGAACTGATGGTCACTCAAATGTACTGTTTTGTTTCCAAACTGTTTTGAAAGCTTGCAGTTCAGCACCTGGCAAAGTAATTGTTGAGCAACTCATACTGATCAACACATGTTCAATTTCCCACGGTTAATATTTTCTTTTTTCTGCTACAAGGCTACCTGAAAGTGGCCACCTAATCATGTTTGTTAAAACACAGTGTCTTGCTTTCTATTTGTGTTGTGTGGGTGAGGAAGCTTTGAAGTTGTTGTGAATGCATCTTTTATGGAGCTGTGGGTAAAGACAGTAGCGTAGCAAGTAATTTAACAAATTTCTTTTACTACTGCATAATTTGTCAAGCAATATAATTAACGTGTAGATGAGATGCTTATGCTTGTTTGTAATGTAAACTTTATATTTATAATTGTGGTCTCCAAGGCAAAATTACATGATTGTCAGAGATGTTATTCTAACCAGCTGCATCACAGTGTGGTTTGGTAGCTGCAGTACTTCTAACAGAAAAACTTTGCAGTGGCGTTGTGAACACAACTGGTTAGATCATAGGTGCCCCATCCCCCACCCTCCTGCACATTTACAAAACCCGCCTTGCCCGCAAAGCAGCCAGTATTGTGGGGTGATCTCACTCACCCCTCTCACAGACTCTTGCCATCAGGGAGAAGGCATCAGAGCCTCCATGCCTGCTCCACAAGACTGAGTAACAGCTTGGCATATATATATATATATATATATATATATATGTGGGTTTGGTATGCAGGTTTGATAATAAAGGTTTTACAAAAAAGGTGACTTTGACTTTGACTTTTTGGAATTTTGACAATTTTTGACTTGACATTTTTGACTTGACAAAGCGCTTCCACTCACATAACTTTTTTTCACAGGCTGACTCATACTCCCCATGAATAGCAAACTGGCCGTTAATGAGTAAACTCAGCTCAGTTTCCCTTTAAGGAAACATTCTTTTTGTTGGTGTGATAAAGCTGGATTTTGATGATAGTCTAATTAAGATTTCAAACAACAACACACGATAAATCATGCACCTCCATGCCGACAAAGAAATGTGTGGTTGCTGATGGGGCCTGGTTCGGCAAAGGTGTTGAACTTGTTGAGCCATTCTCTGGAGATGTAAAACTGCAGCAGGCTGGGCTCTTTCATGTTGGCCAGAGCCACCACCTTCTGCCTCTCTCTCACTGACTCCTCGCTACTTTTCCTGTGCAAATCCAAGAAAAAATGCATCACAGATCAGCCTACATCAGTATACATGTTTGACACTACAGGGTCTTCGCATGCTCACCTATAGAACAACACGTAGGCCTCTGCATTCTGCACCACCGTCTCGTGGACTTCTGTGACATACTGATCATCAAATTCATACCACTGGCCATTGATCACATTCTGACAGTAAGCTATGTAGTGTCCACCTGCAGCACCATAAAAAGTTCGAAACAAGAGAATAGAGGAAAACAACTGTTAAGAAAGACCCCCATATAGACAAAGCTGAATAGATAAAGATCAAGCATATGTTTGCTCATTCTCTGAGAAATGATATCACTAAAGGAAATAACGTCTGACACGCCCTTATCTGTAGGAAAGTAATCTACACATACTTCCTGCCGTGCCATGGTGACAAATGACTGAAAGTAGGTCATAGGTGGTGACTTGGGATGGACTTTCTTTAGCCAGAAAAGGTCGCATGTCGAGGCCCTCCAATGGGAAAGATACATGGTTGCTTATCTTGAACGAATACATGACCTCGTGCCGGAAACGCTTCAGGTGAATGCACAGAATCTACACGAAATACATGGGAACAAAGACAGATAAGATACTTTGTGGGGCCGAACACAACCGAAACTATTATCTGCAGCAAGAAAGATATCTGATAATATATACCTCTGGAAGTCGAAGCACTTTGCAATACTTCACACCATTTCTCAGCCTGTAGAAAACAAAATACAGTGTAAACAAATGTATAAGAAAAATATCTTTGTTTAAGGTGACAGTCCCCATGTGGATTTACTATTCATACCCACTTTTTACATCTCTCACAGCTGTACATGTTGTCCCCTGAGAAAAGAAGGAATGTAAATGTGAATGTTGATGTACACACATTTTCCTCTTCTACAGTGGACCATTTAAGAATGATGTACTATGATGTGTTTACCTTTGAGTTCATCTGCAGCAAAGAAGGCAGCGAGGCAGTCCTCTAGTGTTACCATGGGCCCCCAAAACCAACTGGGGATACACGAGACTACAAACCTGCTCAAAGACACAACACAATGTAATCACAGCAACAGCACACAGTCACAGGGCCTTAGTCTGTATCTCTCAGTGATCATACTGCCTTCATATATGCCAGCAACTTTTAATCAGATGACCCTAAAAGTAATGCTGCCTGGAGTAATATTATCTACTCCTGCTGATGAAAACAGTAAGACTGAACCAAAACAAGTGAAGCTGCAGGTCAGAAAACCAAAACATTAAGCTCAAAGGGACAATAAAACATATAACTGAGGACAACTACAGAGACAAGAAATAAACTTGTGGATTTGTCAATGATAAACAGAAACACTACTCAAGAGCTTAGGGACTACACTGACACTGCAATCTTAAGTGAGACACTATGTATTTGCTTCACAGATGTAGATTTCTGTGTGGAGGATGACTGAGGTCTAGAACACTGCAGTACATCTACTGCCCCTACCACTAGAGTCACTAAGCGAAAGCATGAGTGCTGTTATGATGATGATGCTTTTGATATCTGGGAAGTGCTAAAATATGAGCAAAAGCTGGAAACTCAGCGCAGTTTCCCTTTAAGGAACCTTTTTTTGTATGGTGTGATAAGGCCAGATTTGATGACAGAAAGTGCCTAATTAAGATTTCAAACAATAACACATGAAAAACCATGCACCTCCATGCCGACAAAGAAATGTGTGGTTGCTGATGGGGCCTGGTTCGGCAAAGGTGTTGAACTTGTTAAGCTATTCTCTGGAGATGTAAAACTGCAGCAGCATCTTTGTCTTTTTATCTAAAATGCAGGTGATATTGGCCAGGTATGTGCAAATGCGATTTGCAAAGAAACTGCATTTGAATATTTTTAGGAAGCATATGACTCATTAAATGAGAGGTATTTTGGAAAATCTCAGGAAACCCACTGCTTTGCTTAAAAAGATAACTACACTTTCTACTCTAGCATTAAAATCCTGTACAGCATTTAAAAATGCAACATCACTCCTGCTGGGTCTTCTGACGGCTCAGCACTCAAATCATGTCCTAGCACACTGGATCAAGCACTTCACAGCCCTCCTCGGTCTACATAATCTCTCCAACCGATCAGTCCTGGACTGACTCCCAGACATCTGCCAGGCTCTCTCTCACTGCATGACCCACACACAAAGTATTTATCAGCTTCTGTTTCGTGATTCGGGTCCGGTGGGTGCATGTTGAGTCCCTTTCTCTGGTAATAAGTGATAAGATTGTCAGTATATTCCAAGAAAGGAGACCAATCATTTTGCTCCAGTGACTAGTGATCAGATCAGTGATCATCTTCTTCACCTTACAACACATGTCAGACGCCAGATCAAGTCCAGATGAGCTCGAAGGCTGATATAGGACTGACATCTGATATGATGATGATCATTTGCTCAGTTCAGGTGAAGTGCAGCAAACAAATTAAGGACGCACACATTGCCATGAGAGGGCTGCATGCCCTCACATGCATCATCAGCAGCAGCATCTGTGGTGATAAGCATGATCTCTACAACCTTACAGAGCCTTATAAGGAGCAAGTCAAGATTCCACTTGCCTATTTTCTCTCTAAGTCAGCAGTAAGTCATACTGTGTTAAACTGAATCAAAATGAAACCCCTAACCAGAAACACGCCGAACAAAGTAATATAAATGACATCAGCATGTTAATATACAACTAGATCCTGCTGAATTCATGTGCTTTCTCTAGAAAACACCTACTTCTTCCTCGACTGTATGAGTTAAAGGTGGTCCACTGACCGGCGTATGGAGTCCATGATGTAGGAGATCCAGCCCTGTGAGCCATAAGTGTCGGGACAAACGCCTGTCTTGACTGGAAGATTTTGATGGATGGAGGAGTGGAGCTTGGCCAAGTCCTCTTTGCCAGGAATAGGGAGGGACAAGTCTTGGAAGGTTTCCACTGTAGTAGAGACCTGTCACACATTCACAGAATTGATTTACACAACATGTCACAGTCAGTGAGTGTAAAACTGAATATAATCTATATCATAGTTGTGCAACAAACCAAACCAATCTGATCAATGTGTGGTGGATGACATATTGTGGTTTCTGACTGAATATATAAATAGCCTCCCCTGGTGTTCAAACATGTGAAGTGCAGCTCACCCTGTCACAGGTTAAACACTGGACCAGACTGAGGATAGAGCCATCAAAGATGTCAGAGATCACACTGCGATAGTGGGACTGTTTCTTCTTCCTGGCACTGAGCAGCAGCTGAGCTGGAAGACACATGACAGCACAGAGGACTTTAGAGGACAAACTTAATATTGTTGACATTATTTGATTCGGACTAAATGACAAAGCACTTTAAACAAAGGCAAGCAACAGAATGTCTGTCAAAACTGCACATTTCAACTTCATGGTGGAAAATGAATGAGTGAGGTGTTCCATAAAGATGGAAGGATGAAAGCAATCCATCCAACATTTGACGATATTTTAGTCTGAACCAAAGTGGTGGACCAGCCAACAGACAGAGCAACACTGCCATTGATTATTTTTTATAGATGAAAATTTTGTTTAATAGATGAAAAATAGTATATAATCACAATAATTTCCCAGAGACCAAGGTTACATCCTTAAATGTCTTGTCCAGTAAATATTTGGCATTTTTGATTTTTTAAAAAAACTATTGAAACATTATTCAAAATTTGTCAAATTGGCTGTGGATGTATTCAGCTATTCATTGCAGCGGTAGACTGTGTACCTACAGATGGATATGAGGTCTGCTGCATATGAGAAACTTTGGTAATATCTCACTGAACAGATGAGTGCGCAGAATGTTGTGATGCAAATGTACATATTCAAGGTGGAGAGGTTTTTCTATCAAACCCTGTGCCATTTCCTCACCTTTTTTGAAGGAGTACGCAGGTCCTGCAGAGCGAAGTGGGCTCGAGCGAGGTGGACTGGAGGACAGTTTGGGATGCAGCTCCTGAAGGGTTCGCACAGGACTGCAGGGAGTGGACTGGGGCTGGGTCATTGATGCTTCATTGTCTGGCTCTAGAAAAGAGATTGGCATATGAATATAATATGTAATATCCTCATAAAGATCCCATTTTGCAGAAATCAGTACATTTTAGTCTGTAAGTCATCATCATCTGAGAAAGTATTTTAATAATCCCACTGGTCTTATACCTGAGGTGTTGTTGCTCTGGCCTTGCCCCTGTCCGGTATTAGATGTCTGGTTATTCTCTTGGTTTTGGATCTCAGTGTTTGGAGCCGGTGTCACCTCCTCTTCCTCTCCCCTCTCAGGAACCTCCTCCTCAGCCGCTGTATCTACATCTGCGTCCTCGTCCATCTCTTGCGAGCCTCCACGGAGGGACGAGCCAGACACCCTCCGTTCCTTCAGCCTCTCCTTCTCTGAGATCATCCCGCCGGGACTGACGGCCACCATGCCCACCACCGGTGACGACCTGACCCCGTCGCACTCGTCCTGCATGAGCAGCTCGCCGTCGCCTGCACCTCCTCCCTCCCCGCGGTCGCTAGCTGGAGCCAGAGTCGCAGGACAGGAATTCGTCCTCGGACGGGGAGCGGTCGCCATCTCTTCTCTCCTCCCCGTCACTTCCCTCCCCGCTCATGCTGCACTCTGTCAGGGGCTCCTTCAGCTCCTCGTGTAACTGGTCCATCAGACAGCGCAGGAACTCCTGAGTGTCCTGTAGCAAGAGAAGCACATTACATTAAGTCAAAAGGAGGATTCTTAATATGGCTACATACACAGAGACAGGAGTTTTGCAGAGAAGTGGGATATGTATAAATGTGTAACAGATAAATGTCTGTAAAGTTGACTATTTCATAACAAGAAGACGGAAAGAGAAATATATGAATAATGGCGTCTGTCTGTGACAACAAAGTATTCTGTGTATTGGTAAGAGGTGTTACAGAAGGAACATATACAGCAGTTATACCCACTGCAGACAGGCAAAACCCATTTCTGGGTTGATGCTTTTGTGTGACAATCACAATGAAAACCAGACAAGCAATCTATAATAATAAAACATGCACTTTGCCTGGACAACTGGATTCCAAAGAAATTCAGTGTCTGGGGAATGTTAGCATCTTGTCTTATCTACACACAGAATCAAAAATACCTGTGTGTATTTAAAGGGATAATTCAATGTTGGGGTTAATTATTATTTTTCTTACTTCCCCAGAGTCAATGTCAAGTCATAGCATTCTGTATGAGTGCAGTTTGAAGAGATGACGTATACACTTAGCCTGTCTTCGCTCGAGCACTGGGTGTCTATCAGATCAAGAAGCCTCTCTTAAGTTAAAAGAATCATTTGACATTTTGGGAAATACTCTTACCTCCATGCCAACTGATATATGAGATACCACTTTTGTATCTGTATGCTAAATATGAAGCTATATCCCGGAGGTGGTTAGCTTAGCATAGCATAAAGACTGGGAACAGAGGCCACCAGCTAACCTGGCTTTGTCCAAAAAGTAACAATATCAGCCTACCAGCATCTCTAAAGCTCACTAATTCACACCTGAGGTGAAGTGAATAGAAAGTTGCTAATGTCATTATTACCAAAGAAATTTGATGTTATCAATCCTCTCTTTCTCTCCTACTGCCTTCAACAGAGACATAAAATCATCTATGACTTTGTCTGGTTCTGAGGATTTAAGAGAAATACTAAGAATTCCCTTAAAATATGCAAACAAGTTAACAACTCAAGTCAAAGCTTTCAGTGTTAAGAACAAATGTAGTTGTTAATGGCAAAAAATTAGATTTTCATTTTACGGAAATGTGTGAGAACACAGGGGTTTACATTTTAAAACCAAAATACAAGACAGTGTCAAGCTGTTGCGTGATGCCAGGTGTAGTTACCTGCTGGGTGCTTGCCCCTACCTGCTGAGCGTAACCACGAAACATGGGGTTTACGAGTTTGATGCCATGAGACAGACTGGTAGGGACAACATAGCTGGGCCTGAGAGGTTAGAAGCCATGAGAGACATTATATCAAAGATCAATTCATATGAATAATCGATTAGCAGATAATACAAAATGTATAGCTATAGTTCTGCCATTTAAAAAGTTGTCTTACTTTTACTGTATGTGTTTATTACCGTTTTTTATGCCAGAGCTCTGAGATGAGTTTCTGGTAGCTCTTACAGAGAGCAGGCTTCTTGTCGGTCCGGACCAATCCACTGCAGTCCAGGAAGAACTGAGTGAGAGGAGGACTGGTGAGGAAAGAGAGGGAAAGAAATATGTCAACTTAATTACTTAAAGGAAGACACATTCAGAAACACTGAAAAATGTTCCACATCTCCAGTAAATGGCCAAATGTAATCAGAGGGGGTGACCTCACCAGTTGGACAGAGCCTGAAGAGCTGCATTCATGTAGCAAGAGTTTCCAATATTTTTCATTCCTGTCAAGCCTACAAACAACAGCGGAAACAAAAGTCATGTAGCTTTTTGTCTTCCCAGGAAGTGCAGACTGATGCTTAGTAGAAGAAACGTTGCCAGAAGCACTGGTGTACCTCTGGGTTTAAGCTCATCCTCCTCTGACTCTGAACCTTCTTCTTCTGCCACAGCAATTGGTACTGCTTTCAGCGGGTGACCTACTGGCTGAGGAGCTGCTTCCTAGAAAAATGATTAATAGATACTATAAATACAGGTAAGCAGCAGGTTGTGTAAATTTGAAACAGCATCACTAACCCTTGTAGTTTTTTCCATGTAATTCCATCAAGCAGAAAGGAACAGAAACAAATGAGGAGATGTGACCCTGTTGGAGAGAAGTCGTACCTGCTCTGCAGCTTTACAGTGGTGAGGAGCAGCAGGTACGGGCACCAGGGCAGGCCTGTGCTCCAGAAACACCTCCCGCTCACACACGTAACACCAGATCCTGAATGTCGTCAGGTTCACGGTCAGGTTGTGCTTCTTAGCCTAAACACACACACACACACACACAATCATTAAAGCAGACTCTGAAATTATTACTTTGACATATTGACAAGCAGTGCAATAGCTGGCAGGAGCTTAGAATGTTTTACCTGTGCATGCAGGGTGCTGTGATCGGAGTAGGACTCTCCACAACCAACATATGGGCAGTCATTCTGCAGAGTGGAAACACTGCATTAGACTGGATCTCATGGCTTTTGAATCATCTCCCCTAACTTGTAAAGACATAATATCACAATATCTAACTGTTTATCTATCTGAAATGATCTTTTTATTGTATAAATAAATGCAATGCTTAAATGTTTATGGCACACAGAATGTAAAGTCAAAGCTGTAACTGCACTTATTGTCCATATGCTTGCCTGCCTGAGCGTGAGAGCAGTTGCATTTTCAATTACATTTATGTCCCACATCATCATTAATTATTAAACATTCACCGGGCCTTCTTATAGGAAATGGTTTACAATAATACAGCAGTAGTTGCACTTGCAGTGGTCATCATTTTTATGACAAGGTGCACTGGCTAAACCTGCAGTTAATTACAAAAATTTAGATGAAGAATTTGAGCCCTGACTTTACCTGCAGACAGGCCCACAGGTTTGGGCCACCTGCTCCACATGACTGGCAGGTCCCCTACAGCAACATGAAGAGAATATGAATAGAAAAGAATAGAAGATCATGTTTTTATGTGCACACAAGGCAGCATGCTTCACACTATAGATACTTAAACAAAGACAACATGGCAGCTTCCATGTACTCCTGTTTATATTGTTATTACAGTGATACAGTGACAAAATGCTGCTATATCAGTCATATAACAGCCTTAGGCCACGACACACACAGCTGATGACCTGCACTGGGCATCTTTGACATTGTGCAGAACATTTTCTATAAATGAATGGAGACCCACCTTGGATTTCTGGAGGAGGTCCTCTTTGGTTATCTCTCCTATGGAGTCCAGGTGGGGACAAATGTCTTGTTCAGCCATAGCTACTCACTGTCTTCAGGGGGATGTCTGCTAATTTAACAGGGCAGAAATAACAATACTGTAGTGATTCTATGGGACAAGGTGTTGTAGCTAAAGCTAGCCTTATGATGTCAACACGAAAACAGGAGCTGCGCGTATAGAAATCACATGTGCTTAATCTCAGACGTATAATCCAAAGAGAGGCTGTGTATCCATAGTGCTGTTAAAGACATCTTTTCACAATAACACCCCACAATCTGACAGCTCTGCAAAGTGAGAGGCCTTATGTTTACGAACCAAAGCTCAGAAATCATCTCAGAGCAGCGATGTCAGCAGCTGCTGTGAATGACCCGTATTTACCAAAAAGAAGCAGCTGCTGCGGCGACAGTAGCAACCGCTATTCTTCATTCCTCTCGTAAACAATTCATACTAGATGCAGGTCGTGTGCTAGCAAGATATCGAGGACCCGAGCCGAAAGACGCGATACCACGGCCCACCATCCCCAAACAACTCCCCCCTCCCATCCACAGCACGGCCCGGCACGGAACGACGCAGGGCTGGAGGAGGAGGAGGTAGCACGGAAACGTCAGCTCCACAAAACCAACCGACCGCCCTTAAAATATGAAACCTATTTTATTCTTATTCTTGTTAATTATATGTTAGTTAGTTAGTTAGATACATAGATATATAGATAGATAGATGTTTACGGAAGTGGCATAATATTGTACGTCGGATAAATAGGTCCCCGAATCCACCGTGGGGACAGCTGTGCACATCTGTCCAGGTTTGTTCAGTTTATTTTACTGAGAAAATAAACTGAGGCAAATGCAGCAGGCAATGCTGCAGAAATCTAGATTTACAATGAACACAAAAAACTGAGAACATTGAAGCAACAGCTCAGAAGGCTGTTGACATACTAGACAGGATAAAACAGGATATGCCAGCAGATATACACTATAACGAAATTATAATGAAATCACAGTCAGAATAAGTTGGAAACACTAGACGGAAATAGAATCAAAAACGAGTTCTTATAAGAAATAACTTGTAATAAATGCTGAAGTTATTAAGCTAGTAGTTACAAACTGTCATATATAACTCACTGAAAAATTAAGTGAAAAAAAATGGATGAATAAAATAAATTAAATTCAAAATACTTCCTCGGGACAATTAGATGCTATACATATTACCATTATATTATGATTAGGTTATTACGTAAGTAATGATCATTTTTAGCATGACGTTATTAGATTGTCAATACAGACGAATTCATTTGTAAGCGGCATCTTACTGTTGTTTGAGGTGGAGTTGATTTGTATCTATGTTTATTTTGATAGTTTAGTCCAGTGGTTCTCTGCCTCTTTTTTTTTCTTTTAACCACTTTGGACATTTAACAGTTGATTAAATGAAATGAAGCAATGTTTGGAACCACTGGTTTGAAAACTTTTGTGTACTTTTTTTCTTTTATCTTAATCTGAAAAGTAACTACAACTGTCAAATAAATATAATGGATTTGAAGTGTAAAGTGGCATAAACCAGACATACCCAAGTATAGAGCAAGTATTTCAAAATTGTACTCAATACCGTCGCTATTTGGTATTCATAATAAATACGTTTCGTGTTTATTTAAAAAACATCGACATCGGGGTGATGGAAATATTTAAACAAATTTTTGCTAATTGAGCATGACGTACAACATTGTGACCCTGATCCTGATTCAGTATCCGAATTTTTAAAACTCTGAAGCTAGAGCAGTCGAGTCGCTGTGACACCTGACTCCAGATCGGTGTAAGAGGCCACGTAATCACGCAGCAAGCCTCGCGGTATTTACGCTACCCAAAATCCCTCGGTCTTCCTTTCTGCCTGAACCGACATGGTGGGTGCATAGCCGCTTCTACTCAGGAACAAACCTTGTTGTTCAATCTGTTTACATCCTTGTCTTACTACTTAGTCTTTTATTGTTTAATGTATTTTTATGTTCTGCCAAGCCTGTTCGTGGGTATAATGTCGATATTACGCGTGGATGTTGTGGTGTTTTTGGTTAAAACTTGGTTGAACCAACTCAGATGTAGCCGGTACGTGTAGCCCTGTGCTTGCCTGTCAGAAGCTAAAGCTAACGTTGGTGAACACGCTTGTAGGAACACTTTTGCTTTAATATTGTACATTTCGACACATGTATATGAATTGTGCAAGTTGTTACACGATAGCTAAATCTAATAATGTGATCAGTTGAAGTACAACAAGGCTCGTATCGTGACTCAATGGGATATAAATGTGTGTCCGGTTGGTTCACCCGGTGGTGTTTGCTGAATGGGCCTTGGTATTGCTTCTGTTTCTATTAGTGTCACATTCGCAACCATATCTCGAATGTAATCCACGTTTATGGTGTTTTGTAGCTTCCTATCTTGACATTGTCTCGGTTTGTAAATAATATCACTACAATGCTAGCAGTGGAGCTTGTTGCGCCGTCTTTAGCCCAGTTTGTATGGCATGTCTGTACCAGTAGACTGGCCAGCGTGGGTTCTTGAGTCGTGTTATATGCTAATGCGTCTAAGCTTCTGTAGCAGTTTTTTGTTTCACAGCATGACAAATTAACGTGTCCTTAGACTCTAATGGTCAGTGTACTTTGGAAATCCTTCTGGGAAGGAGTAATAGGTAATTGGCGAGGAGAATGCTAACCTGTATGCTAAGTAATGGATGCGAAGGCCCAAAGATGCTGGACGCTTGGTATGGTGCTAGCAGTATTTATGTGGAGTTCGGATTAAAATCACAACCTAAAAGCCTAATAAGTCTACCCTACTTGGTTAATGCAGTAAATGTGTTTGCATCTATATTGGTGATGCTGTGAGCTTTTGTTGTTTGAAATAGTAGGCAAGGTATTTTTTTAATAGTGTCTTTTTTCAGTGTGTTCTAACATTTTTCTCTTTTTGACAGCCTAAGGGAAAGAAGGCTAAGGGGAAGAAGGTGGCACCTGCCCCTTCTGTGGCCAAGAAACATGAGGCCAAGAAAGTAGTCAACCCCCTGTTCGAGAAGAGGCCAAAGAACTTTGGCATCGGTGAGTGGCTCCTAGCTGGCATTTTGTGAGAATCATGGATAGTAATGGTGCAGATGATGTAAAAGAATATTTGCTATCTTAACAACACTGCTGACAATTTCCCACCAAGATCGCTGATGCACTGTAGATTGATAAGCAATCCTCCCTCTGTTTTGATGTCAGATGCTAAATATTTATTTTTTGTCTTTCACCCCAGGCCAGGATATTCAGCCCAAGCGTGATTTGACACGCTTTGTGAAATGGCCTCGTTACATTCGCCTGCAGAGGCAACGCTCCATCCTCTACAAGCGTCTGAAGGTTCCCCCTGCAATCAACCAGTTCACCCAGGCTCTGGACCGCCAGACCGGTAAGTTTCAGACATTTTTGGTAGCAAAAGTTGCACCCAAGTCCTACTTGTGCATGGCAGCCTGAAGAAGAAAACTGTTTTTTCAAGGGTGACATATGGCTCCTTAGTCACCCCAGTATTGCTTTGCAAATGATGTGAAAGAATATTTGCTATCTGAACAGCCATGCTGACCTTTTCCACCAAGATCACTGATGCAGCGACTTGAAATACTGTTAACTTGTTTCTTTGGATCTAATTACTTGAAGCTACGTTCTGTGGGTGAATATGAATTGAAATGTACTGTGTTCTCTCTCAGCCACACAGCTGTTCAAGCTGGCCCACAAGTACAGGCCAGAGACTAAGCAGGAGAAAAAGCAGAGGCTGCTGGCCCGCGCTGAGCAGAAGGCCGCTGGAAAGGGAGATACCCCTACCAAGAGGCCCCCTGTCCTCCGTGCAGGTGAGGTTTACAGAAGAACTAACAGGCTGTATCTCAAATGCTGTAGAAAGTTGTATTGATAGGCAGCATTTTAGTGTAAATGTATTAAAAGATTTCTATCAAACAAACATGCTTAACCTGCTTAACCCAAGGTATATTTTTAGTCTCCCACCAAAAAAGACTGAAGAGTCACATTATGATGCTGCTTTTGTCAGGGGTTTATCATTATGTATAGAGGTTACATTATTACTTTCATTGGGAGCCATTTTATGAACTTCTTAGTGCAGTCGTAACTAACTTGGCCTTGATGCAGTGATGACCTGAATTTCTTCACCTGAAACTTCCCTTGATGGTTTTTGAGCTTTTTAACCCTGAGCATTGGCCAAAGTAACAAGTCATTTCAGAGCAGGGAGTTTACTGTTCAGAAGTTTTAAGTTTCACTTTTCCCTTGCTTACAGGTGTGAACACTGTCACCACCCTGGTGGAGAACAAGAAGGCCCAGCTGGTCATCATTGCCCACGATGTGGATCCAATTGAGGTGAATTTGTACATTATTTTGGCAGCAGTGGAACTTGTTACACTATTTCGAAAGTGGTCACTGGCAATGATGTCTGAATTTCTTCACCTGAATCCCCTGTGTGGATCAAACATACGAGCTTTTTAACCCTGAGCAGTGACCATAAACCAAGAACATTTGTTTTACAGCATTTATAGTTCTTGGTCAGATCAAAGTATTTATTTTGCTCGGATTACTTCAAGTATTATTAAATACTAACATTTTCTCTGGTTCCCCTGCTTCTGTAGCTCGTCGTCTTCCTGCCAGCTCTGTGCCGCAAGATGGGCGTCCCATATTGCATCGTCAAGGGCAAGGCTAGACTGGGCAGACTGGTGCACAGAAAGACATGCACTTCAGTCGCCTTCACACAGATTAACCCGTAAGTATACACACAAACTGACACATTAACACAACTAAGACTGCGTAACTGACTGAAATATAGTTTAGATTGTCTGGAGAGTTGCAAGGTTATGTCGGCTCACATTAAATTGCCCCTCAAGTCTGTGTTGTTTATAGGGCAGTTTCTGCCACAGTGATTGCTGACAAATGTCAAACTGGCTGATTTACATAGAAAGCAGTTATACTGCGTATATGATGAATTCTAAAAGTAGTCATTACACCAAATTGGAGAATAGGACTGGGGAAAGTTCTCTTTTCGACACACAAATATTCAGATATGTCAGTAATGTATTGACTGGTTTTGTTCTTTCTTAGTGAGGACAAAGGCGCACTTGCCAAGCTTGTGGAAGCCATCAAGACCAACTACAATGACAGATATGAAGAGGTAAGCTTTCTTTATTCAGTCAGCTGTAGAATCTCAGTTAAATTAATTATTCTTATCAGAGACCATTATTGCACCATCATAACTCTTTTTAAACTTGTGTTCCAGATCCGTCGTCACTGGGGAGGCGGCATCATGGGCCCCAAGTCCACAGCCCGCATCACCAAGCTGGAGAAGGCAAAGGCCAAGGAACTGGCAACCAAGCTTGGTTAAATTGTTTGGAATAAAAAATGTATGTCCTAATAAAGTGTTTGTTTTTTTATTATTGTCATATCTAAAAAATATATCCGCTGTATTCCAGCATCTGACTGATTGGACTTAAGTGACACTTATTTAGTAATTGTACCATGTACACTGGATGGATGGGTTTAGAACTTAATTGAAAATATAATTCCTAAAATAGTTTAGTAGAAATGTTTTAGTGGGGGCAAAGTCTATAAATCTTGACTACTCAAACTGACATCAAATGACACAAGTCAATTCAGTGAACTAATGACAATCTGAGGTGGTACATCCTAAAATTTAATGAAGGTAAGGCCTTCAGTTTGAGATGTCACTGCAGCTTGTGTTTTCTCTTAAAAGACAAACTGGCTTAAATTTACACAGTCATATTACAATGTTTAATTTCCCAGTATATGGAACACTAGTTAGCACCATGTTGGGTATGTAGCAGAGAAGAATGCAGAAACTAAATGAATTTATATTAATTTATTCTCACGTTTCAGGAGAACAATCCACAGCTATTTACATATTTGCCAGTGAATGTATACAGAAGCCTGGAGCCGATGGAATACAAATCCAGTATATCAGAGGCTTGCTATGCAACATTTCAGGCAGTATACAAGTGTAATTTCACTGTATTCAGTCCTATCACACAATCTTCTTGATGAACTTGGCATACCACATGTAGGAGGTTGCTGCACACAAGCCATACCTAAGAAAAAGGGCAATAAGTAGTAACATGATGGTAAATTCAGTAAATGTCAATATATCAGCACCAGAAACGGTATTTATAGACAGCAGCATCCAGTAGTTGTAAAAGTAAAGTGTCCACCTACCATGTAACTATGTACTGCATGTGTTCATTCCTCAGTGTGACTCTGGTCTGTCCACCTATTGGTCCACCAGGAATGGTGCTCTCTGCACAAGACATTCAACATGTACATTCACCATATACCACACAATACTCATTTATACAAGTTGGGTAAACAGTTCTCTTTCCTAACTAATTATTATTCAGTGTATGAGCCAGCTATATATTTAATCTTAAATCAATTATGGTGTAGTTGAATCAAAGAGCATTGTGGACTTTGTTGTTTGTGAGATCTTACTGAAGTCGGCATCAATGAATATGGGCTCAGCTCCGGTGGCATGGGACATGGCCTCCAGGTCTCTGTAATGCCAGCGGTTCCTCTCCACATCATTGTGTGGAACAAAGGGCTTTCGAGGCTCTGTCAGCCTGACTACCCCGACCACCTCCACCTCACCTTCCACCTGCACAGACGCATTATTATACTTATTAAATAAGTGTGAATACACCACACTAATCACATGACTACTGTTACAAACAAGGTTATCAAATGTATTTGCGGTTGTTTCCAGAAAAGGCTCATCAACAGGATTGATCTCTCACACCATCTGAAATAACCTAACCTGTCCTTTCATCCTGGTCTCTGGTCTTATCTTCTGCCTTGGAACGTATCCTCTGTTCACCAGGATTGTGATGCTGCAGGTGAAGGTAGCAAAATTACTATCTACAGCTACTATTAAAACTGCAGCTTTAACTCATGGTGTTTTATCTTTCTTCTTACCCGAGGTCGGTGCAGTGGAACGGTGTGATGACATTAGCGCCGGTCTCTCCACTTGAGGACAGTCTCCCCGCCTCTCTGGCCTCTTTCTCTGGGTCCACAGGTGAGCGGGGCAGAATATACAGCTCCTGTGAATGGTCGTACCGTCCACGCACTCTCACCCTTCTGTACTCTAGCTCATTCAGCTCATGAGGACTAGGATCCAGGGAGAAAAATGACAAATCTGCTCATTGATAGGCCAACATAGACACAGACAGACATTTTGGGGGAGCAAAAATATGGATACAAGATAGTAATAGTATTTACTATAATGTAAGATCAAGAAGATAAGTTGGAATCAGAGAATGTTTATCAGAGGATTAATTGATTAATCAAATTTGTTGCTATCTAGGTTCCCTTTAATCGATTGATGGATGTGAATCGTTGCAGCTCTAGAGTCTGCTCTGTACTTACTCAAGAGGAAGAGGGATGGGTTCTGCAGTGGTGAGTTTTGACAGCTCGTCAATCAGCTGCATTTTCCACTGACGCCGTTTCACCTTCACAGAGACAAAAGAGTCCATTAAACAACAACAGTAAACCAAAGAGTCAACACTGTTAAAAGCAAAGAGATGACACAAAGTAAATAAGCTATACCTGCCATGTACCAAGGCCAAAGGTGGTGGCAGGGATGAGCAGCAGGAACCATTTGAGGAAAGTGTCTTCCCCTTTCTCTGCTTTGACTGCTGTGGAGCTGTTCTGTCTCGCTAAGTTGATGAACCCCCCTGCAAATTAATGCGACACAGGACAGGAAGTGAGTGAAATGGAGCAACTGTGAAGAACATTTACACTGGAAAAACTGAGGCTTGTTACCCTGTGAATTATATGATTAAAGAAGTGTCATATAAGATTACTCACAAATGTTGTTCAGTTTTGCTTATATCAGAGTTTAAACCTGATACTGATGTAAAATTTTCATTTTGTGAAGCTCAGTCTAAAATACTGCTACATTTACTGTTAGCATGTTCTCAATCTTGCTGGACTTATTGTTGATATACATACACTTCATTTTATTAGGTTCACCTGCACAATCTATTGCAATTCAGCACATCTGTTTCCACCTTTACAAAGTCAATAATGCTCAGCTGGAAATGTATACATTCAGGTTGAAGATAGTGTTGTACTGGACTACATTATATTGAGAGCTGTTACTGAATTTTTGTCCCCCCAGTTTAACCTACATGTACATTATACCTTTCAGTATAATAATAATAATAAAAAAAAAAAATTAAAAAAAAAAAAAACACACACTTTATAGGCTTAATAATAGAACGAATTGTGGCTGAACTGTTTTATTGGACAACATGCTTATTTCACAAATGTAATGACAAATTGAAAAAAGTAAATTCAATAATCGAATGTACAAAAAAATGCAATATCAAACCTGTTTTTTAAGGAATTAAGATTACTAAATCTTCTGCTAAACAACATGGTTTGAAGAAATTATCTAACTATGTAACACATATTTCTTGGCATTTTTGTATCTGTTCAGGTTTTCAAATAATAGTATGGGGGTAAAACGAGTGCTAATAAGCTGCTGCTCAGTTTAAGCATTATATTATCATTTAGTATAAGCATAGTCATTTGTAATAACGACTGTATTTACCGTCTGCACGTTTGAAGAGAGGCAGTCTGGACAGAAGGAAAGTCCTCTTGATGTAAATGACATTTGTCTGCGATAAAATAATGAAACAAACCAAACTCAAAACCTGCAGGTCGTTGCAAACTGAAGGAAATGACTTTCACATAACTCTTTGGGATCTGAAAGTTACAACAAAAAACTTACCTGTGTTTTTAGTGTCGACAGCAGCCTGGTGGAATAAGCCAGAACTGATTTCAGAGAAGCCATGTTGAATCAAAACATTAATGGAAAAGGCATAAAAATGGATGAGATAACCGGCCACAGACCAGCTACATAACTGACTTTTTTTTATCAGAGGGGGGACTGTTTCTGGTGTTACTTCTTCCGGGTTGTTAACGCTCCGCCCCGCTGTTTTTGACCCACGTGTGTGTAGAAATGTGTTGATATTCTCTCAGTCAGTAAATTCTTGTGTTTTATGTGTGTTTCAGCTGGATTAAAGCTGACAGCTCGGTTTGTTTATCGACATGGATCTCGCCTCCAAGGACTCGTACATTCAGAAGCTCGCGAGTAAAGTGTTTTCTCAACGAGAGCAGGAGCCAAAGAAGAGACCGTTTGGTAATGTTCATTTACACCTTGCCTTTCATAATGAGTATTTTCGATTTCCTGTGCGGTAATTTGGGTTAATAATGTGCACCTTATGTGTTAGTAGGTGTAGAAAAGCGTCTAAAACTCAAAATGTGTCATCAAATCTCTTGCTATTCCTGCAGTTGACCAAAGGAGGCGCTACACAGTTGAAAAAACAGTTTTTCCTGATGTATTATATGTGTGTTCAAGACACAAATATCAGAAATAGAGCAGATAAATTATTGTATAGTTTAACTAGTCTTTCCTCGGATAATCAATGTATTATTTGAGTCATTTATCAGGGAAAAATACCTCTGATTAATGTCATTACAAATTGAATAGCTTTGGGTTTTTGACTGTTATCGACATTTGAGGACAATTTCTGGTATTTTGAATTATTTGAATAATTACTGGCAATTTATATTAATAATTGACAATAACTATTTGTCAATTCACATTAATTATCTGAGTCATTTATCTAGGGAAAATACAAATCATTTTTAATTTTCATCTCCTTAAATGTAATGATTTTAAAGTGAATATTTTTAGGATTATAATTCACAGAACAAGACAAAACAAGGCATTTGATGACAAATTATTCTAAGTCTGGGTTATGTTTGAAATACACTTGTTTGTGTGACATGTCCTCCAACTATGTCTAAAGGCAAAAGTTTTCCTGTTTGCGGAAAGTGTTTTGTCTCTTAGAAAATGAGGAAACAAGATGACCATGATTCCGTGATGTCCTCTGATTCATAGAAAATCCTCAGACTTTTTCCTTCTTCTTAGATGACATTGCCTAATTCTGTTAAAGTTCATTTTCTGGTTACATTTGGCAGTCCACTTGACATCAAAGTTGACATTAAAATGTGGTGTATGTAATATATTTGACATGGATGACTTCAATATATCGGTGTGTGTTTTTTCTGTGTGTGTAGCTCATTTCAAGGGTAAAGGTGACACTGGTCCTCCAAAGAAGAAGAAAAAGTGTAAAAAGAAACATTTCAAAGAAAGGGCTGCCAATGAGAAGACAACTAAACCGCATCAGAATCAGAAACCTTCAGTCTCTCCAGCAGCACAGAAAAGCTCGGCCACAGCAAAACCAAAGGGCTCTAAAGCTGAGACTGTAAATGGATCCACAACAAAGACACCTAAAGGTACAGAAACTCATGCAATGTGTATCCAGGTTCTGTAATGCTCTACTGTCAGTATGTTAACACAGTATTCATTTGTATCACTAGTTCTCCTTCTGTTTTTAAAGTTGTTTATGTTTCCTACAGTAACAGTTTATTCTTTTTCTTCTTAAAGGAGTTAATGTACAGTCCAACTTCTCAACGGTAGATGTTCTACGTAAGAGGCTCCATGAAAAGATTGAAGAATCCAGAGGGCAGGTATGCATATTTTTAGGTCATTAAAAACTGCTCTTCTGCTCTCCAGCAGTGCAGTCACAGTTGAATTCCATCTTTCCGAAAACCTGGCATGTGCAAGCCGTTAATTGTCTCTACACTGTTCTCATAATGTAGTTCCACCTTTTTCTTCGATGTTTGATGCTTTCTCAAGAACCACTCATCCAAAAAGCTTCACAGTGAACACTGCACTTCTTTGGGTCCTCAACAATACACCCATAAAGATTTGAGTTGATTAGATGAGCGCTTGTTGAGGAAACTGACAGACAGACAGAGATTCCTCTGTATGTACGTCAAATACAATAAAGGAAATGTTTCATGTTATAGATTTATGGTGTTTAATGTTCTTGTGCAGTTAAAGGCCACAGCTAGAAATGCCTGTCGTCATTACAGTTGCATTATTTTGAGATTATTGTGTTGGTAAAGCAGGGATTTGATTCAGCAGATACTCTAGACACTAATCTTGGTATGTTTACGTTTCCATTTCCATGCATCCAGTTTTCCATTATCCACTGTTACAGTTAGTGCAGTTTATTTCAACACGACAGACTTAAAATAGTGCCATCACATACAACAGAGGTTAACACAATATATTGTTTGTGGTTTTATCAGGGAGCCCCAAAGGATGCATTATCAGAGGCAGTCCAAGCAAAGCGGGCAAAACGAAAGCTGGAGCGGGAGCGCAAGAAGAGGAAGAGGAAAGAGTTTCGGATGAAGAAACTGGCAGAAAATGGTAGCCAAGAGCAGCTGCCAGAGATAAAACAGGAAGAACAGAAAGCCCCAGCTGCAAGCAAAAGAAATGAAACTGCCATTGTCTTCAACAAGGTGGAGACAGTGGAGGAAGGTTATGTAGACAAAATACAGAAAAAGAAGGACAAGAAAAAGAACATCAAGGGCCAGATAACACCGCTGACAGGGAGGAACTACAAACAGCTGCTCAGTCGTGTGGAGGCTCGCAAAGCAAAGCTGGAAAAGCTGAGGGAGAAAGACGAGGGGAAGGCCCGTGAGATGGAGGAAAAGATGAAATGGACCAACCTGCTTTATAAGGCAGAGGGCATCAAGATCAAAGACGACGAGAACATGCTTCGTGCCTCGCTGAAGAAGAAGGAGAAGAGGCGCGCTCAGAGAAAGAAGAACTGGGACAAGCGTAGTGAGAACATCATAGAGAAGATGCAGCAACGGCAGGACAAGAGAAAAAAGAACATCCAGAAACGCAAGCAAGGCAAAATAGAGAAGAAGAAGGATAGGGCGCGGAGGAAAGGCAGAGTGCTGCCTGAGGACTTGAAAAAAGCTGCAGTGTAGTGTAAGGAGTATGTTGTCAGCTGTGTTTTATTATAAGAAAACATACCCGAAGTCTATAAAAAGTAATTCAGTCTCTTTTTATGGCAGTTTGATTTACTAAATAATATGAAAATGCTACTGCTGGTGCACACATTATACCTTTCTTCCTGTCTAGGAGTAATATAGTGTGTGTTATGGTCAATAAAATGTAATCCTTAATTGTGATGAACATGAATGGAGTCTTCTGTCATATAATTTGTTTGATTTGTATTTGTCTATTTTACCAGATATTAAACCAAGATATGTGTCTTTTAAAGGAATAGTTTGGGAAATATGCTTATTTATGTCCCTGCTCTAAATATGGCCCTAACATACAGTTACTACCCCATAAACTTAATTAGCTTAGCATAAAGACTGGAAACAGCTAGCCTGGCTCTTAACGGGTGAAACCACCACAAAAAGACAAACTGACTGTAAACAAGAACAAAGCTACCACAAAGTCACATAAGAAGAAACGACCACAAAGAGACACAACATGGCTACAAAGAGATGCAAAATTATGACAAATTGACTACAGACGCAGCTACAACAGCTACAAATACTGATACAAGGACATGAAAAATGATTACGAAGAGACTCCAAATGACCACTAAGAGACACCACGAGAAACCATGTCGGCAAGAAAATACTGGAAATACTTATTTTCCAAGATGAAAAAGTAGTCCTTCCAACGCTAGAATGTGATTTTGTGTTTTTATTTTGCACCAGTAGCTTATAAACTACATGACACTATAGCTAGCGCTTGCGCTGATTGTGTCTGTTGGTCGCGGCTGACAGTGTCGCTGTTCCTAATTTTTATGTCTCGCTCCGCCCAGAAGTCAGGAAGTAGGAATGAAAATACAAGGAGGTTGAAAGGGAACTACGCGAACTTGACTTGTTCCTCACTGTCCCACTAAAGAGCCCCGGTAGTTTAGCTGTTAGGGTTGAACAGCACACTTGTGCAAATTTGGAGTGCACAGTCACACAGTCTTTCCTGCAGGAATTATTGACCGGTTATATAAACCCGTGCGCTCCTTTCTGTTGCGATGATCGTCCACTGATGATAATACTCAGGAATCTGGTCGCTAAATTGACTTTAATTCGTCAGAGTTCAGTAAGAAATCAGGTGGGTGCAACTTCACTACACTGAAGAGACATCTGTATAATTGTCACACACCGTGCACCTAAAAAGTGCTTTGGTTTCAGGTAATCATGTCAAGACGACTTCATGCGCGCAGAACACACGGTGTCGATAAAAACGTTTGGTAAGTGAATATTAGTGCGAGAGGACAAAGGTTCTGGCACCAAACCCAAGAGTTTATGTTTATAACTGTGTGATTAAATTATTCCGAAAACAACGGTTTCCTAGCAGAAGACAAACCGCTTAATATGTTTTATTACCCCTGAAGTCCTGCCTGCTAGTATTTTTAACAATGTTGCATAATGGTGTCCAGTCTAAACCAAACCGTCCCTAACCTTAATGTAGTCATGTCATTGGTGGATCATGTGATACACAGCTGGGGTTTGAGTCATGAATACATTTTTAAATTATCAAAATATCATATTTCAAGGCAGCATCAATGTCACCTCAGACTGTACAACGTAAAAAAAAATAGGTCGTTATAATACCAAGCAATCTGACTGTGGTATACATTTCACTGTAGAATGGGAATAGCACTATGACAGGACATGATTTTTGGTGGTATACCTATGGTTGTTTAATTCTAACTGATAATTCTGGTAACAGCACTGCAGTGTCTGACCAGCTGTTTTACACCAACAGGGTTGAATTCATACAGCTGGCTGCAGACTACAAAGCAGTGAACCTGGGACAGGGATTTCCTGACTTTTCCCCTCCTCCGTTTATCCAGGAGGCTTTTTGTAAAGCTGTGAGTGGAGGACCCTCGATGCACCAGTATACCAGAGCTTTTGTGAGTGTAAATACCCGGTTGTATCCTCATGTTAATGTCAGGGAAGCAAAAACAGACATCGTGCTGCTTTTTTCACCAGTATGCACCAGTATACCTGAGCTTTTGGGCAGAATATTGTCTGCCCGTGAATGTCAGACAAGCTTATTTTGAGCTCACGTTTAAATGATTTCAGTCATTTTTACCAGGTATTCAAAGGACAAATTGATGCACAACAAACATTTCTTTATGTTATTTATTTCCTCAGGGTCATCCCCCTCTTGTGAAAAGTCTGGCTAAATTCTTCAGCAGGATCGTGGGACATGAGATTGATCCTTTTGAAGACGTCCTGGTCACAGTTGGAGCTTATCAGGCTCTCTTCTGTGCATTTCAGGCTCTGGTTGATGAAGACGATGAGGTAAGAAAATGAACACAAATCAAATCAAAATGTTGTGCTAGTCCAACAATAATTAGGAAAACATAACGCAAAAAGCAGCAGACAGAAGATATTTGCATAAGTCTGAATAAAGTGTATCTGTGGTTTCCTCTATGTTAACACTCATCACTGTGTTAAAGATTCTGAAATGAAGAAAACTGGTGAAGAAAACTAGTTATGTTAGACACAGGTATTGATTTTTAGCTTCAGCACAGCAGTGTGTGTAAAGGTACATACAGCAGTTTCGTGTGTGGTTAATTTTTGAAGAAGAAAAGTAAACTGAAATTTGTCTTCCAGGTCATAATCATCGAGCCGTTCTTTGACTGCTACCAGCCGATGGTGACGATGGCTGGAGGAAAGGCAGTGTACGTACCTCTGAGGCCAGTGAGTGGTTTACACATCACAGAAAATACAAAATGGCTATGAAGCATCTTTTGACAATGTCACCTTTGCCTTTGTCAACTTCTATTTCTACATTTACCTTTAATATTTTTTTTCTTACCTTTTGTTCTTTACAGAAGGTTGGAGGTGGCACTGTCCTGTCAAGTGGAGACTGGGTTCTCTCTGCTGAGGAGTTGGCCAGTAAAATCACTCCACGCACTAAAGCCATTGTCATCAACACTCCCAACAACCCATTAGGCAAAGTAAGATATTAACCACTGGCTCTCGACTATTTGGGTAATGCACCCAGGGTGCAGAGGGTCGAGCTCTGTTGTGCTCATTTTGCACTAAAGTAAAATCCTTGTGAAACGTAAAGTGAAGGCTGTTTCTGTGCAGATAGCTGCTGTTCTGTGTGATTTTTTTTCTCAGTTGAAGTTTCTATAAATATATAAATATAACATTATGACATATGCACACACATATATCAATTACAGGTTTACAAGACTGAAGAGCTCCAAATGATCGCTGACCTGTGCATCAAACATGATATGCTGTGCATCAGTGACGAGGTGTACGAGTGGCTGACTTACGACGGAGCCAAGCATGTAAAGATAGGTGAGATACCATAAAGCAAGAGCTCAGCACAAATGCTTAGAAATCTCACAGAGAGAAATTGTTCATATAACTTGTTGTTTCTGCTGTGTGATTGACAGCCAGCCTTCCTGGCATGTGGGAGCGAACCATCACTGTTGGCAGTGCTGGAAAGACTTTTAGTGCTACTGGCTGGAAGGTAACACACAGATGCTCTGATCAGCAGAGATGTGTCATCTGCTCTACCACACCTTGGTATGACTGGCCGTGTTGTCTCTTCAGGTTGGCTGGGCTATCGGCTCTGGACATGTCCTCAAACACATGAAAACCATCCATCAGAACACTGTTTACCACTGTGCCACAGCCGCTCAGGTAAACACCCAATCCTATGAACATATTGTTGTTGCAATAAAACTTGACTCTTTAAATTGTCAGCAGTGGTGTGGGATTATGGCCATTGTCCAGGAACTTCTATTTTAAATTTGAGCCTCAGTACCAGAGCTTCCAAAAATGCAAATTATGCACAAATCATGAAGAACATTTCCACTGTATTGATGGTGCATCCATTGCTGCTGAAACTGTCAGAAAGGAAGCCATGGTTTTTAGTAGACGATAATGACTGCAATATACATAGAGCAAGACAACAGACCAGATCATCAGGGACAATACTCAGGTTGCACACTGTAATAAAGATAGGTTGTGTATAAGTGTCTGACAACATTATGGATAGGATTCTTACAGAGAAAAACTTTTGTTAAAGAGTAAGATCCATTTTGTTTAAGCAGAAACCACCACCACACTGCATAAAAAACAGTAGTTTTATCTCACAGAGCATGGGAGTTGCTGGTCTACGGCTGAGTCAATCAGTTAGATTGTTTGTGACTTTCAGTTTTGGCCGAGGTATTAAGATCCTTTACTGAAGTTAAAGTGCCTAACAGTAAACAAACTAATTGACTGGGGCAATAGTGGACCAGCAACTCACGTTTTCTACTAGGTAAAATTCCTGTTTTCGTCAGTGGAGTCTGGTGGCTTTCAATATGGCAATAAAACAGAAACTGCTGAAAATATGTGATTACGGGATTATCATTCAGTAGTCCTGAACTCAGACAAGTTAGATTCAGCCCGCAACCTGACCAGCAACTTTTCGACCCTATGGAATTGGACAGAGAATGTTGAAGACTTTTTTGGTATCAAATTTACGTATATCATAACGTCATTTCAACTTCAGTTACATCTGAGAAACTCTTGTATGCCTCATTTTTGTCCTTTCGTCCATCTCCATCTGTAACAGGAGGCAGTAGCTCAAGGTTTTGAGAGAGAATACAAGCTGTTCGGGACTCCAGAAAGCTACTTCCAGCAGCTGCCTGCGTTGCTGCACCTCAAGAGGAAGAAGCTGGCCTCGTGTCTGGAGAGTGTGGGTTTGCAGCCCATCATGCCTGAGGGAAGCTATTTCATGATCACAGATGTCTCCTCTGTCAGTGAGTGATGAACAAACATCTGGAATAGTTACATCCATTTTTGAATTGTGCGTTCTAATCAATATTTACCTCTTTTTTTTTTTTTTTTTAAATCAGAGGTGGACCTCAATGACCAGAACGCTTCGGATGAACCCTATGATTTTAGATTTGCTAAATGGCTCATTAAAGAGAAGGTAAAGATTTAATAAAATCTTGAAAAAATAATTTAGAATATCCTGTGTTTGATTTTTCAGACTTTTCAACAAATAATTTGTATTTTTCTTCTGCAGGGTTTAGCAACAATCCCTGTCTCTGCATTCTACAGTCCAGACCACAGCAAGGAGTTTAGCAAATACATCAGATTCTGTTTTGTTAAGGTAAATTCAGCCTAAATGATTGAAATGAAATTGATCCAAGCCCTCTCCTGTATTAAATTTTTGCTCTTCGCCAGTCCCTCACATGCACACTCACTGTTTTTGTCTAACAGGAGGACTCCACCCTGGATGCAGCAGAGGACATCTTGAGAAAGATGAGTCAGGGGCAGTAAAATCGTCCGTGATGTGAAGCCTTACCCCGTCCATCCAGAGTTTACCAAGCTGCTTAAACTGGCTCATTCTGCCTCCTTAGGTTAAATGAGCCATATTCAGTGTTCAGTAAGAGTGTGTCTCCACATTAGGACACTGTAAGGTGGACAAACACATCATCCACTCTCCATATGTACTTACACTGTGACTGTGAAAAAACTCAGGCTTTGACAATAACAATCTATGTTAATGATCCTGTGCAATACATTTATGCAGATAAATGTGACTTCTAACCATTTTTCAATCATCTCAAAGGAAATATTTAGGTGATTTTGTTTTTTGAATTAAATAATTTGCTTCTACTGTGTGTCCCATTTTAACTGTAGATATTTGTCCTGAATCAAACTAAGCAAAAAAGTTAAATAAAACTTTTAATGAATCCACATGCTCCTGTTATCCTCGTACCTGTTTATTGGAACTATGTTTTCCTTGAAAAGGAAATGTTTATATTACAGTCCATGGTTACCTATGTAACCTGTATGAACCAAAAACAACCTAACAGCAATTTAAAGATGTAGTAAAGAAGTATTTCATTTCTAGATAGATTTGAGATTAAAATGTTAATTTCTTAGCAGTGCAACAATCTTAACTAAGTGTTAATCACAATAAATTGATCTCATTTCATCATATTGAGTCTGGTTCAGCAGGAGAGCTTGTAAAGGTGTTTGATTCCCAGTATATCTGATATGACTGCAATTGCCAGAATTATCTTGCATAATAGTAACACCATTCAGTCTTGCACCAATACGAAAGCTGCAAAGACTGCAAATGAGTATTGCTTTTTAATTTCGTTAATTCTGTTGTTTTAATCTTTTTTTGATGTTATTTTATTGATTAAATTGAGCATTCTTACTGTTTCTTGTGTGCTGGTACTTAGATTTCAGGATTCTATGTTTCCTTCAATAAAGAATTGTTGAAGGAAAAAAGTATAAAGGTACAAAAAGGTTGAAAGGTCAACTGAAGGAGGTGGAGTGGAGGATTGTTGTTTGCCAGAGTTCAGTTAGTAATCATATCAAAGTGGGCACAGCAGCTGAACTGAAGAAACATTACTATTATATAAGAGCAACAGTTGCTGCTTTTATTGTGAATGTGTTTTCATTTCAGATAAACATGTCTGGACGACTTCATGCTCGCAGAACAGACGGTGTGGATAAAAATGTTTGGTAAGTGATAATGTCACAAGTGGACTTTTGACACCTGAGCTGCACCTGAGTTTATAGTCAGCTGTAAAATTCAGTCAGCCTGTCAGCAAGAGGGTCCATTGATGGTATTTTTAATCATTCAGAAAAAAAAGATGCTTCTGTGCCTGTTCAAACTTTGGGACTTTTGCACCCTGATTTGATCCTGTCAGGAAGCGTGTTCACGTTTTCTCATGTTGCATTCACTGGTCCTGTATTCCTCAGTCTAACCAATTTACCTGTTATCAACTATAACCTGACTCTGTTATTTATTAATTCTTAATCATCAAAATCCAGCTTCACAGCTTTATACAAATGCAGCATGAATAACTGTGCAGCACCTAAGAAAATAAGACGTTCACTGGGTCTCCCTTAAGTTGGGTATGTTTTATTTTGCATGTAAAATATTAACATTTGATTTGATTTGAGATTTAAGAAAACCGTTTTGGCAAACATAATTTGCACAACTTCCTATCAACTCTGGACACGTTTCAATACATAAAATACTCTCTCTAGTTCCATGAAATTTTAATATTATTTATGTCAAGCTTTCTTCATTATCAAACCAAACTGTCACTGACAGTCCTAAAACATCCATCCATCCATTATCTATACTACTTATCCTTAAAGGGTCGCAGGGGGGCTGGAGCCTATCCCAGCTGTCATTGGGCAAGAGGCAGGGTACACCCTGGACAGGAATGCCAGTCCATTGCAGGGCCAACATATACAGACAAACAACCATTCACACCTACAGGCAATTTAGAGTTATCAATTAACCTCAGATGCAGGTGGAAGTGTGGGAGGAAGCCAGGGTACCCGGAGAGAACCCACGCAGGTACTGGCTTGAACCCAGAATCTTCTTGCTATGAGGCAACAGTGCCATCCGTCCTAAAACACTTGGACTCAAAACTATACTAAAGGTACAATACACAAATAACAAAAGCATTCATAGTTTCTGAAATTATTTATTCGTTCCATAGATTTAATGAAGTGGGTGACACTACCACTACCTGGGACATGATTTTTGTTAAGAATACATGGCTAATACTCCACAGTTAATTATGATAATGACATTGCAGTGTCTGACCAGCTGTTTTACACCAACAGGGTTGAATTCACACAGCTGGCTGCAGACTACAAAAGCAGTGAACCTGGGACAGGGATTTCCTGACTTTTCCCCTCCTCCGTTTATCCAGGAGGCTTTTTGTAAAGCTGTGAGTGGAGGACCCTCGATGCACCAGTATACAAGAGCTTTTGTGAGTGTAAATAAAGAGTGGGTCGCAGTTTTATCTTTATGTTAGGGAAGCACAGAGACATCATGCTGCTTTTTTCCTGGGAATTTCCCACATCCTATGGTTCACATTAAGTTTGATATCAGTCACTTCCAGCAAGTTTTAATGGGACAAACATACAACAAACATTGTGAGTCAAGTCATTTCTTTATGTTATTTATTTCCTCAGGGTCATCCCCCTCTTGTGAAAAGTCTGGCTAAATTCTTCAGCAGGATCAGTGGGACATGAGATTGATCCTTTTGAAGACGTCCTGGTCACAGTTGGAGCTTATCAGGCTCTCTTCTGTGCATTTCAGGCTCTGGTTGATGAAGACGATGAGGTAAGAAATTGACCCAAGTTAGAGTAATTTATTCAGCTGTTTTTAACATCATAACAGTTTACATGTTATGATGTTAATCTTGTATATAATAATCAATGTTTGGTGTTTCCTGGCAGAACAGGGATCTAAATGTATTTATATTATATATATTTATCTAAAATATGGTTTCCTCTTCAAGGGTTATAAAGGAAGAATAAATATTTTTGCCTAATATATCCCAAATTTTATTTCTTAATGACAAAGTTTCCCCACATGGCATTCCAGGTCATAATCATCGAGCCGTTCTTTGACTGCTACCAGCCGATGGTGACGATGGCTGGAGGAAAGGCAGTGTACGTACCTCTGAGACCGGTGAGTGGTTTACACATCACAGAAAATACAAAATGGCTATGAAGCATCTTTTGACAATGTCACCTTTGCCTTTGTCAACTTCTATTTCTACATTTACCTTTAATATTTTTTTTCTTACCTTTTGTTCTTTACAGAAGGTTGGAGGTGGCACTGTCCTGTCAAGTGGAGACTGGGTTCTCTCTGCTGAGGAGTTGGCCAGTAAAATCACTCCACGTACTAAAGCCATTGTCATCAACACTCCCAACAACCCATTAGGAAAGGTCACCAGTTACCATTTGTTTTGCTTAAAATAAACAGGTTGATGATCAAACTGGTAACTGTAAACTAGTTGTTTTACTGGATATAATGTGGCCTGAACTTCTTTTACATAAACATGTCATACATCCTCATCTATTACAGGTTTACAAGACTGAAGAGCTCCAAATGATCACTGACCTGTGCATCAAACATGATATGCTGTGCATCAGTGACGAGGTGTACGAGTGGCTGACTTACGACGGAGCCAAGCATGTAAAGATAGGTGAGATAACAGCCAAAATTTATCAGAATGCAATTAAATGTAGATAGATTACATTAATATTTTAGTGTATTAATGTTGTTGTGCTTGTCTCATTGGCAGCCAGCCTTCCTGGCATGTGGGAACGAACCATCACCGTTGGCAGTGCTGGAAAGACTTTCAGTGCTACTGGCTGGAAGGTAATGTACAGATTTTCTTCTTTTGTTTACTATAACTTGTTTTGATGATGTTTTATTTATTTATTTATTTATTTATTTTCAGGTTGGTTGGGCTATTAGCTCTGGTCAAATCATCAAGCATCTGAAAGCCATGCATCAGAGCTCTGTGTTCGACTGCGCAACTGCTGCTCAGGTAGACTGTTGTTTAAGATAAGATAAGATAAGATAATCCTTTATTAGTCCCACAATGGGGAAATTTACAGTGAAGTTCTGGGAGAAGCTGATACAGTCTATACTATATACTGTGATAATGACCTGTGTCAAGCTGTGGAAATGGGCAGAGGATATTTAAAATAGTTTTTTCTTTGTCTATGTTAGATTTACACTATGCATATTATGATTCTCATATCTGTTTCTGCATAAAAAGACAGTGTTTCAGTCCTGTGTGTCTCTGTGGTCTTTTCATCCATCCTCTGTTTGTAACAGGAGGCAGTAGCTCATGGTTTTGAGAGAGAATACGAGCTGTTCGGGACTCCAGAAAGCTACTTCCAGCAGCTGCCTGCGTTGTTGCACCACAAGAGGAAGAAGCTGGCCTCGTGTCTGGAGAGTGTGGGTTTGCAGCCCATCATGCCTGAGGGAGGATATTTCATGATCACAGACGTCTCCTCTGTCAGTGAGTGTCACTTGTATGAATCTGTGTCCAGTGGTATTAGGTTGACATACACAGGTGTTACACTGGGATCTAATGTTGTTTCATGATGAACTGAATTACATCAATTCAAAACTTTTAATTTCACTATAGTCACAGACCAGAAGAAAAAACAACTGAACTGATTGCATCTGGTATTGTTTTCAAAGATACAGTCAGAAATCAGTTTTCTGTTTATTATCCTGTTGCCCAAATATATGGGCAATATATGCTTACCTGCTGCTCACCTTTTTAAATAAACATAAACATGACAGGTTAGAGCACAATAAAATGTGTACCCCTGGATACATATGTGTAAAAGGATGCAAGCCCTCACACAGAAAGACCCACAGCCTGAAAGAGACTCTTTGTGGCTATTTCTCATCTCTTTGTACTGGTTTTGCATCTATTTCAGGGTGATTTCTGTCTGTATTTGCTCATTTTGTGTGTCTTTGTGGTCATTGTGCATTTCTCTTGCTATTTTTCATATAACTTTAACTTTTTTTGTCTGTGTGGTCAATTTTCACATCTTTGTGTCTCCTTGTAGTCATCTTGTATCTTTTTTTACTGGTTTTATGTCTCTATGGCCTCATTTTACATCTCTTTCTATTTGTTTTGTCTCTCTTTGTAGTCTTTGTGTTTGTAACTTGTCTCTTTGTACTTTTGCATTTCTTTGTGGCTGCTTTGTGTGTATTTTTACTCATGTTTTGTCATTTGATTGACTTTCTCAAAAAGAAATACAGAGGGTCTGGAGGCTCTCAAGGCATTCGGTAAACCATCCAAAATCAGAGCCACTGCAATACACTGTATACTCCAGTTTAAAAGTGGATATGCTGTATCTATGACTTTAACTTTATGTCTTAACAGAGGTGGATCTCAGTGACCAGAGTACTACTGATGAACCCTATGACTTCAGATTTGTTAAATGGCTCGTTAAAGAGAAGGTAATCAGTGAAACTTTGTGAAATTTTTATTGAATTAGATTTTAAAGATGAAAATTAAAGGAATAGCACAAGTGTTTTATCATTTTTGCTGTATGATGATATATTTAATTAGTTTATTTTGTCCTGTTTTTCTGCAGGGTTTAGCAACAATCCCTGTCTCTGCATTCTACAGTCCAGAGCACAGAAAGGGATTTGACAAATACATCCGATTCTGTTTTGTCAAGGTAAACAAAATCCAGTTTGAAAGTTTATTATCATCATAATTTGATCTGAATTGCACTTCTCCCTCACACTCACTGTTTTGTCTAAAAGGAGGACTCCACCTTGGATGCAGCAGAGGACATCTTGAGAAGATGGAGCCATGGAAAGTAAACTAGCCAAGGATGTTGAGGACATAGTCATGTATTAGCTGTTCAGTGAGATTTAAACAGGCTAGTTAAACTAATTTTTGAAATAGTTGATTAAATTAATTCTGTTTGTGTGTGTGCCCCCACAAACACCAGGAACTATACAGTACCTTAGGTAACTTTTTTTTTAATTGAAAAAATCTTTGTAAATGTTTCTGTGCAACGATTTTGAGCAGAAAACTGCACATGTAATATTTTTCAATATTCTGTTTCTCAGTAATTACAGAGATATTTGTCTTGTATCCAAATATCCGAAAGGTTTGATAAAACTTGTGTGAGTGTTGCAGTCTTTAAACATTAGAATTTTTAGTCAAGAAATGTTTTATTTCTTAATTGCTTTCACAAAAAAGAAGAGGAAGAAGAAGAAAGATTTCATAACAACAAACAATCACAGTAAATTAAACCAACTGTACCACCCACATTAAAAATTAAAGTAAGTTACCTTTGTAGTGGTGATTTGATCCAGATTCAAGCAGAAGTGCCTATTGTTTGTTTGTTTGTTTGTTTTATATACTTTTTACAGTCATACTTTTATATTTTATAAAATAATGAATCACAAAAAAGAATCCTCTAATGGAAACTGTAGGTCCCTCATAATAAACTTAATATAAGAGGAACAAAAATATTTTCAGTCCTCATCTCTATGAGGTACTGGTTGTGTTAAGGAAAATAATAGCTATTCAACTGGTAAAACCTTCGACCTTTTCTGTCACTTTGCAGCACTAACAGACTTTTATTTTGAAAAGCGGATAGCGACCTGGAAGTAAATAAATTTCACGTGTTGGTGTGTGTAAAAATGTCTACCGGCATCGCAGCGAAAAGACCCAAAATTGTGTCCTCTCAGGTAATATTACAGTAGTGTTTGTTTTAAAACGGACACTGTCCTTTTTCTACATCACTTGTAATGTGTTTCTTGTTTTTCACAGCCCGAGGAGAGGGTTGACTGGAAGAAAAGAAAAGCGGAAAGTGAGTAAAAACACAGCTACATGTAACTGATAGCTTACAGCTGCATGCCAGCTAAGGTGGTCTGATAGCTAATTTACACTTCACTCTTTTATTTGTTAAAACACTAAATGACAGTGTTCTAAAGTGCCTTTGTTCGAGGATGAATATGTGGATTTTGTTTATACGCCGTTATGTAACGTCTGAGTATTTCATATGATAGTTAGCCACAAGTAGAATTTCTTAGAGTATGTAAATCAACTTATAAGAGAGTAGTTATGTGTAATATTAATCAATTTAGTTTCATTATAGCATATTCTGAAGGAACTGGGTTTATTCTCTAAATCTTTGTTATGTGGAGGTCAGGAAACTTCTCAAACTGTTTGTCTGTGCTCGACTAAGTATCTTATACTCACGTGCAGCTGTTCATTCTACCTTAAAACAACTTGATGCTTTCTCTGTGCCCTGCATTTCATTACATGAGAAATATCATACCCATCACTGTGTGCTGTATGAAAAGTAAGGTCCTCCCTCGCAACAACAAAAGAGAAACATATCATTGTTTTAGTATATGAATGTATCTTAGCAAAGCTGCCTCAGTATAACACAGCTCTTCTCAAATATAAAACTACTGTTCAATAAACGATAGCCCAGGGCTGACTAGCTCTAAATACTAAACTTTACACCACATACATGGAATAAATTACAAAAGTCTTTATCTCATCCCATTGAATCAACTTCAACTTTTAATTTAGGACGTTTTTAAAGGTAGTTTCTGATGGTGTATGTATGTGCTTGTGTGTGACTGGCTGTGGTATGTTGTCTGTGTCATATCAGGTCTTAGATCTTCTGCTGTAATAAGGTTTCTCTTGCAAAAGAGATCTTGTTAATTTGTGTCCCATATGGTTAAAGGAATCAGAGAAAAATATGTACATTTCTGTCACACAAAAAATGTATACTTTATACTTTTATCAATGTTGTCTTTTATCAAATGTTTACTTCCACCTATGCAGGCCTCCATTTACTTTTCCATGGCCTGGTTTGTCTGATCAACAGTCAAAAAATCCAAATATTTACAGTTTAGTATCAGATCAGCTAATCAGTCTGCAAACTGTTTCAGCTCTAAATCCTTAAGATGAAATCGCATCTGAAAAGGAAGAGTTGCATTTTGGTTGAACTGCTAATAAGGTCACATGGCGTCACAAGGAGATATTGCGTTATTTTAACGGGTCGCAAGCCAAAAAGGGTCGGAACCACAATTTTGATTTCGCCAGTCTCTCTAGAGACATTTGATTTTCATATCGGTATCATTGATTCTTCCTCAATAACAGTAAAGGAAGCTAAGAAGCAAAGGAAAGAGGCCAAGCTGATTAAACAGCTGGAAAAGCAGAAAAAGGAAGAGGATGCAGAGAGAGCAAAACTTGAACAAAGCCAGAACAGAAAAGGTAAATTCATTATCATTCATTAAAGAATTGTTGTTCGCCTATATAACTGAGAATAGGATGCTGTAATGTGTGATCTGCATCTTGTAGGTCGGGCTTACACAGTGAGTGTGGCCCTGCCAGGTTCTGTCCTGGACAACGCTCAGTCCACTGAACTTCGTACATACCTGGCTGGACAGATCGCTCGAGCCTGCGTCGTCTTCTGTGTTGATGAGATCGTTGTGTTTGATGAACAAGGGGAAGATGTTAAGTAAGTTAACATAGAAGTACAGCTATTTAGTAAACACGCCCTTAAACTATCAGACAGCTAAGAGGAACATTTTTGCTTTGCCCCACAGGAGTGTTGAAGGAGAATTTAAAGGTGTTGGGAAGAAAGGACATGCTTGTATTCAGCTCGCCAGGATACTTCAGTATCTCGAATGTCCACAGTAAGTAGGAACATATTATTATAATCAGAGTACCAGCATCAGAAAGTTTCATCTGGTGGAGGTTACATTTTTTTCTTCTCCACCAGGTATCTGCGCAAGTGGTTTTTCCCAAAACATCAAGATTTACAGTATGCAGGTAATTTGAAGTAATCCAAATTTCATACATACAGTCATACATTTCAAAGCAAAGTCTGACTCTGTGGAGTCGCCTCGAACATAGCTGGACTCCCCAAATTAACTACTAATATAATAATACCAAGTATTGGTAAAAATTGAGGCAAAAGGAGACAAATTTTCACAAGTTGCTGGCCTTTTTTTTCTACCAGGTTTGCTTAACCCTTTAGACAGTCCTCACCACATGAGGATAGATGAGGAGTCAGAATACCGGGAAGGAATCGTCCTCGACAGACCAACCAAACAAGGAAAAGGTTCATTGGTCAACTGTGGAATGAGGAAGGTGAGTATATCACCATGGAAGTTACTGCCTGAGGCTTATGTGGACTAAGAGGTGTTTGCATTTACATGGGAATATAGACTTTAGGGCTGCATTTAATGATTTTCATTATCAATTAATCTTCAAGGTATTCTCTTGATTAATTGATGAATTGTTTTAACTATAAAATGTCAGGAAAAATGATGAAAAATGCTCATTAGAATAATGTCAGTCCAAAACCCAAACATATTCAATTTACTGTCACAGAAGACAAAAAAACAGAACACAGTTAAGAGGTCAGAACTGGTGACTTTTGCCATTTGTGCTTAAAAATGACCCAAACAAATAATTGTCAAAATTGTTGCTGAATATTTTTCTAATTGATTATTTGGCATATCTGCTCCCACAGGATGTTAGGATTGATAAACAGCTACAGTCTGGACTTCGAGTCACAGTACAGCTCAACAAAACACAGGATGAAGGTAATTCCGACCATCAGACTGTAACCTTTTTAATGGTGTCTCTCTATTTTGAGTTTTCCGACTATGAACTGAGTGTATATGTGTCCATTTGTCTGTCCATCATCCTCCAGAGAGCAAAATAAATAAAGGTGTGGTAGTGGCTCCTCACGTGCCCAGGACTGAAGGTGGTCTCTACTGGGGTTACAGTGTCCGCCTGGCTTCTTGTCTCAGTAGGTTTCCCATTCTCTTAATAGACTCCTATTACTCAAACATGCTTCAAATTAATTTGCAGTATCTTGGAGAGTGAAGAGCAGATACCAGTCTGCCTTGACTACTGTATCCTTATTGCTGTTGGTTTGTTAATGCAGGTGCAGTTTTCACAGAAAGTCCATACAAAGACGGATATGATCTGACTATTGGCACATCAGAGAGAGGCAGCAACATGGACCAATCCCCACTGTCGCCATTCAAGTAGGTTCACAGCCAATGAGGGAAGTGTGAATGTTTTTATTAGCCATGCTAGCAGTGTGGCTCTAGGGATGCTATTTTGGCCACTTTGGCCCACACTGGACGGATGGACTGTTGTACTTTAGTGAACTGCAGACTTTTCCTTTTGTTTTAACAGAAGTTTGACATTTGGGATTTTTAGTGAAATGTCTCAACATCTATGAAGCATTCTCATGACCTTTGATTCAAACACACTCATGCCCCCTTCAGAATGTATTGTAATGACTTTGATGCTTTCTTGACGTTTCCTCTGGCGCCATCGTTAGGTCAGAATTTTAATTTGTTCAGTACTTTGGTTTATGACATTTAGTGCAGGACAGCAATAAATACAGCTGCTAGCATGGCTATAGATTCCTAGTCTTGTTATCCCATTATTGGTATGTTATGAATTTGTTTTATTAATTTAAACTTGACTTCTTTCCCCTGTTTAGGCATCTTTTGATAGTCTTTGGAGGTCTTCAGGGATTGGAGGCCAGTGTAGATGCTGACCAAAACCTGGAAGTGACTGACCCCAGCGTTTTATTTGACCTGTACCTCAACACATGCCCCGGTCAGGGCAGCAGGACCATTCGCACAGAGGTGAGGATGGAAATACTTAAATCAAACTTTCACAATGTACATACACTGTAAGGCTTTTCACACTGCATTTAGCCTGGGGCCAGCTGCTACCATAGGCTCAGGCTCTCAAGTGTTAAATGTAGGATATAGCCCAGCCTGCACTACTTTACCTCAGCACTGTTTTATTTTTTAATAACAATGCATGTTCATATATGGATTGGTTGTGACCTTTGTGCTTCTTTAATTGATGCATTCAACCTCAGCTCTGGATAAAAGCACCTGCTAAATGACAAAATGAAAGAAATGTATCTAACATAAATGTACCCGGTGTACAGTGTTGCAGACAGTGGACACGCCCACTGCAAACAGCTGGTGGATGGCTAAAAGTTTCTTTATTCCCTATGTATGGCTACAGATTATTGACAAGAAAATCAAATGTTGTTTTTGACATCCTTAAGTGCTCAATCCATTCAGCATCTGTAAATGTTTTGACAATATAGTGCTGTCAGTTTTGGCAGATTTGTCAGTTAGGCACAAAAACTGCAACATCCCCTGTGATTTCCACAGCTGAGGAAGTGACATTTTAACTGCTTGCTGTTAAAGAGAAGCCTAGTGAGGCTGCATTTTGAATATAAAAATTAGTTTCTGCAGACATTTAACCCAGGGCTAGTAGTGCGGTGTGAATCATATAGCCCGGGGCTTAGGTTAATCCTGGGTTAACAGTATGCGTCTGAAAAGAGGTTAAGTTATCCCAGCCCTGGGCAAGAACATGCAGTGTGAAAAGCCCTTCTTTGTACTACAAGCTTCATGATCTGTGCTTTGCCTGTTCTGTTGGCCAGTGTGTGAAATTCATTTGATTATTTCCTGTTTTCTTTGCAACAGGAGGCCATCTTAATTTCCATGGCAGGGCTGAAACCAAAAATCACAGCTGCCTTTTCAGATGTCTCCAATGGTTCATAATAGATTTGGTGATGCAGGAAAGTAAACAGACATGCTGGCAGATATTTTATCATCTGGTATTAACCATGAAGTTAACCACATAACAGTGAGTTGAGTGTTGTTAATGCTACATATCCGTCAGATATCTTTGTGTTGTGTAGTTGTCGTTCTGTATTTTTGTTTCTAAATCAACACATTGTACATATTTAAATACAAATACTATCCCCAAGTTTGTACTTGTTGTATTTTTTTTCAACAGCATATAATTGATTTTAACCAGTACAGAACATTTCAGGAAAACCAGTGTTGAGACCAGCAAAACATGGACAAACAAATGGCACTGAACTTCTTAGTTAAACTTTGATCAGTGAACACCAGAGTTGGCTTCATGTCACTGAGCAAACAGGTCAAACGTGTTTATACTACTTCAGAAGCAATGGTCCATCTGCTTTTTAGTAACATCTGAAACTTGGAAGTTTGTCCAAGACCACAGCTCTGATTGTCTTCCAGATGCAATCACATTCCAGTTACAGTGACATGCTGCATGCATCTACCCGTCATTAGAATTTCAGTTTTTAGTTACGCAAGACAGACAGATTTCATTTTAATGCCAGCTCTTCCAGCTAAAACCAATGCAGCCTAATAAAAATGATGCAATAAATCCTCCCTTCATGAGTGTTATAATGCTGCTGTTTTTGTTGAAACGGTTTCACAGAGGTGTTGATTCATCTTTTTTGGTCAAGTTGGAGGCTGTAGTTTGTGGTGCTGTTCAGTTTTATTGTGTTAAATACACAGGTGTTTCTAATACTTAGTGCACCCTCCTTCAAATAAATTGGGTGGACAAAATATTAGAAACTGTTGTATGTACTCAGTTCATAGTTCTTCAAAAATTTTGCATCATATAAAACTAAGAAATCTTTTTTTTTTTTTTTTTCAGGCTAATATCTCAATAAATTTAGCAGGCAATTTAATGTGGATAAAGTATCACAACAGTCAATGCACTTCATGTATATCTTTTCTGTTCATTACTGGCCGATAGATTGAAAGGTAAACAAAAAAAGTCTTCTGATCTCAAAGAATCAAGCACATTTCTTGCATTGTGAGAGGAGCCTCTCCTGCATGTGGACATATCTAAGAAAACAAACTAATTACTTGCACAAGGCAACAGAGTTGAAGAGATCGCACCCTTCTCTTCATCAGGTTTGTACAGTAAAATTGCAATTTTAGTTTAATCGTGCAGTCCTAAGAGCAACATACTGATACGTAACACGACCATGATGCATTTGAACTGAAGCTGCATGCGCTGGAATGCCATTGAGGTAAAAAGGTTTAAGTTATGAGGCAACAGTTTTATGTTTATAGTCTAATTTTCTCAAAAGCATTAAAATCAACATCTAAGGCTGAGATCAACAGAAAATTACAATGTGTTTCTCTACAATAATAACTGGTGCATAAACAGTGATGTAATGGTTTGTCATAAGGTCCCTATGTTCTTCATCTTCATGGGCTGGGTTTTAATCAGTAATACTTTTTGAGTCTTGATCAAAATGTTTCTGTAGCACCAAGTATGAAAAAACAGTGAAGTATCATAAGATGGGAATCCTTGGTCATATTAATGGTCGTGTTTTGCTGTATTCTCTCATTTTAATCACAATTATGCCAATTTAGACTTTTATTTTGTTATTGTAAAGATGCTATGTTTTAAGAAATTAAACAATTATTTGTTTGGCTTTTTTTTTAAAAATGAAGTCTAAGAAGAAACGTTTATATTCCTCGAGAGAAGATGTCAAGAAAGTATTGTTTTGGTATCAATTCAGGAACTGCTATTGTTAAAAAAAAAAAAAAAACCTGTACCCAGCCATGTTGCTTACATACTGTATTATAAAGCTCCTATATAGATTGAATTCGTAATCTGCTGAATATCAATGAAATTACTACAGAGTATAATCTCTATAATGGACAAATGAGAGCTATACTGTCTAGTGTGTATTTTGTAGGCCACTTTGTCACATATCTAATTATAATGCTTGCTGATATATCCCCCTCAGCATGGGAAACAGAAGTGCATTTTCAATACATAATAACAAAAATATTATAAACATGTAAAAATTCATCTTTAAACTCATTTTCTTTTCTATTTACAAAACGACTTGCCAGGCAGCTGCCACGTATCGACGTGGAAGATTCGCAGACTATTTCAGAAAGCTCTCAAAAATGAGTTTTTGCATTCTTCTGGATCAGAAAACATTCCCATACATCTCCTCAGTTATTTGCTCCAATAATAGTGTTTTTTTTTCCAAAAAGTTATAATTCATCATGTGGGAATTAGAAGGCTCAGTTAACAATGAAATCCAGCCCAGAGTGATCGTCCAGGCTTCTGCGAGTGCAGAGAGGTCTGTTTGTGGTTTTCAGTTTTTTTTCACCATTTCGGATGAGCGAAGGTGATGTTGTACTGCTTCGCCCAGCGTGCAAACACCTGTTTCTCTGTAATAAAGCGATGGTGGTTTCCTCTTCTCCCGCTCTCGTTCTGTAGGTATGTTACACATTCATCAGGTCCCCTGGGTTTGTAATAGTGGTATGGCATCTTCTTGGATCCAGGTTTCCTTCTAGAAAAAGGACTATTTTAATATTATTAGTTAGACAAGCAGTGTGGAAAGCATTTTAAAGAGTCTGCATACTGCAAGTTGATTAGTGCCATCATTATACTCACCTGCAGTGATTTGGTGGGACCATCCCATATACTTTAATATTATCACATATCTCAATGGCTGTGACCATCGTGAACCAGCCTGTGCTCAACCATGAGTGAGATTTTTGTCTGAGCAGAAAAACAAAACAAATTGGAAAGCAGAGTTTGTGAAACTGAAATTTAGCCAGTACTGCACCAACAGACGACAAGATGTGATAAGCATTTTACTCACCTGTCTCGTCCTGTCTCCCTGTGAAAGAGGGCGTCAAATTTGCGCATTTTGCTTGGTGCAATACTGAAACAAGACACGTTACTGTAGGTCATGCTGACTCTCTGGATCAGTCTGTACAAAGTTCCTTTGGCATCCCTCCCAATTTTGTTTGGGGGTCCCCAGAAGATGATCACAGGGTTGCTGTCCATGCGGTGTAAGAAATCGTTCGGTCTTCGCACCACCCTGAACACGCTGGAGTGGGCCACGACCCTCAGAGACGTCCGGGAACCTACGTCAGTCTCATACCCCAACGTGGGGGCGTCGTTCATACGAATCACACACTCGGTGCGGTCGATCTCTTCTCCCGCTTGACTCCCCAGGACGTGGCTGGAACTCGTCACCAGCGCGCAGTTGTGACAGTGCATGGTCATACTCTGAAAAGGCAAAATGACATGAAGAATTTTAAGTGAAAGCATTCAACACGTGTTCACCTCTGCTGCACCCTCCACTGGCTTTTATAGTTCAAATATAACACTACATGCAAACTAGTAATAACATCAGTCCATGAGCAACTGAAAAACTTTGTGTCACTCCCAATAACATACAGCAGTAGTCTAAAGGTATGTGGACTTATTGAAGTTCCAGTTGTAACATTTCTGTGTTTGTGTGCGAACTGTGAAGTACCTTGTTCCCGTGAAATGGCACATAACCGTCTTTCCCAGCCCACTTCTTCAAGTCTGTGGTCTTGAGAGTGTGACTTGTTGCCACATGCATGGGAGTGTAGATGGAATCGTTGACATTATTGGAGCCGTACAGGATAAGGAGTGTCATCAGGATGAAGATGGCTGCAAAGATCACCATCCTGGGGCTCTGTTGGCCCTGCAATGTAAACAACTTTTAAAACAAATTTTAAACCACTTAATGTAGCATTGCAGCTTATGATAATATTCATTATGTATTCATCTGTTTTTAAAAATTCAGTAAGTAACTTAAGTTGTCAAATAAACATAGTAAACAATACAACATTTCCTTCTGAACTGTAGTAAGTAAAGTATATGTAATTAAATACAGTGTAGTTAATTAATTAAAGTAGTGCCACCACTAGTAAACAATAATGATAATGATGATTCCTGTATGGGTGTGATCCTCTTTGTCTGGACCACCAATCCTAATGATGATGATGATGATGGTGAAGGGCAGGAGGTCTCGGTGCCACACCCTCCCTGTGTCCGGTCTGTCTTACCTTGCCACTGAGCCTGAGCCCCATGCTGTCTGATCAGGCCGTGTACCAACACACTGGCTGGGACTGTCTCTCATCATACCTGACAGACACAAACACATACACAGTCAATTCAGTTCCATTATTATTATGGCAGGTCTTACCAGCCAGCAGATGTTAGGTTCAAGATACAGTAGATTTTACACGTAAATAACGGTGTCACTGCGATATGGTAATAATACGCGAAGCATGCACATTGATGATTTACAACCTAAACACAATACAAATGCTATCTGCTGTGTCAAAACCTAGCTATATATGATATCTCCTATCTCCTCCTTCAATGTAATAAAATGTTATTGTATATGTTACATATTAAATTGACAAAAACATCTCACGCAGCACTCGCCGTCCGCTGTTGACATATCCTTAACCACTATTCCTAAAAAAAAAAAAAAAAAACATTATCCCGCAGATAAGATTAAAGTATTAACTATCGTGACATGAGAAAGTGTGAGAACTGGCAGCGGTGTTAATCCGGCGCTTTACCGTTTCACGGCCTTTGCGGTCTCGGTATCTTCGGTCTCTCACGTCCCCCATCTTCCTGCACCACTCTCTGACGTCATCAGAGCGTCTCTTACTGCGGCGCAGGGACGATAACGACGATGATGTGGGCTGAACAGGGTTATCAGGTTTCCTCTGAATCAGTATGAGAGGACACACAGTTATTGATAAAGTTTGCGCAGTTAAACCTCTTAAAATTACAACTGGAGACTGTTTGTTTTCCTCAATTTAATATCTTAAAGAAAAACTAATTCAACATCCAAACACGTGATATTCTTTCAATAATGGAAGTCGAATATGCTTGGAAAGTTCATCCCAACACTTGCAGAAGTTTTCACAAATGTAGTTTGCTTTGCTTTAATCTTCTGTCCAGATCATCCCAACTTGGCCTTCTCTCTCCATTGCAATAGCTTTTAACAGTGCTACCTCCTGCAGTACAGTAATGCATCAGTGTGTGCAGTATCAGTTTGTTCCAACACTGCCTTTACACACACACACACACACACACAAGCTGTAGGCATTGTTACCATTAACTTTCAAGGCTCTACATCCCTGAAAAAGATCCATCTCCTGTGAAATGTATATGTTTTTTTTCTCTCTGGGCAAACATTCTTGACCCCCACTGTACATAGCCAGCAGCTAACCAGCACTCTAGAGCTGAAATTATTAGTTGATCAGTTGATTAGTTGATTGACATAAAATTGATTTGATTGACAACAGGTTTAATAACTGATTAATCATTCAAGTCTTTTTCGAAGGGAAAAACGGCAAAAGTTCACTTGTTTTTGAAGAACTTTAATGATGAAAATAATCATTGCTTGTAGCCTTACAGTACTGATATAATGGAATAATGCTACCTTGCCCGAGGTTTTCTGTCTGTTGACACTGACACACACAAATAAATTTCAGGTTGACATTGGGTGGGGCTCTGCTGGGAACGAGCAAACTCACCACACTGCATGAACCGATGAGAATGATAAGGGTCTGATTTGTCGTAACTTCTCAGGTACAAAAAAGCAAACAGGAGAGTGAAGGAAGCAGTTTTGTTTGTACATGTCCACACTGTCCTGACAACATGTCTAAACAGGTACAATGGGTGAAAACACCTGTGTGGATGGTCCAAGAGAGTGTACAGCCTGTAACTGAATTCACATGTACGTACAGTGGAGATAGTTACACAAAGACAAGCTCACACACGCACACAAACAGACTCTATTTGACAGCACATTTATTCATGTTGACACCCATCTCACACTAGCAGTTGCTAGTGGTCAAGTTTTACATTCAAGTTTTTACTTTGCACAGTTCACTACATAAGTATGCTTACTAAGAAGTCACCAATAATGTTTGAAATGTGCGTGCAATTAAATACTTTTGACACAGTAGTTTTGCGCAGTAGTGCAAGTACTATTAGTCTTTGGAATTAGTCACAAAATAAGCATTGTGCAACTGAAAAGGCAGCACTATGGTTTTCATTGTAAACAGGCAGCAAAATATCAAGGGTAAACAATTTTAAAGGACATTTCTGGAGACAAGTAACTCAGTTTGTGGTTATGGTGTCAGGCTCCTCATAGCCTCATCTTTTTCTTGTTCAAAGGCTTAGGAAGTCACACACAGGGGAGGAACTGCCACCAGCTGCAGCTGCACAATTTGCAAATTTCCTTTCAGTGTTTTAAGAAATCTGATGGATCTCCATACCATTCCCCTCCAACATTTGTAATACACTCTAACTACAAAGATCTCCAAGATTTGTTTCTGTTTGTTTCTCTCGTGTCATTCTCAAGCCGTTATCTGTGGTGCTGAAAACAGGGAGTAAAGGGCAGCGGACCTCTCTGCAGTTACTGTCTTCTGTGTGACTGATTTAAATGTTACCACACACACATATGTGTACTGTATGTAACTGAGAAGGTAGTTTTACATATATACTGTATGTGTGTGTGTGTGTGTGTAGTGTGAGCATACATGAAATGATGGACTAACACAGGCTCCATCACCCATGTTAAACCACTGGTGCCAAAACTGCATGGTCAGTCCTCAGGTTAGTTAAATGGCACTCTGGGCATTATGGAAACATCTGAACACTGTTTATATTAACATGAGCATTTGTCTTGGTTAAAAGAAAAGCTTTAAACTACATCAAGCATCTAAAACACTGTAACTCACCATCCTGGGGCTCTGTTGGCCCTGCAATGTAAACAACTTTTAAAACAAATTTTAAACCACTTAATGTAGCATTGCAGCTTATGATAATATTCATTATGTATTCATCTGTTTTTAAAAATTCAGTAAGTAACTTAAGTTGTCAAATAAACATAGTAAACAATACAACATTTCCTTCTGAACTGTAGTAAGTAAAGTATATGTAATTAAATACAGTGTAGTTAATTAATTAAAGTAGTGCCACCACTAGTAAACAATAATGATAATGATGATTCCTGTATGGGTGTGATCCTCTTTGTCTGGACCACCAATCCTAATGATGATGATGATGATGGTGAAGGGCAGGAGGTCTCGGTGCCACACCCTCCCTGTGTCCGGTCTGTCTTACCTTGCCACTGAGCCTGAGCCCCATGCTGTCTGATCAGGCCGTGTACCAACACACTGGCTGGGACTGTCTCTCATCATACCTGACAGACACAAACACATACACAGTCAATTCAGTTCCATTATTATTATGGCAGGTCTTACCAGCCAGCAGATGTTAGGTTCAAGATACAGTAGATTTTACACGTAAATAACGGTGTCACTGCGATATGGTAATAATACGCGAAGCATGCACATTGATGATTTACAACCTAAACACAATACAAATGCTATCTGCTGTGTCAAAACCTAGCTATATATGATATCTCCTATCTCCTCCTTCAATGTAATAAAATGTTATTGTATATGTTACATATTAAATTGACAAAAACATCTCACGCAGCACTCGCCGTCCGCTGTTGACATATCCTTAACCACTATTCCTAAAAAAAAAAAAAAAAAACATTATCCCGCAGATAAGATTAAAGTATTAACTATCGTGACATGAGAAAGTGTGAGAACTGGCAGCGGTGTTAATCCGGCGCTTTACCGTTTCACGGCCTTTGCGGTCTCGGTATCTTCGGTCTCTCACGTCCCCCATCTTCCTGCACCACTCTCTGACGTCATCAGAGCGTCTCTTACTGCGGCGCAGGGACGATAACGACGATGATGTGGGCTGAACAGGGTTATCAGGTTTCCTCTGAATCAGTATGAGAGGACACACAGTTATTGATAAAGTTTGCGCAGTTAAACCTCTTAAAATTACAACTGGAGACTGTTTGTTTTCCTCAATTTAATATCTTAAAGAAAAACTAATTCAACATCCAAACACGTGATATTCTTTCAATAATGGAAGTCGAATATGCTTGGAAAGTTCATCCCAACACTTGCAGAAGTTTTCACAAATGTAGTTTGCTTTGCTTTAATCTTCTGTCCAGATCATCCCAACTTGGCCTTCTCTCTCCATTGCAATAGCTTTTAACAGTGCTACCTCCTGCAGTACAGTAATGCATCAGTGTGTGCAGTATCAGTTTGTTCCAACACTGCCTTTACACACACACACACACACACACAAGCTGTAGGCATTGTTACCATTAACTTTCAAGGCTCTACATCCCTGAAAAAGATCCATCTCCTGTGAAATGTATATGTTTTTTTTCTCTCTGGGCAAACATTCTTGACCCCCACTGTACATAGCCAGCAGCTAACCAGCACTCTAGAGCTGAAATTATTAGTTGATCAGTTGATTAGTTGATTGACATAAAATTGATTTGATTGACAACAGGTTTAATAACTGATTAATCATTCAAGTCTTTTTCGAAGGGAAAAACGGCAAAAGTTCACTTGTTTTTGAAGAACTTTAATGATGAAAATAATCATTGCTTGTAGCCTTACAGTACTGATATAATGGAATAATGCTACCTTGCCCGAGGTTTTCTGTCTGTTGACACTGACACACACAAATAAATTTCAGGTTGACATTGGGTGGGGCTCTGCTGGGAACGAGCAAACTCACCACACTGCATGAACCGATGAGAATGATAAGGGTCTGATTTGTCGTAACTTCTCAGGTACAAAAAAGCAAACAGGAGAGTGAAGGAAGCAGTTTTGTTTGTACATGTCCACACTGTCCTGACAACATGTCTAAACAGGTACAATGGGTGAAAACACCTGTGTGGATGGTCCAAGAGAGTGTACAGCCTGTAACTGAATTCACATGTACGTACAGTGGAGATAGTTACACAAAGACAAGCTCACACACGCACACAAACAGACTCTATTTGACAGCACATTTATTCATGTTGACACCCATCTCACACTAGCAGTTGCTAGTGGTCAAGTTTTACATTCAAGTTTTTACTTTGCACAGTTCACTACATAAGTATGCTTACTAAGAAGTCACCAATAATGTTTGAAATGTGCGTGCAATTAAATACTTTTGACACAGTAGTTTTGCGCAGTAGTGCAAGTACTATTAGTCTTTGGAATTAGTCACAAAATAAGCATTGTGCAACTGAAAAGGCAGCACTATGGTTTTCATTGTAAACAGGCAGCAAAATATCAAGGGTAAACAATTTTAAAGGACATTTCTGGAGACAAGTAACTCAGTTTGTGGTTATGGTGTCAGGCTCCTCATAGCCTCATCTTTTTCTTGTTCAAAGGCTTAGGAAGTCACACACAGGGGAGGAACTGCCACCAGCTGCAGCTGCACAATTTGCAAATTTCCTTTCAGTGTTTTAAGAAATCTGATGGATCTCCATACCATTCCCCTCCAACATTTGTAATACACTCTAACTACAAAGATCTCCAAGATTTGTTTCTGTTTGTTTCTCTCGTGTCATTCTCAAGCCGTTATCTGTGGTGCTGAAAACAGGGAGTAAAGGGCAGCGGACCTCTCTGCAGTTACTGTCTTCTGTGTGACTGATTTAAATGTTACCACACACACATATGTGTACTGTATGTAACTGAGAAGGTAGTTTTACATATATACTGTATGTGTGTGTGTGTGTGTGTAGTGTGAGCATACATGAAATGATGGACTAACACAGGCTCCATCACCCATGTTAAACCACTGGTGCCAAAACTGCATGGTCAGTCCTCAGGTTAGTTAAATGGCACTCTGGGCATTATGGAAACATCTGAACACTGTTTATATTAACATGAGCATTTGTCTTGGTTAAAAGAAAAGCTTTAAACTACATCAAGCATCTAAAACACTGTAACTGGTTGTAGTAAGTAAACACGTTAAAGCCTCAGAGCAGTTGATAAAGACTAAAGTAACAGCCTGAATTTGTGCCACAAACAACACTTGCTTGAAATTATCTTTTCTTTTTTTTTTTCTTTTTAAAATTGCTGTGACTGTCCATGCACGCTGGTTTACTTATAACTGAGAGGATTGTCATGTTCTGAGGCAAAATACTGAACAAATGACAGAGAGAAGAAAACAATACTGGAGCTGAAATGACTGTCAACTAGACAGAAGAAAATAATCTGAAACTTTTCTGATCATTGATTAATAATTTATGCCATTTTTAATGCAAAATGACAAAAACTCTTTTTTGTCCTTGGTGGTTTTACAAATCCTCTATGATTGTAAATAGAATAACTTTGGGTTTTGGACCACTGGTTGAACAAAACAAGTCATTTAAATTGTAAACTTGAGTTCTGGGGAACTGTGATGTGATCGTCACTTCATGTCATTTTTTCTGACAAGAGATGAATCGATACACTGTCTGTCTAGCAGAGTAAAGGTGCATATTGCAGCTTTAAATTACACAGGCCAGATTGCAGAATAAAATGAGACTGAAAGTCAAGGCACAGGCATAAAGAAATTAAAGTGTAAGCTTTGGTATAAATGGGATTTAGTGGCTTATAATGTTTTATCAGCATCTATGCTGATATATGGCTATACATGACGGAAGTTTTCAGTAATACTGAGGGTGGTACATTAAAACCTGTTACCACTTAACTGCTGGTAAAATGGTTACAGATATTTTTTAGCCATGATGAGCCACTATCATGTCACTCATAGTGGATAAAAAATGTGGTTGTTGGTTTGGTAAAAAAAAAAAAAAAAAAAAGCTGGAGTCCATCAGTAACATATTATTCGTTAAAGTTCCTGCTCCAGCAACAGTAACATCCTCAGCAGAGAAGATCAAAAGCCAGTAACAGTGAATACCACTGTGCAGTCAAGGAACATTGTCTGGGTTTTTCGATGTCCTTCTTCAGAGGCTCCAAGAGGGGTGTTTAAACTCAATTTTATGGCGCGTTGCCCATTTGGCATAGATGGCCTTCTCAGTGATGAAGCGATGGCCCCCGCGTTGCGTGTGCTCATGGACCTTGTACATCCTGCACTCGTTGATTCGGTTTTGTTCGTAGTAGTGGTAAGGAACAACACTGTGATTGGCCCGACTGTCAGGAGGAGGAAATACCACGAGAAGGGAAAAGTTATACAGGATACTAAACTGTAAAAAGGGTAGATGACAAACTCGAGGTGTAGTTTGAAATGTCTCACCTGCAGTAGTTATCATCAATCATCCCATAGACATGAAGTCTGTCACACATGTCTATTGCCAGAATCATTGTGAAAAATCCAGTGCTGAGAAACGCCCCCGTCTTCATTCTGAGAGAGACCAAACATCTGTTCAAAACTAGAGCTGAAAGTCGAATGACAGAGAAATAAACCGACAACTATTTTTATAATCACCTTGCTGTCATTTTTCAGCCAAAGGTAGTAAAAAATGTCAAACATGCTCTGATTCCAGCCCCTAAAGTCAAAGTATCTGATGCTTTTCTTTGACATATATCATTATAAACGGAATATTTAAGGGTTTGGGACTGTTGGTTGAACAAAACAAGACATTTGGAGACATCACCCTTGATTCTGCAGAGTTGTGAAAGACACTCTCTCCTCCATTTTTGATGTTTGATGAATTGATCAATAATGAAAATAACTGTTAGTTATTTAAAATTCTTACTTTGCCAAAATAAAAGCCTAAAACTGGTACCAGTCACAATACATCTTTACTGTTTATATAAGTAGACAGTATACTCATTGTAAAGGACCCCAAGTCAAAGAGTTTTTCATAACTACTACAACTACTTTACCATGTAAAGTTTGTGTTTTGTGGCTTTTATTGGGTTATTTCCTGTAGACATGGAAGTATGTTATTTTTCAGGGACATTAAGCAAAAGTGACAGATACTGAAACAGGGAATTAGAGGTAAAGGTAGTGTCCTCAGTTTGACCTCAGTGTTATTTGAATTTATCTATCAGATGAAAATGGGAACACTGTGTGTTTCATGTATTGATTTACTTGTAAGAACTTTGAGCTTTTTTAACCACTAAACTATTATTAGCTAATCTTGTGTTACTATTTGCTATTAATATAACTGTAATATATTATCATGCTTTATGTTTGTCTACTTTTTTGTATCTGTATACGAAAACAGTGTAAACTGTGCATCAGTCAAAGCTTTCAGTTATTCTGCTGAGACATTAACTCAAACTTTTACCTGTTTTTTCCTGTTTCATTCTGAAACACACTGTCACAGTACTGAATCTTCTCTTTGGTCACAGCGTAGATTCTGACGTCTGGATACTTCATGGCTATTCTCAGGAGAGTGTTAAAGGTGCGCCCTTTCCCGTCTTGCCTCATGTTCCTGTCGGGACCCCAGACCACGTATGTAGTGTCTGCAGACTCCTGGAAATAGTAGTGCTCGTTTTTTACCAGCAGGGGAACGCTGGTGTGAGACACAACCCGAACACTGGTGCGGTTCCCCACGTCCCTCTCATAGCCCTGTGTGGGTGCATTGTTCATCCGGATAACACACCTGATCTTGTCAATCTCTTCGCCAGCTCCAGCTCCAATCATCTGACCTGAGCTGGAGACCAAGGCACACTGGCTGCAGTGCATGTCCAGAAACTGCTGACAAAGAAACGATTCCACAATTATTACACATACATATTTCATTCATTACATATTCTACAATACAGCCCAAACAGCTGGTGTGTCTCCAAATGTCTTTCCTTTCAACATGTCCTGATATCACTCCTGTGATCTTCTTGCTCCCCTTTCACTTTTACATGTACACAGTGAACTTGTAGGTTTTGCAGGTCATCCTGTCCCAGACTGACATCACTCTCCTGGGTGGGAGTGACAAACGTAATCCTTTCTGCACTGTCTGTTATGCAACACAGTTTCCATCACTGGAAAATGGAAATTGACTGTTTGCATCATTTTGTCAAGTAGAAACCCAAAGATTCCAATTTTCAGCTTCTCAGTTGTGAGGATATCTTACTTCTCTTTAGGCTAGTCCTTGCTTCTCATATGTGAGGGTTTAATGCTTTTCTCTGTCATACATGATTGTAAACTATCTTTAAGTTTGACTGGACAAAACAAGACATCTGAAGACGGCAACTTGGACTGAGAGATTCAGTGCAGGCTTTGATCCATCTTGGGAGAGGGAATACATTTTCTAAACCACATAATTAATCGCTTAATCTAGAAAACAATCATTATCAATAAGGATCAGGAATATTCCCTATTTTCAAACGTTTTAATTAACCATTAACTGGTTAATAGAGAGAATAACTGTTACTTACAGCCTTATTCCTGAACAATATCTTCATAGGGCAATGCTGTATCACCACCAAACATCATTCTCTATATAAAAATGTTCCAAACCAGATTCCAGGATCACCATGTACTAATGAGCTATGGCTTGGACCTAGACCTCTGGGGGCTGTATTTGTGTGACCCCAGCCTGAGTCCTGGTGCCTGCCTCTCACCTGCTCCATCCTGACGGGGGTGATTCTCGTGTAGCCCCTGAGGCCGGTGCTCCGCACAGCAGGCGAGGAACCGTCCCGTGTCATCACATGTCCAAACCAAAACAACAGAGGAAGGCTCAGGCTGAGCAGGCAAAGCCAGCGCAGCATCTGTATAGCGGAACAGAGCGGCTTATGGTTGCGGGGTGATTATTCATCTAATATATGAGTGCACACTTTACATTGAAAAACCAGCTCGTTCTTACCAGGGATTTCATATCAAGGTCTTTGGGAAAGCCCTGCTCCAGAGAGCCCGACGGGACTCATTTTTCCAGCCGTTTAAGTTGAGGTAGAAGCGGCGAGGGAGACAACCACAGCCATGGACGAATCATGACCACACGGATTCATGTCGATTAATATTTACATATTATAATGGCCTCTCTCCTCAGTTCTGGAGGGTCTTCTCAAATCCAGGATCCTTTTCTTTTCGTTGTAACTTTAGTTATGAAAAGAACAGGTCCAGTATCCTTGTCTTATCTACACCACGTCTGAATTAACTATTATCTGTAGTTTCTTCAGTTGTCTCCTCCATCTCGTTGACACAGTGGCCTGTTAACGATTTCTAGGCCCTACCTCGGTACTACGTTCCTCTCTCCAGAATATGTCTTCCGGTCCGACTTTCACAACAAATGTCACATCTGAGCTATGGAGCCCCAAAGAGTTAAATATCAAATAGTTAAAAAAACAAACAAACAAACAAACAATGTTTTTTTTAAAAAAACTCACATTAATATGTAAACAATTTGTTAAATAACTGAAGGTATTCTTAAAACTCAATTCATTATTACAAAATGTTATGTCACCATTCTTTTTCATAATAACAATGTTATTGCATATTATGTTATTGCATACACTTCTATAAACCTGTATTTCAACAAAACATCATTATCTGCCACTATATACGTTGGGATAGAGGATTTGTACCGTGTTAATTTTATCTTTGAAATGTGTGGTTTGGGGAGTCATGATGTTCAAAAGAGTGTTGAAATACAGTTACTGTTGATAGATAGATAGATAGATAGATAGATAGATAGATAGATAGATAGATAGATAGATAGATAGATAGATAGTAATTATAATAATAAAAATTAAATTTGATAATTTACTGTACACTGGCAGTGAACCTGTCGCGCTTTTATTCTGAAAGAATCATTTCCGGTTATTCAGGCAGGTTAACGGACCTGTGTAATGTTGCCTTCAGGTGCCACTCGTAAAATCTGTTTTTTACTAGACGAGGTCGTAGAAGTTACAGTTTTAGAAGCAGTCAGGTGTTAATAAAAACGTTATTTCTAATAGCAGCGGAAGCTGAGCCCGAATGCCTTTGCTTGCTCGCTTATAAAAAGCATTATAAAATGATAATAAAATGTCGCACATCGGTGTGTCTTTCATCTTATTTTAACGACAGTTTAATTTATATATGACCCGTCTGCAAACTTTTTTTTGACAGCTTGTACCTTCTGATTTTTGTCAATGCCGGGACGATGCTCTATGATCTACGACTTCATTGGTTTGTAGAAGTATTTGTCCCGCCCACCTTTCGTTCGACTGGTCAAAAAAAGAATTCAGCTCTCTGTACTCCGTGTCTGATTGGTTCATAGTCGTGTCAGTTCTCCTGCATTTCCACAGTACGGCCTCCGAGAAAAAATCTAGTGTGCGGCTTTCACTGACTGTGACACAGGAACGTCCTTCCCTGCCGCCTTGGATTCTCACGGTATGTACTTGTGTGAGGGATTATGTTATTAGTTGTGCCGCTGATGAGCTGTACACGGAACCGCCGAAGCATCTGAAGTGTCTGTTCAAAGCCACTCAGCCAAGTGTCCGGTTGACCGGGTGATGCTGAGATGTGAAGTGAGAGATCGAGCTGAGCTAGCCTAGCTAAGTGTGCTAGCTAACGTTTAGCCTGCTCGCCTGTGAGGGCTGTAGCCTGGTTGTTTATACTAATTTTGACTTGTCATTGACAACATTTCCGAAGACTGAGCTCAGACTTTATATGTATTTTACGTAAAAGTTGAAATTGTGGCGGCAGGGTTGACCAACGGCCTCTGCCTGACTGTCTAGCTTGCCATTCACCTTACAGTCAAGTCTGTCTCAACTAACTGCTTCTCCATCATCAATAATTTGTTCTGTTTGGCTGGAAAATGCTTACCCACTTTGAGAATCAGTTGATGTTTTATTAAATTAGAAAAAAAAGAGAAAAGAAGTCAGCCAGTCTGTCACGTTGAAGCTGCACCTGCTGTTTGTCATGTACCGTAGGTGTGGGGCAGGCTGGTTGACTGGCTGCATACCAGACAGTGTAGATAGGTAAGTAGCTGGCGGAATGTCAGATTGCTCTCAGTTAATGCGAGTTTGATCTTTCCAGCCTACACCATGACCCTTTTCAAGTTAACTATGTGTCTGTGTCTGGAGGATTTTGCCCTGGAGCCAACAGTAGTGCTGTCAGGATAGCTACGCCTATGGCTTATGCATGTTTAATGCAGCTCCAAAGAGAGGATGCTTGTGCATTCACATAACTTCCAAAACGCATGTCCTATCTGTTATAGGGTAAATAAAACTGCAGTCAGATGCTGGACTAGTGTGGAGTACAAGTTCAGGAGTGAATGACGACGGACAGTTCATCAGCAAGCCCTGAGCTGGCTGATCTCAGAGCAGTGAGGAAACCAAGTTTAGGGTGAATGTAAGGGACCTCTGGAGAACTGTGGCCTGAAGGCATTTCGATTTCTGAGATGTCAGTCAAACGAGCAGACGGGATGTCCATTGCCCAGGCTTTGGCCATGACTGTAGCAGAGATACCGGTCTTTCTCTATTCCACATTTGGGCAGGTAAGTCACTTTGCATTTACAGCTTAGTTTTGCATCTTTATACACAAGCGTTCCTTTGCAGACTTGTTAAATAAGAAATAAGTAACAATGGCTAAATTGATGTTTAGGAGCCAGGTCTCTGAGATGACAGCTCATTTTTGCCTCTCCTGCTTTCAGTCCATATTTTCTCAGCTAAAGCTCACACCAAGCTTGAAGAAGGTGCTGTTTGCCACAGCACTGGGCAGTGTAGCTCTGGCTCTCACCGCTCACCAGCTAAAAAGGCGGGGGAGAAAAAGGAAACAGGCAACACAAGGGAAGGAGGGCCAGAAGACAGTGGGAATACCTGAGGCTCTGATGAAGACAGGAAGACCCTCTTCATTAAAGAGAGGTGTGCATGTCTTTATGTTGTAATTTTTTAAAAGCAAGAGTGTGTCTCAGCATTTACTCAGACACATCTAGACAAGAGAACGTTTGTTTTTTTTCCCCCGTTCAGGTCCGTTTACTGGCCGACAGATGATGAGTCCAAGCACCAGGAGCAATGACACCATGAGTGGAATTTCCTCCCTGGCTCCCAGTAAACACTCAAGTTCTTCACACAGCCTGGCATCTGTTAGTTTCATAGTCATAGTTATTAATTTTTTGTCACACTTGCTTGCCTTTTTCCTTATTCCTCTGTGTCTCATTTTCTTGTTTTGTCTTTGATGTGTTGTTTGTGGCTCAGATGCGGGTCCCGAGCTCTCCAAATCAGTCTGCCAATCCATCCACCCCTTGGGAAGCAGAGCCTGTGGTGGAAGAGTCAGGGGCAGTAGAGGATGCTAATGCAGAGAATCTGTATTTAATGGGTAGGTCTTTACTATTACTTTTATAAAAATGTGACATTTAATTTGTGTTATATTAAGTATATTGTGTTTGTTAAGATATAATGCAAGGTACAGAAAGTACTTTTTAATTAGAAACACCAACAAAATTATCTGTTTTGGTGACAGCTGTAAATACTCAAATAGTACAGGACTTCTTTTTACTGCATTGGTTGAGTAAAGACAGTATTCACATTGCAGTTGATTTTGATGACTTACAATCTCTGTATTTTGTGTTTCATGTACTCATAAAAGTTACTTTTCCATGTCTTTTTTACCATTTTATGGTCACAGTAAAGTACAAGATACTGTTTCCCACATTATGTAAAGGCAACCTCATGCTGCAGTGACTGTGACTGAGAAATCTTGGATAGAGTAATTATTGGACTCTTGGACTCAGGGTGCTATTGTTGGGAATTTGGATTATCCTGCATGAACTACTTGAATCCTGTCATTCTCTGGTCTTTTTTTCCCATTTGAAACTGTACAGACTCAGGTCACTTACACAGTATTAAGCAGTATGCTTTGATGAAGTAATAATTGCTCCAAGACTAGCTCATTGTTTTAGCTATCTGTCTCTCAAATAGACAGTTTGTGTGATTAAGTCTTCATCCTCTTTTCCTGTCAGGGATGGAGCTGTTTGAAGAAGCTCTACAAAAGTGGGAACAAGCCCTGAATATTCGCCATCACACCCACTCGACCTCCAGCAACAACAGCCTCGCTCTGCAGGGGGCAGCGTGTGGAGACTTTCCCATGGTAACCATAACACAGTCATTATCAGTGCAGACTGCCTAACACTCTTGTACATGGCTGGATTACTTTTCAGTTCCAGTGCAGTATTGTGTTTTATGGTGCAGTTGGGGTTTCACTCACTGTACACAAGATGTTGGTTTGGGTTGGTGAAACAGATTCATCCTACATTTAAGCTTTTTATTACATTATATTAAAGTAACTTTGGGCCTTTCCCCCTTGATTATAGGCTGAAGCCCGTAATAAAGTGTTTGCTGAGAAGTTAGAGACACTACTGCATAGGGCATACCACCTACAAGAGGATTTTGGCAGCAGTATCCCAACAGACAGTGTGCTGGCAGACTTTGGTAAGAATCATGTTGCACTTATATGTGACCTTAAAAGAGGGTAGAAATATTATTAATCAAGGAGAGGAAATTTGGATTATGGGTTCATGTCTGAAAAATAATCAGATCTGCACTGCAAAACATTGTTAAACTTATTAAAGATTAAGGAGGGTAAATTGAATGTTGAACTTAATCAGTGAGGAGCAGCACTGGTACTACACAGTTTGTTTTTACAGTGGGGACATACATTTTTTTATACCTCTGTTATCACATCTGTGTGTTGATTCCTGCGTTGTGAGTCACAGTTTATGTTGTTCCCCTGTCAGAGAGTGAAGGTACTCTTATCTTGCCTCAAGTGGAGAGCTTCCACAGACTGCAAGATGATGATGCGACTACTGTTACCTCTGACGACTCCTTTTTCTCAGCTGCAGAGGTGAGTTCCTGTCCTCTGCTCTCTAAGGACTGACAGAGAACAAGATACAGTACATTATGGCAGTGACAGACTTCCCAGAGCCCCCTAGTGTTTGTATCAAGCACACATTGGACTGTGTCCTGAGGTATGTGTGTTTTCTCTGTGCAGCTGTTTGATGCCATGGCTCTAGAAGAGGTCTACCAGCCTCTTAAACCAGCAGCTCTTTATGAAGAGGCCCTGTCTCTCGTCCGGGAGAGCAAAGTGGCCTATAGGTCCCTGAGGTAACTGAAGTTTGACATCTTTAGCTAAATACTGAAAGCTACGCTTATCAATATTTTTTTTTAACAGTGTATTAAATCAATATGTGCAATGTCAAAGGAGTATCTCATAGTGACAACTGCACATGAAATTCTCAGTTAACCTGAGGTCTGTGGAGTGTTTTAGCATCTTTTACCACATTGTTTGGTTTTCCTGTTTTGATTCACTCTCACTAGTCTCATCAGCATTGCATTCCGATGTAGCAGGCAGCCGTTGTCAATGAAAAAGTTCTGATAAACCCACTATATCTGCCCTGCACCAAGTTGGAAACAAAGTTTGCAACTAGCTGGTAAACACAGTGGAGCATTTAGCAGCTAAAAGCCAGATATGCCCCTTAACCAAAACAGAGCTAAAAGGAAAGTCATCAAGTGGCTAGAAACACAGCTGCGAATGAATGCTAATGTTGCTCTTTGTTCGGTGTATGTGTAAATAAGCAGCTGTTTGCTAACATGTTTGCCATATTAGCTTTAAGTTTCATACCTGTTTCTCTTTTTACCAGGACTGAATTACTTGAATGTTTTGGTGATCAAGACTTCCTTGCCAAACTTCACTGTGTGAGACAAGCATTCCAGGTCTGTTCCAGTTCCAGATTTATCCATATTACACAGATCATTTTTGTAGTTAGGATGATAACACCACATCCTTGTCTTTGCCATTATTTACACTGACAGGCACCCTTGCATTATAACACAACCAACTATTGTCACTGCTGTAGTTGGCAAATGTACTTACCTGCTTATCAAAACATTGCTCTGTAGTACTGCAAGTGATCAAAAGTACCACAGAGTAGCTTGTAATGACAGTCATTTTGGTTATAAATTAGCAGCTTGAGCTAGGTTGGTCTAAACAGTATTTGCAGCTCCTATAAAACTCTTAAGTGAGTTGTGAAGCTGAATTTAAAACTGATTTAAAAAAAAATGGGATTTTCAACTCTTGGCTGATTTCCTCTTGTAGGACAGCTGTTTTGGTTTAAAAAATGTAACAATGGTATATGATTGCCAATACTGTAATTTATTAGCATTGAATGACACAGTCCTGTTGCTAAATATTGTAGTTCAGTGAGAGCAAGCTGTGACAATAGAAAGGATGCAAGTTCACCAAAAAAACAACATTTATTTTAGGATCTCTATCATGATGAATTTCAAAAAAGCATTATAATTCAGGTGTAAGCAGGTCATTAAAGATGGATGTTTTTTTTTTTTAATCTCTTTTTTTTTCTTTTGCTGGAATCATCATCTCTGTTCTCGTACAGCACACCAGTAGAAATCTTGCAGCACAAACCTGAGTTTGTAGTATGCTGCTTCTGTGCAGGTGCAGTCGTAGCAGCCTCAGGCTGCGAGTCATGTTTCTTTGCTTAAGCAACATTCCAGACAAAAGCTACAAGGTTGATTATAAAGACGACAGCTGCAGTCAGTAGAGGCAACTCATGGTGTCCCTTATATTTAAAATATGGATGATGCTATGGGTCTTTGTCTGTACGACTTAAGATTTTTAGCATTGTTTTCTAGGCTCAGGAAAACATGGCAATGAAAATTGAAGCCTGTCTGATTTATATCTCACTGCTGGAGTTGAAAGGAACAGTCATATCTGCTCTGTTTTAAGCAAATGCACTCTGCTGTGTTTATCTGCCTGTGTGTTTCATTGTGGTCCATAAGAGTAATTGTACTCTGCTTTGCAGTAATCAGTCCCTCCCTGCTCCTCCTTAGAAAGATTTCTCACTTCAAAGTTCACTGTGGGGCTCAATATGGTTTAGAAGCATGTTGAAAATAATCAGTTGCAGCCCTACAACATTACACTTTGTTACCTGTGCTTGAAAATGAGTTGTTTCTGTGACAAAATCAGATGCCCACTGTATAACCTGACCCTGTTATTATAGAAATTACTCTATTAAAAAATACAAATAATGTTTTGTTTTTTGTTTTTCTTTCAGATCCTGTTGTTAGATGAAACTCATCGTACATTTTTCATGGAGACCGGGAAGCAGATGATTACAGGGCTAATGGTAAAGGCAAACAAGGTAAATACTACTCATTTGGATCCTTAGTTGTTAATTTGTCTTGGATAAACAAGACAAGGTTCTGCTTCTGTGGACATATTTGCACAGCTGTGAGTAAACAGTTCCTGTGTTGTTGTTGTTTTTATTTTTTTTTCCTTTTGCTTTAACTCAGAGTCCCAAAGCTTTCCTAGAAAGCTACGAGGACATGCTGCTTTACACCCAAAGAGAGGAAACATGGCCCATCACTAAGATGGAGCTGGAGGGCCGAGGGGTGAGTAATGCTGTCATTCATGTCATGTTACTGGATCTCTTCATTTAGTTTTTTGGTATGCACTTCATAACATAGTACATGCTCTGTCTTTAGAAGATTGAGTTAAATGACGTTTTTCTTTTCCATGCTAACGATAAAGTTATGTGTAGTATATGTGTATTGATTTATACATGGAACAGGGATACTGAGGCAGTTTACATGAACCTGAGATACCCTGTGACTAACCTGAATTAAACTTTAACTGAAGTGCACCCCACAGTCAGGTTACTCTGTGCTTTGCTCAGTGTCAAGCTCTTTTTTAGGGTCATGCGGTAGTTGGTTGTGTAACTAGCAAAAAAATCCATTTTTATATGAATGATTCATTCATTCTGTATGCATCACATCTCTTAAAAGACCTGCTACATACATCTGGTCACTTCTTCTCAACACTCTGTTTCTGTTCTTCTTTCATTTTCAACTCGAGGACTAGACCCAAGTCTAGTCTAGACCCAAGTCTAGTCTTTGATATCTTCCTTTTCCTTTGTTTGTGCATTGCTACATTTTTTGGGACAATACTATCACCGGTAGCACTAATACCCAAGTCAACACAATAGGATACTTTTAATAAAAAGCAAATATAAGAGAGAACATGCGATCGCTGTCATATTTTAACACAGTATACTGTTGGGGTCCACATGTCACAATGTCTGCAGGTGGTGTGTATGAACTTTTTCGACATAGTGTTGGACTTTATCCTGATGGATGCATTTGAAGACTTGGAGAGCCCTCCCTCATCTGTGGTAGCTGTGTTGAGGAATCGCTGGCTCTCTGACAGCTTTAAAGAGACGGTTAATTGACACTCACACATGCACGCACACACAAATTCCTTGATTATACCACTAGTACGTGAATTATACCTTACTTCAATAAGAGAGTTGTGTTTTTCTGTTAGGCTCTGGCAACCGCTTGCTGGTCTGTCCTAAAAGCGAAAAGGCGGCTACTCATGGTGAGTTTGAGACAGTTTGAAAACAGAGTGCTTTTTATTGCATTTTGTACAGTTTTATGTATGTACGGAGAGGCTTCAAAAAGTTTGTGGAAAAAGGACAGTTGGAAAAAACGGTTTAAGTTATGATGTTCTGCTCTCCATAGGTTCCTGATGGTTTTATCTCCCACTTCTATGCCATATCAGAACATGTAAGCCCAGTTTTAGCCTTTGGGTTTTTGGGACCCAGGCAGCACCTAAGTGAAGTATGCACTATCTTCAAGGTAAGTGAAACAATTTTGATATCCTGGTGTAATTGAGGCAGATGACAATCAAATTACTATTTTCACAGGCTAAGTAGGACTTGACCATGAAGAGTAAGATAAGCTACATGTGTAAATTCTGTGAAGTAGCCCTTTAAAGTTGAAGTTGAAATCACCATGTTTATATCAGTTTCTGTCATTCATTTCTCTCCTCTGCAGCAACAAATAGTACAGTACCTTAAGGATATGTTTGATCACGACAAAGTACGCTTCACCTCTGCTCAGTGCTTGGCTGAGGACATCCTGAACCTTTCCCACCGCCGGAGCGAGATTTTACTCGGGTATCTGGGAATTGATAGCCTTCTGGAGCTCAATGGCGCCCTGCCCAGAGACACAGAGGGCTCTTCAGGGCCCAACTAAGACAACAAGGGTCACTAAGGGCATCATGGGGCTTGAACAGGCCAAATGCACTGGGCTAACCAGTAGGGAACGGCAAAGAGTTGCAGCTCTCTACACTTATTCTGTACCTACATTAAGACTGAACTGAATCATGCTTCTGTGATACACTGAGAACCAGAATTAATCATTCATTCATCTGTGTTCATCAAACACAACTGTAAGAAGATATATTTTCACTTGATCTACAGTATCACTGGTTCTAAAGAGGAAGACTGGTTGGATCACATGATTCCACCTCTCCCTTCTTATCAGCTGCTGTGTTGCGTATTGAGAATGCCTACTGTAGTCATGTAATCACAGACGCGCAGGACTTGTCTCTGCCTTGTTGGGTGACAGGGATACTTCTTGAAAACACACCTGACAGAAGCCCTCCCAACACATGAGGATTGGGCCTTCTATTCTATTACTCCACAGGGAGGGAGTGTGTTTGATGAACTAGCGGTTGTATTGTAACCCTCCATTCATCTGACTTGTGAAATCAGATGGGATCATAGTCTTCATTATTATGTGAAAAGAAATGGCGTAAGTCTGTTGATATTTTATGTTTTATATTAAAGGGGGAAGGATATTTGTTAAATCCATGATAATTCCTGACAACCTTGGCCAGCTGAAGATTTGTGCTGCATGATGAAGGACGAATGAATAATGATAATGAATTTGTCTCCTCACTTAAATCTACTTAAATCCTCTTTAATTTGTGTTTATTCCAGTTTGGTTTAATCAAGCTGGCTTAGATGCGACATATCAAAGAGTCTGAGTTAAATGCAAAAAGACATGTACAATTATAGTAGGGTGCTGACATGTTAATCATAAATTACATTATCGCTAAACTATTTTCCAAGCTCAGACCATTTCTCATATAGTCCTCTCAGTCCAAAGTGGACTTGAATTTTACTTTCTCTAAGTCACAGTGACATTAATATTTTCAATTTTTAAATGGAACAGAGGCACAAAGAACTGCAAAGAACACAAAAATGAAAAATTAAATGAAAATGAAAAACATTGTTTAAATACTGTTACACAGGATTATTGCCAGTTTTGATGGTGTAACAGAAAATATCTTGAACAGTGTAAACACATCACTGTTCTCAGGGTGTAATAAGTAACTTGAAATCACTGTCAGGCGATGCATTACTTTATTTAAATACTTAGAGTTAATTTGTTTATTAATTGGATGAGCTACTTGAATTGCTTCCACATCTTTGGGCCAAAATCGTACAACTTGCTAAGTTTGATTCCCTGGATACTAAATAAATAAAATGAATGAGATTTATTCAAAAACACAAGTTATATCAACATAAATCTGTATTTTCAATGTAAAATTTGGAACAGTAGTTCTTACAGTTGTTATTCTAATCTTCAGGGTTACTCCCTGTTAATGAGTATAGGATAAGTGGATTAGAAAAAAAGCTGTTTTTACTCAACAGATCTTATTTTTCACAGCAGACATTTGACTTGTCATAGTAGGAAAAGCACAAGCATCACTAATAACATAAACAATAGCACTGTTGTTAATCAATTGTCTCAGAAAGTCATGGCAGTGTTAGAGAGTATATTTACTCAAGTATAGTACCTCTGTACAATTTTGAGGTATTTGTGTTTTACTTTTTAATTTCATGTTAGTTTGTACTTCACTGTATTTCAAAGGCAAATGTTGTACTTTTTACTCCACTACACCTATTTGGCAGCTATAGTTAGTAGTGACTAAGCAGTATAAATTTTTGCTCTATATTGGCCTGTACACATTAAGCATGTTGCTCTCAGTAATAATCAGAATTATGTCAAAATATATGTATAACACATCACCATCAAAGGAGCCTGCCAGTACATTTACTGACACTGCTTTTGTAAGTTTTTCATAGCAGGACATATAATGTCAGGACATGTAATGGAGTATTTTTTTACATTGTGATGTTACTACTTTAAAGGATCTGAGTACTTCTCTCACCACTGCGTGACAGTGTGACAGTGAGCCAGTGTGAACAATACCAAGACCGTGAACCTGAAGCAGCTAAATGGAATTCAGCCATCATTCTTTTTATTATTTACATCTGTGCTTTTCCTATTGTGTCAAAATGTCCTCTGTGAAAAGAGCCTATGCACATGGCTGCAACAAAGTACACACAGTGAATACCATCTAACACCTTCAGAGACTTTGTATCAGAAAACATGCATGGATATTTTCCATCACTTTACACAAACTGTGTGTCACTTGCTCTCTTCCCAGCCCATTTTAATACTGACACAACCACTGAATAAAAATGTGCCATCTACAGTAGTAGTCTTAGAAAGGATATATTGTTTCATGAAGACTTGTTATGAAAAAGCAGGCATTGTACAGTACAGACTGTAATCTACATAAGTGCACTGATGACAACCCCTGTCTTCTCTTTGTTTCCCCAAAACTTTGAGCTTGTTGGAGCACAGAGACGCTGAAGGGGCACTAAGTTGCCAAGTTAGAGGGAGTTTTCCTCTAAGATCCTAACATGTCAGGTTTAAGAAACTGTTAAGAACTGAATTATTTTAATGAAATATGACGAAGAGATTATTTATTATTGATGGCAGTGGAATCACAGTGTGTATGATTGTGATTGCCTGCAAAATGTCTGTCTGATCATTCTGTGATTCATAATTCTTAGGGAATAGTTTATCATACAAATCGAGCAAAGTCAGCTCTTTGTTATTCATAATCATTAAAGTGTGTGTTTTGTGGTCTTGATAATCCAAATCCTGCTCTTGTTGCAACACGTCTCTGAAAGTCAGAGCTCATAAAAGCTTTGTTTGGCTCTTACATGTTGCAATGCAGTACCTCTGTCAAGAGTCTGTTTTGTTGGGTGATATCTGTTTTTGTCAAACATGAACCAGAACCTCGGACTGTAAATAGAGCCTTTACAGAGAATAATTTAGTTCCCTTGTTTTGACAGATGTGCAGCTTTATGTTTTTTAAGCATTTTGCACTTTATCAGAAAAGCAGAGATACAGGAATGTCCCACAACTCTTTTTTTAAATTACTGCATTATAGAACTGACATGTTATTGATAACATAGGGCATACATACCGTATACTAAAGAAACTATATTTCCCAGAAAACTACTTATGGAAAATTGTTTATTCTGGTTACTCCTGTGTGTTTTTGTTTTTGTCCCTGTCATTTTGTCTCCATGTTGAATGTTAACATGGTTTAGATGATCTAAACTTGATCTTCCTCTGTTTTAGTCATGTTACTGTAGAGAATCATCATAATGTATCATGCAGGTTAATGCAGTTATGGAAAAATGCTAATACTTAGATACTTAGTCTCGTGTTCAAAGATTGGTCTGCTTCTTCTGTGTAATGAGAGTAGATGATCAGAGATTTATTCCTCCAGCAGCCTTTGCATGTTAGCAGTGTAGATTATTTGAAATGCATCATTCAGTATATTCCTGCAACATTTAGACCCAGATTCAGCCCTAGTTATTGTTAGTTTTAAAAAAATCCCCAATTAGAAATAAGATAAAGAAAATGTTTAGAAAATCATTTGAGAGACAAAATTCAGACATGGACTCTCCTTCTTAGAATACATTCAACAGATTGTAGAGTTTTTCCAAAGGTTTTCAAATGGCCAAAATGTGAAAAAAAAGTGCGTGTTTTGTTTTTCAGAGTCACTGCTGTTCATTACAAGTGTCCTATTCATGCCTTTTGTCTTTTCTATTGTTAATTATAATGCCAGCACAAACTGTAAACTGATTTTGATTCTCCATATTAAATGTTATTTTTTGTTATTAAACAATATGTTTATTATGTTTTTTCCCAACAGATTATGGTTCGTTGTATTCCATGTTCCACAGGAATCAAACTTTTTCATACAAAATTATTTTATCGTTGCGGTACAGAGGTATATTTTTCAAAATGACTAAAAAGCATTGGCATAATTAAAAAGAGCACAGTCTGTTCTGAAACAGAGTACAAATAAGAGAGAAAAGGTAACATAAAGACTTTTGGTGTTCCTGTTAGTATCAGAGGTCAGTGATGTGAGATTATTCATGTGGCAAACACACTGTTATTACTCTGTTATATAGAAGTAAATGATACAAAGATCTCAGTTCCATTTACCCTCATGATTAAAACAACTGTGTTCTCAACATTGACAAATATGTTTCTTAAATAATTGTAAAGGCACAAATCATAAAAACTGCCCACTGATGACAATTGGTAATGTCAACTATGTCTTACTTAAGTTAACATAGATATCCTGTAAAGTTTGTAAGAAATTATCACCTCTGTTAGTCCTTCTGTATTATAGAGATTCTAAGCAGCTCCTTTGTTACTGGGGTCAGTTGCACCAGCTGGTCTTACACCTGGTCTTAAGCTAAGTCGATCATAGCTTGGTGTAGTCTTAAACATACACTAGTTCACTTCTTTATATGTTATATCTCACCAAAAACAGTTTTTCCCCTTTTCTCCACAATAGTGGTGTGACTCTAGGAATGTCGCTCGGTTTGACCGCCACTGCTTGAAATTTTAACCAGACATTCATGCTTCCCAGAGGAGGAACCCTTATAATTTTTGTGACTTCCCTGACTTCATCACGTCTAAAGTTTTATTTGTGTTTAGTGGTAATTGAAAATGTTAGTATGCTAACAAGCTAATCTAAGATGTTAGCATTTAGCTCAAAACACCTCTGTGCCTAAGTTCAGTCTCACAGAGCTGCTCGCATGACATTTTCTTACACACAGTATCTTTCCTGTTCTACACCATCCCCAAAGTCCAGAATGATAGGGGACCTCCTCTGGTTTTCTGTTGCCATTGTTAAATTGGCTTGGGAAAGTTTCAAAACTGATGCAGGACTCTCATTTATTATTAGGCTTTTTAAATCTACTTTGACTATGAAAGATACAGGAAAGAAAGTGATTCAGTGTTAGGCCAGTGGAGGGTGCACAACTCCTACTGTAGTTTTGCTGAACAAGTTTAGAAACCTCATTATGTCCACTTCCTATATGTACAGTAAGGAATTTTTAGCCTCTAAAGATCTGTTTGTATTTATTCTCTTTTAAGCAAATTTAACTCTGCCCTAAAAACTGCAGTGGCAAACTGACAACAACATAGCTTTTCTCCTTTATGTCCAAAAACATACCATACTTTTTTAACCATACTTTTGATTGAAAATATTCATACATCTGATTTCACTCAGTATTGATGAGGTTTGGAGGGAATGAAAGAGGAAAAAATTGTGCTGTCAGTAAAATACTTGTCCTTGTTACATCACATAATTGTCACATTTTACTCCCCTGCATGACATCTCAGTATCTCAAATCACATCTCACTTTAATTTTCTCCTCCATTTTGGAGATTGCACACACAATGACATAAAGGTTACACACATCTCTAACATTTGACTGTGCACTCTTTAATTTTTGCTTTACAGTTTAAAGCTGGGGGGACTCATTGTCTTTGTAGCATAAGGAAATGATGGAATAGGACAAGTTAGTTTGCACTTGTTCAGGTTTTTTCTGTTTACTTTGTGTGTCCTGTTTTAGCCAGTCTGTGTGCACCTGCACATACATCTGCTCTTTATGTGAGTTGGGAGAAGCTACTGAGCTTGTCTGCTGTGTGTATGGGTGAGTTACTGTTTACTATCTATCTCTCTCCAGTCCAGGTAGAGGAGCACATTCTTTTATTTCATTCCTGAAGCAAGACATTTTTGGCTGACTGTATTCACTGCTATTTCTGATGTTTCCTCTTTGCAGGGAGATGAACATTATAATAATTTGTATACCCATATTTAGATCTATTTGTAACTCATGTCGATGAAATAAGTGTATCAAACATAATTCAGTATCAATATACCCACTCAGAAGGCAGGCACGATGTTCTAATCCTCTAATTTTGAGAGATTTGTTTTGAAGTGTTGACAGTTACATAATATTTGTCTTCAGTGGTGTTTCCATGCAAGAAAAGACACTTTACATATGCAGTGTGAGGTATCTTTAGTGTTATTTGTTAAGTATGTGAACTACACTCATTTAGCAATTAATTAGGTACACCTAGCAAAAACAAATGCAGCCTTATACAATAGTCCTGTCATAAATCCTGTCTTCATAAAGCTATAAAGTTCTTTTATTGTTTCAGAGAGGTGTTGATTACTTTTGGAGGCTGCAGTTTGTGGTGCTGTTCAACTGTATTGCATTACACAGAGACATGTTAAATGTAATTTGGCTTACCCTCACTGATACAAAAAAGGTAGACAAAATAATAGAAACAACTGTCAGAAGTCTGCTGCCTTTTGTCATATATGAAATATCTGACATTTATTTATTTATTTTAATTTGAGGGTTTTAGGGTAAACCCCTGAGAGGTATAATCTTGTTTTCAAGACGAGACAACAATAAATACATAAGTAATATTTATAAACATAGTAAGTAGGAATCACAATGGCTCTCCCACACTTAGGTATAACTATAATGTAGTCGTTGGTCAAAACAGGCATTTAAAAAAAATGTTTTTGGACATTTAGTAGACTAAATGATTCAACGTTAATCAAGAAATAGACAGGAAGAATCGATGATGAAAATAATTGTTAGTTGCCCTGCTCTTTATCTCTTTAGCATCAGTAATGATTTATAAATTATTGTTTAAAGCATATTTTATTTACAACTAGTAAATCCTTTACAAAGGGTGACCTACTTGAAACATTTAAAAATTTGACTATAAATTTAGATTTCCACATACACTAAATATCTGTGCAAATAGCTGATTAGGATATTATAGATGCCCTGGGTGGAAGGTGATTTATAGCCTACAGTACTTCATTAATCATTAAAAATCCCTAACGATAATTTTTTGAATGAGAACAGTTTGATGCTTTAATATGGAGTGCTGGACTTTTGTGTTTTTGTTCATTCAATAATTCTTCTCTATGGGCAGAATAGCTCATCTCCAGTGCGCGGCTCTGATTGGACGGCTCCGCCGCTGCCGGGGCCCGTTTGAACACGGAGCTCCGTTCACCATTGGATAGACACGTGTCTGGGGCGTTTCACTGGGACTGCCCGGTTGTGTCCGGGTAAGATGGCGTTGGAAGAGCAGTGCTCGGCACCACCTCGATGGCGGTCCATATCTTTGACTCACGTAGAGTTCCCAGAGGGTACGTAAACTCAACATCTTCCTCTAACTACTGAAGCTCCGCTACCCACCACCGCTTTGTAATTTCTGAGGATACTTGTGTTGCTTGCTACTGAATGGACGCGGCCGTCGGTGACACTGCCAAATTATGAGATGCTGTAAAGCCGCGAGCGCAGCGGGGAACGCAGCCCGAACTGCGAAATTGTGAGACGGAGCCGCATGCGCAGTTGGCGATAATGTCCACAATGAAGGCTAGCTAGCCTGCTAGCTGTCTTAATATCGACTTTGGTGTAGTCTCTTAGGAATTTGCGAATATTCCTTGTCCTGTAAGAATTACTAGACAAATTTGAGGCATTAAGCACAGCAAAGTATGAGTTATGACTGTCGTGGAAGTATCTAGCTATTTCACCTTATAGCATTGTAGCCAGGACTAATGCTAACGCAGTGGCTAGCCCCTTGGCCTGATGCTGATTAGTATAACTAGCATAAATCTCATAGCCCTGAGCTGTCTTAATTAACCAAATGAAATAATGTGGTCTGCTAGTTAGATTATGGCAAAACTGCTCCACTACAGCAGCACCCGTACCTGTGCTAACGGTTAAATATTTCTGCCATCCGGGTTCACTGAGTATCTCAAAGTGTCACTCCCACCCAAGTGACTTTACTGAGGTTTGCAGCATGTCTTAACACCAGTTCTGTGTCACCGTGGTTTAGATGATCTAACGGGACAAGTCCTGGCCTACATCAGTCTCCTGCCCATAGCAATCCTCGTGGGTTTTGTTACACTCATAGTGTTTAAACGGGAGCTGCACACGGTGAGTACTGCAATTACACTTATAGTTGTGTTTTCAGAAAGAGCATCATCACATTTAAAGACCATCTGTAAAGCTGTTAAGTGTATCACAAGAGTATGAACAGCGTTGCCAGGCAGGCCACAAGTTTGTAAGTGTTTTTTTTTTTTTTCTCACACAGATTTCCTTCTTTGGTGGGCTCATCCTGAATGAAGGGGTGAACTGGCTGCTGAAGCACATTCTCAGAGAGCCGCGCCCATGTGCAGGTGAGTGTTGTCTTTATGTGTAGTTGGCAGGGTTGGGCGACATTGCAAAAACATCCCAACAGCCAGAATATCTGCTTCTGATGTCAGTCACTGATCATTGGTAGCACAGTTAACAAGTTTATCTTTGTCACACTTATTATTTATTATTATCAGAAGCTGCCATTCCCATGTACTGCACATTTTCCAGCTAGAGGTGTGCCTCAAGTAATCGCCAAGTAAAGAAAATAACAAAAAAAACTCACATGATCAATACCAGCATACACTGCATTGGTGTAGACGTAGCCCCAATGTGCTAAGTTTTGCTTTTGAATTGAAAGTGTTACTAGTGTTTTTCTGAGGCTGGCACTGCAAAGGATGCACTAAAAACAATGATTTATTGATATAAATGTCCAGATGTAACGGTGGACGTTAGGATTATAATCTGCTATCAGCACGTATGCACTTTAATCTGTTAGCAAAATAAAAAGGTACCTCCAGCTTCTCAAGTGTGAGGATTTAACACTTATACTTGTCATATGTGATAGTAAACTGATTATCTCAGGGTTTTTAACTGTTGGTCAGCGAAAATGAGACGTGACAGAACATCAGTTTTAATAATGAAAATAATTGTCAGTTCCAGCCCTAATATATCCTGGGCTGTAACTAATGACTAATGATTTTTGTTACTAATGCTTTGTTTTGTCTGATTTGACAGTAGCTCATGATTTTTATAGTGATTAACAATGTTTCAGCTCTAGAATATATGTGGGCTAATCTAAATTGTTGTGAAATCATATTTAAATCTTGATTGCCATAAGAGAGAGTATACATCGTATGGTACATTTTAGTAAGTTCTTTTTAAATTCAGCATGAAAGTGTAGATGATTGCAATGCAGACACACAGTTTATGGATACAGACAATAGAGCAATTAGTTTCACATAAAAGAAAACAATTACAAGTGGCTTTAGAACAATTCAAATATAAATATTTATTAAGTAAATGTTGCTGAAATGGATTATATAGATATTTTTATTTAAGTAGAAACTCTCTTAAGTCAGAAACTTTGGCTTGGTTGATTATCCTGACCAAGATTCTTGATTTTGAATTAATAGTAACAAGTGAGATGAACTCCATATTGTAAATAAATATTTTAATCAGTTTCTGTTGTCTTTCTGCAGGGGCTCACACAACCCTGCACACAGAGTATGGGATGCCCTCCAGTCATTCCCAGCTTATCTGGTTCTTTGTTGTTTACTTCTTTCTTTTCCTTTATTTAAGGTGAGCTTGTTTCTTCTTCTTGTCAGGGGAGTTTTATGGTATGGAAACACAAAGTTGCGAAATTCTTAGAAGTACAGCAACTAACTAAAATTTAATGTCCATAAACTAATCAAATACAATTTTTTTCATTCATTTCAAGTAGGAGATTGTCATACATGCATTGTATTCATTTTAAACAGGCATATTAGTTATATTTACACTTGTTATTTAGTGAGTTTATTCCAGGGCATGTATTTCATTATTGCATGAATTACATATGAAGTAGATGCCATGATGCAAGCTCATGCTCAACTCTTTTCAGAATGCATCAAACGAACAACGCTCGATGTGTGGACCTGCTGTGGAGGCACATACTGTCCATCATCCTGTTGGGCATGGCCTTATCAGTCTCATACAGCAGGTAAGGGACTGACCCTCCTCTCTTCCCCTCATCTGACTTGTGTCAAATGTTCCAGATGAATCCTAAAGTCTAAGGTGAACATAGAGGAGGAGAGCATTAACATCCAAAAATTAGGAAGTATGATGCAGATATTTTTATTTTCTATCAAAATCTGGCTCATGGAATCTCACAATTTTTGTTGCGTATGACAAGCTTCCTTGCCGTCGCATTTTTTTGCATCTGTCTATAAAAGAGATTCCATGGAGAAATCCAGAGGTGAACTTGACTGTTCTGGAGTTTTAACTAGGGATGTCTAATCCAGTTTTTTGGCTCTGATCCTGATCCAGATCTTTTAACATTGAGTATCTGCTGATACTGAGTCTGATCTGATACTTTTTTATCTGAATATTAAGTAGATATGTATCAGAAGTAACAGGTGTAGCTTAACAGCTGTGGTAGCCTGCGCACTGTCCTAATAATGCTTATTTTGTTGCAGTAGCTCTCTTTATAGGTGTTATGTTGTCTGTTAGTAATTTCAGAACATCTTACCAAAGGGCTGCAGCTGAAAATTAGCCAGCTGGCTAACACTGGCACATTTACAGGAATGCTAATTAATATGCATTGTCCCTATAAATGAATAATTAAAGTGAAAATCAGAGTGACTCACACAGCAGTGCCTAAATAATATTTCACATACACAACACTCAAATTTTTACTTGTAACACAGTTGTGTAGACTCACAGCAGACTGAGGTGGACAGAACACAGTAGAATAAAGAAAAGGTTAACATTCACTTGGGTTTATTTTAGCCAATACTGACCCTTTAAAATATGCCTGGACCAGCCCAGATACTGAACCTTGTAATTGGTCTTAGGTATAACTGAGACTAATGAGTGTTTATACAGCTAGTTGCACACTTAACCAGTTAATCATGCTATTGATTTTGATTACCATTGCCATTGTACTTGGGACAGGTGGACAAGAACTTTTTAAAGGAAAGGAAACTAAATTGTACTATTTTCTTTCTTTCAACACCATTTAGGCTGTGTAAGTTTCTGGACTTAATTTAGTTCAGGACCCCAAGGGCTATTTTTGTTTTCTTTAACAATGTCTTTTCTCCCTCTCTCTCATTCTCAGAGTCTACTTGTTGTATCACACCTGGAGCCAGGTTTTCTACGGCGGAGTGGCCGGTAGTACGATTGGCATAATCTGGTTCTTTATCACACAAGAGGTGCTGACACCATTATTCCCCAAAATAGCAGCGTGGTAAGTAGTGCTCTCATTATTCTGCTTGCTTCTTGTGTCACAGGGGAAGATGATTTCATCCTCAGCCTGAATAAGTGGATAAAACTGCTCCATTATGGCTTCTCTAATATTCTGTTGATTTCCTTTTTACAACTCAGGCCAATATCAGAGTACTTCCTCGTGCGAGACACAAGCCTAATCCCCAACATCTTATGGTTTGAATATACAGTGACTAGATCAGAGGCAAGGTAAGGAACTGTCTTGGACATTTAATCACTCACTGCACCACATCTGTCACAATTAAAGCACCAGTCACACCAGAAAGTGGAACAGTGACGTTTACCTACACATTCTGGGCAGGCTGCGTTAGATTCTTAATGGCATTTGATTTTTTCACAGAACTAGGTGGTTAACTGTTGTAGCTGGCAAGCTAACAGCTAATATGCTAACAAGCTGGAAAAATGCGCTAGTCATCTCATTTTCAAACAAGATGTTCACAAAGTTTATTCAAAAGAAGTATTTGTGCCATGTACTCCTGTCTCTTAGGCTAGGTGAGAGAGGTGAGTGTCTTAACTCTGTATCGAAATAGAAATAATCTCTGTTCATACTGACATGCCTGAAAAGGCATATCACATGATCATTTACATTACTCCATGTAGGGTTGATAATGCCATTGGACACATGCACACATAGGCAGTTGTAGCATTATAAAATGCAGGATTTAATTGCACAACAGCTGCTAGACACCAAGCTAAAGACACCAAGGTCAGCAACACTTGTAATTTGTTATCCATGTTGCATTCACCACTGGTAGTCGAGGCTGATGCTGTTTGTTTTCTTCCAGAAACAGGTCAAATTATAGGACTGTGACAAATCAGGGAAAGATTTGTCGTGGTTGATAGGACCCACTCAGGAAGTGAGCATGGGTGTCTGTGTCATCATTTACAAAAGCTTCAGTGTCTGTCGATCCAGACTAAAATGCAAACTCAGAGTTTTCAAACCAAAAAAGGGCCAGCAGCTTCTCAGTTTTAGGAGCTCGAAAACTCTGGAGTAGTAACAGTGATGCTTTTTAAAACTAAAACATGCTAACTGTGGACGTAGCTTTAATTGTCTCCAAACCTGTTATAGACTACTAATGTGTTTAGTTCAGGACCCAGAGGTTAAATAAGAGTAGATTGTTCAACACAGCTAAAAAGCTTTGATAGCCCAAAGCTCAGCACTGTCAAGACGGCTTGTTATTGTTAAGTAGCTCAAATACGCAAGTCAGTGTCTATCAGAGATAAACTAAATGCAAAAGATTTATGTGGATTTCCTTCCCCGACCCATTGATGAATCCTCTGATTGGAATTCTACTTGAATTCAAATTGACCTCATTGTTTTTAAATGCAAAGTATGTTTGAGACTTGCATTTCTTGCGCCACTCAAGTGCTTTTGTTTTTTTCCTCTAGGAACAGACAACGAAAGCTTGGAACAAAACTTCAGTGATCTACAGTTCTTTTGTGAAACTGAATTTAGGACCACACAAACACGCACACACATTCTCGCCAACACACACACACACACAAACAAACAAATGCTCACTCAACAAAAACACACTGGAGAACCATCTTTTTGGACTGACATGGTTGCAAGTAGTAAAGGGCAAAAACCGTTTACAGGTGCCTGGACCTGGCCCGGAGCCTACAGCCTGAGCAAGTCCGTCCACACGCCTCTCCATCTTGTACAGCTTGCCCAAAATGCTCTTCAGTGCATGCAAGACTGTGCAAGAGGCATACTATTTAATGATAGATTAATATATAGATTTTAACTATAAACGCACGCTGACAGTAACAGTGTACTGTAAGAGATTCAAGGAGCCAAAAAGGAGGCTTTGGTCAAGTTTAAAACAAATTGGTGGGCGTCATTGCAGCATGTATTTAGTGATTCTTTTTTTTTTTTTTTTTTTTTTTTTTAAATATATTCTGATGAATAGCTGGTGGGACACGATGGGTGGGGGGGTTGGTTATGGCTAGGTTGGGGTTATGTGGAATTAACCATTTTTCATTGTTATATAATAGAAAATGAACAATTTCTAAAATTGGTTATGATGTAATATAAATGAAAATTTGCACTTTGTGAAATTTACGAGTCAAAAAAAAAAAAAAACACAAAAAAAAACCGACTAACACTAGTTAAATGTTAAGACCCTCTCCCTCTTTTCCCTCATCAGTCTTTGCTTTGTGTCTATGACTGTCAGTCCTAATATATTAGACTCCAAAGCTGATCTGCAAGCAGTGTAAATTTACCTAAATGTACCTTATGTGCTATTGAGCATCAAGGTTGTGGTTTCTGTTCATATCCACATTTGAGGATAATGAGACTGAATCACAGCAGCAGGTTTCAGTTGTTTTTGTTGTTGAACACACTTTGGACTGAGGTGGTGTTTTCTTAATGCCTCACACACAGTAGCACCCTGGGAACAGACTTCTGGGAATCATTTTTCTTTCTTTTTTTTAAATTCAGTTTCTTATCTTGTTTTCTGCTGTTGCAGAGAACAGTTTTCTTTTTACCTGCATTTCTAAGATAACATTCCATATCATTTAGTGAGAAAACATACATAATGACTGCTGAGGGGATATGTTTTCTTTTTGTATTGTTTTTGAAGAAAGGAAGAAAAAAAAAAGCCTCAGGTCAGTCGTAGCATGTGATTATGCTTAATTCCTCACAGCCCACGGCAGCTAATGTTGAAAGCTGTCAAGTGGGGATCTGAAGCTGATTTAAAACTGTCATATCTTTAGCTCCACAAAGGGAAGTAGTTCTCTTTAGAATTTAATTTTTTTCCATGTGTAACCTATATCAGGCTGAATAAAAATGTGTTTATGTACAATAGATGGTTCTAGTGTCATACTTAAGGAGGCATCTTTTTGCATTCAAAAAAACTTTTTTTTTGCTGTCAAGCAAATGTGGCACTTGATGGTCTTGACATATTTATTTTTGACTGTTTACTCATTGCATTTTCCACTGATGTGCATCGGTCAGTGTAGTGTTGCCTCAGTTTGTCCTGGTGCATCCCTGACACTGAGATATTTGGTATTGATCAAAACATTATCATAAGGCACCCTTCATGATAATGGAGTAGCAGCTATTGTAAATATGTAAACATATTACCGTGATGCCATAGGAGCTAAGAGATACAAGGTAGGCTACACTGCACTAGAAGCTGTTGACAGGTGCACAGGATGTTTTTTGTAAATATAGGTGTATATATATTTTAAATGCAGTGTAATCTGCAGTGAAATTGTGAAGCGCTTTTCTCACCAAAAACAAATTTGGTACACATTTGGTTTGAGCTAAACACCAACTTGTTGATGCTAAGCAGGTACAATATTTACCATGTTCACTATCTTACTTTAGCACTTAACATGATAACCATTGCTAATTAGCACTAAACGCAAATTATGTTAAGGCTAATTGGAGTATCTGGAGTTTGTCAGAAACTAAAGTATTGGACGAGTTGACAAGTTTTGACCTGATTAAAAAGTTTAAAGACTTAACTGATTGCAGTTTCTCCTGAGAGGTGTACCAAATCTCATAATAATAATTGCTGAGACACTAAGAAAAAATTGTGGCACTAAAGAAAAAGTCAGGCATTACCAATTTCAGTTGGATTCCTTCTTTGCGGAACACAATCCAGCACAATTTCGTGGCAATCTGTTTCATGGTCCATCCAGCAGTAATTGAGATATCTCCATCTGGATCAAAGCAGTGTACCAGAGCAGATGAACACTGGCATATAGTTAAGCCTCTAGTACAGCTAAAAACATTAGCAACTGCTCTGTGATGAACCAAATGCCCAATAGTGATTTGTTAGTACGATCTGAGGTAACCAACAATACTCAATAAAACTGCACAACCCTTTGTGAAATATGTGCAACAATGAATATAAACATTTGAGTTATTTGCCAGAGACAGGGGCATTTAGGTATGTATTTGGAGACTATATGGGCCAGTGTAGCTGACAAATGAAAAATAGCCTTATGTTCAGTTCAAACAATGAACAAGCTCTTTGTCTCGCGAGGGGAGCGTCATGCTTTTCTCTCCCTGCTCTTTATTCCCCAGTGTGACTGCTGCTGAACACTGCTTTAGAAAATACTTCAGGCCTATCCTCCTGACATGCAGAGTGCAGAAGAAACATCTGCCCTATTTAAACGACCCATTCCATTTTTGATTCACTTTGCAGGTCTAACCTCAGGCTATCCCCAAACACCCGTCGGGGACAGGCATAGCCTAGATAAAAATGAGGAAGACCTCGACCTATTTCTGTTTCTCTAAGCTATTTTCTCTGACCTGCAGTGTTTGGATGAGCAGAACTTCAGTAGAAACCTTTTTTGGATGTGAGTCAAAGGGATGGTACAGATACGTCTTTACTGATCTGAGCTTGACAGTACTCCCTGAACAGATGTTTAATTCTGGTCTCTCATAGTTGTAAAATATTATGGCCACAGTCAGATTGGACATTATACATGTAGATATTTAATTCAAGCAGAGGTGCAGAGCTCCACATAAAAAACACAGGAGGACTGACATCCACTGGATGAAGTTTGTTATTACAATATTACTGAAAACAAGTGATACATATACAATACATATAATATCAGTCCACAGTCTCAGTCTGTGAATAATTTGTTTCTAATGGAGTTAAAAATGTAACAAGTAGAAGATAAATATGTAACCAGTAGCAATAAATATTACAAATGTACTGTGCAGGCGACGTGATGTCTGTAGAACATGGTGCAATACAGAAAGTGCTCTGTACGTGAAAGCCACATTAGACACAGTTTCTATATACTGAGTGATGAATTCCCAGTTTCCAGTTTCCTTTCACAGCATTCAAAACAGGCCATTAATGACATTACTGAGATAACAAAAATAAAGGGACTACATTCTGTCCTTTGAAATGTACTGTGATGAATATTGTGCATGACAGGAAATGTCTAAATTAATAAAATTAGAGTGAAGTCAAGTAAGGGGTGGGTGGCATGTGAACTACCCAAAGGAACATATGATATTTTTTATGTTTTTAGTATTGATATTGATATTTAGTTATGTATTTGAATATGATTTATATAATTACTGGTTAAACACTCTGAAAATCGCTTTTATTCAGATATAGTACTTCTTTACTGGAGGGATGAACAACCTTTTAAAAAGAGTTTTCCTCAGTATTACTTTGATGGTTGTGGCAAAATCTTCCACAGGTGTTAGACTAGGTTGAAGTCTGGTAACTATGAAGGCCACAGCATATGGTTTACATAGTTTTCATACTCATCACACCATTCAGTGAACCCTCCTGCCCTCTAGGTGGTAGCATTGTCATCCTGGTAGAGCCCAACCCCATCAGGATAGAAATATTTCATCATAAAATAAAGTTGCAAAGACCTTTTCCTTTTCTGAAATGAAGGTCAGTTGAACCTACACACATTTCATGTCATAGAGAATGTTAGGATGTCAACTGCTTCACTGTATCATTTCAAGCATCTGCATTTGTTATGTTTCTATATTCGTTTAGTCAGAATTTTCCTTTAATTTGTCACCTGTTTGTATGTAAATTTAAAACACATTTTAAGGGACTCGTTAAAGTCCATGACCATGACACTGACCAAATTCTATTTTTGTCTTATTATCAACCAATCCCATGAAAAGACGATGAATTCATTCTACTAATAAGTTTTGTTTGAGCAGCCAAAGCCGCATGTAGTTTATTTCTCTCGGCCATAGAGTTCCATTGATTTCCAAAACTTTAAAAACTGAACTGAACTTTTAAAAAGTCCAGTGAGCCATATTATTGTACTGGCTGACATGTTTCTTCATTGCAGTTAACATGGCTATATACATTTACTTTCTGTCAGTTCCCCATATAGTGGTGTCCTGCTGCTGGAACGATTCCAAAGGTCACCAAATATGTATCAGTCCACAGGCTGAAAATAGTCCTAGTGACTAAATGCACTATTTCTTCCTGTTTGATAAACTTGTGCTAAAACTAGACGGCCCAACTCTTTCAGGAAATGACTGAAGCTTTTTGAAAAATGAGAACAAGCTTGTTCACAAATAGGGTGGGGAAGTTGGAAAGTACTGAGACACATATGAAGACTTTTACTGGCTTTGGTCTTTTCATAGGATTTCTTGGCAATAAGAAATTTAACATCAGCCCATTCTATATTTTTTACTCTGCATTTTTCATTCGAGATCAATGCTGTTCACCTAATGATGTTCACTTTAATTTGTTCCCTGTGGAGCAAATTAAATCAAACAGCAGCTCCAGTTTGATTAACAAGCTGCTGTCTAACTTAAAGCTCTTCCACAGTGGACTTGTTTATTTGCAGCCTGTCCACCATGTTAATCACTTAATGGTTGGCTGAGATATATTAAGGGTCACTTGTTAGGTCAGTTTTTCATTTCAGCTTTTGCATTTGTTTTGTAATGACAGAGGAGTGTTCGTCATCTTAAGGTTTTGTGCTTTACATTTAAGATGTAACTATGTTAAAGGTGGTCTTTGTCACAGTAACAGTTCAGAAATTAAGTTAAGTTAATCGCTATACTAATCTGAACATAATTAGAAGGTTTGAATCAAAGGGGTTTAACTGGTATTTTGGATGAAAAGTATACAAATCAAGTAAAAGATCTTGGGGGGATTATTTAATGAAGTAAACAACTTGTTATTTGTTATATGCAGAGTCCCCTGGTTTGGTGCAGCTCTCCTGTAAAGCTGGGCCAAACCTGCTTACTTGGATTCAAGTCCCCCGAAATGTATTTTTGAAGACAACCACCTCAACATTTATTACAACAAACGCTGAAGTTGTCTCTCTGATTTAGAATTTCTGTCAGATTTTACAGACAGGCGAGTAAAATTTCTGCCAGCAGACATTGGCAAGAATTTCAGAGTGTAATCTCGCAGGACGTCGGCAGCAGCAGCTTTGAGTGTGCTCAATCTTAGAAATGGAAGCTGCTCAGTGCCTCTGCTGAAATGTAATGTCAGGAAATTCACTGTGTGAAGCCTGAACATCACTGTTTTACTACATGTATATACATGTGCAGAGTCATACCGCACACATGCGCTATGTAGATTGCAAATACTGTAAACACTTGCTAGATTTATATGAAGTCATACTGCCTCAAGAAGATTTTATGTATACATGGGGATTAAGAATGTAGGATTTTTTTTATTTTTTTTTAGCAGCAAAGTAATATTTATCTTTCCAGACATTCACCTGCAGATGTTGTGACTATGCAGTAACTCTAGCATCAATAATGACTGTGATGATATAACAATAAATCATTTTTTGATAAATTCTGATCTTAGAAAGGATAGCAGGCATGAAGGAATGTGTTATTGGTCAATCTGAGAAAGTACCTCACAGTCTATGTTTGAAAGCTGTACATATAGTGCTTCTGTTAAACCAGTACCACTAGATGGCATCCAGCTTACATCTGCAGTAAGGACTATAATGATATTAGCACAGATTTGTTCAAGACCCATCAGACGTTAATACAGCACAGGCTTACTGTAACTCATACCACCAACCAAAACATAAGCACACCATCAACATATACATTAGACTCTGTGAGCTTTATTAAACTGCTCTTAACCCTCTAATGGTCTTTTCTGCTGTTTGGTGGAGCACATTTGAGCTGTGATATATATATATGAACATTAGCTGTACTTCACTCAGTCTGGTTGGATCATCTCTAACACCCAGTCTTCAGAATGAGACCTTAAGGAAAATCACTCCCAGTATGTAACATTGGGTAATTATAGATTTTTTGTTTTAGTTGCATTTTACAGCACTTTCTGAACATAATGATGTGATTTAATACCCTCATTCGTAGAATTATAAGTGTTATTTTAATAAGACGCTCTACCATTCAGTAAAAAAGTCAATTCATGGTAAAAGTGATATTGCTTAGGCATACACAGTTTTCTGATTATAAACAGTCAATATAATAAAATGAATGTTGATCTTGTCCATAAAAAGATATGTTTCACTTTTAAAAAATCTATGAGAAATGTATTATAATTAAATTCTGAATTGTTGACATATTGGTGTGTTAAAATACTTCTGACCACTGAGGAAATGCCCAACGCAAATGAAAAAATATTGATTGGAGTACTAATAATCAACACTTAATGTCAGTTTGACCAGCTATGGCTTTAACTTTTTTGACAAAGAGGCATGAGTCTTGGGTAAAAGATCAGCCACCAGCAGCATTTATTGAGACACATCAACACCAACAACAACTCAAAGCAAGTAGCTGCCTTTTATACCCTCCCTAATACCAGAGATTGGTCAGAAGAGCTCACTTAGGTGGGAACATGATCATAGAAAGTTACAGAAAACCAACACCAAAAGAAATACGACACAAAGAATAAGTATTCAAATAAACACAGGTGCCTATAAATAATCCAATTACATATCTGTTCAGCCTAATTGCACACTTGCTCTATCTCTACTCTCCCCCCCGATCATCACAATGGTTTGCTCCAGGAGCTCTTAAGCAGGTGATTGGCCTTGCCTCTCTCTTTTGCCCCCATGCCCTGCTGAGGAGACAACCAGGAAGAGGTGAGTACTGCCATTATCTAACTAGCTGAGCACTCAAATAATATACCTGAGTTAATTTTTCTTTATAACCTACAGAAAGATTAGATCCAGCTTCTCAAAACAACACCACTCTGACTATGGGATTTCTTTCTGCATAGGCAGGATGGCCACGTCCCCCAATCCTCCTCCTCCACAGTCTGTCCCCCTAAACTATTATTTCCAATGTATACTTAATTCAATCAATGCATATGTGTCCATATTTATTTACATTTTCTGTACCAATCACCCAACAATTAGTACTCCTGCTCTCTGTAAGGTAATGGAACCCTTGGTCTCCATTACACTTTAACCTGTTTTCTCCAGTGTAACCTTCTATCCCTTGATACAAAATAATTAAAGATCTCTTTTAGACATGTTGTAAGACATACTGTATAAAATACAGTACTATAAAGTTTTAAATTCTTAAAATTACTTTTATTCATTCTCTCTCATTAAAAAAATCCAGTATCTATGAATAATGCAAATAATGACCATTTCAAAAGGTCATCTGGCTCCACAGAAGAGTCCTTTCTCAGTATTTGTGCCCAATTCCACATTATATTTTTGTAAGTTGCATATTGGACCATGATCAACTTTCATACTAGACACAAAATCATGCTCATATGTACAACACCTCTTAAATTCTGTTTCAAGGTGAGCACATCGCCCGTTAGGAGATTAATGTGAAAGCAGCCTGCATGGTGATGGTCAACTATCCAAGTGAAATAACAACAAAAGCAAGACTCACCCATTTGGATAAATAGAAATAACCAAAAAAAGGGGAGTTTAAAAATAAATAAAAGTTAAAAGATGAAAGTTAGCTAAATGAAGAGATTTAAACTGACCCTGCCAACTAATCTTGAAAGAGGCTGATGATAATTAGTGGCTGAGGAGCAACTGTCTCCTCCAGTGAAACATGTAAACGTGTTAGATAGCTCTATTGTTTTAACAGATTTATGAGCAGAGGCATATGGCCATGTTCAAACTGCCGCCCACAGGTTTCTTCTTTTTTGGTTCTTTGATACAGAATAAAGTACAACAAAAAACTGCCTGATCTTAAATTTAACAACAACAGTGTTTAAACTTTTTTTTTGGAATAAAATCGGCTTTATTCACAAGCCAAATTAATTGTCTTAATCTGATCCAAAATTCCTATCCAGCTCACTGTGCCTGTTGATTCATTGGATTTTGTGAGAAGTTTCTAAAATATGTGAAAAATAAAGTTTCCTTTACAACATTTTTCTTTATTTCACCCTCCATTGATTGAATGTGCATATATGTAGCTTAGAAAGTAAAATCATCAAGTGGCCTGGCAGGAGTCATCTTTGTTCTCAGTTACTGGACCCCTTCTCGGATGTCTACAAGTTGTACTTTTTAAGGAAAAGCTTCAGCACATGGGTAGATTCCTGCTGTACCCAACAGATTCAGAAACTGCAGGCAGCAAAGATAGTAGAGCACAGCAAACCGAGCACAGAAAGCAAGAAGAAAAGAAAAAGAAAATGATCCTGTTTGCCTGAGTGTGATCCATAAAAAAACAGTCAAAAGGCATGGAATCAATACTTTTTCTTCACAATCACAGGTAAAATATATTGTAAATACATCCCAATAACAACAACCACCAGAAGTTACAAATGTGTAAAAGCCATTATGGTGTAACAGCTTCATTTGTCACAATAAATCTTACATCCTCTTTAGCCAAACGCATTTGGTTGAATCTATCCTTCACAATATATGTCTCCCTTTCAAATCAGTTGAGATGAAGCCACCTTGAAACTGCATTATATCCTCTATAACATGCGCAGATTGTAGGTGTCAAATATATTCCTGTCCATTATCTACACTCATGAGAAATGTCACAATCAATTTCTGTCCATTTCACCCGAGCCGGCATATCTGCTTAGCCTGGCTGCAGCCTGGCTTTTGTAAGGAGCACTGAAGAGAGCATCAGTTTCAATGAGCATGACAACAATTGCTTTGCTGGCAGTGCCAGAAAAGAAACTCCCTGTACTACTTATCTCACATGCCATTCACATTTTCTCGAGTAGGACCTGTAAATATTTACAGCATAAAATGTTCTGTGTTGAATACATATTTCACACTTCTCTAATACAGCTGAAGTAATTTGTTGAGCTGTTAAGCTTTAAATACATGTCTGAGGAGTTCATGTTATATTTAAGGAAAATCAAAGCAAAATGCTTTCTCATTTTCCAAATTATAGTGTGAGTTTGCTCAATTTCATTTTACCTTCACCTGAACAAAGTACAGGACTGAATAATCACTTCCCCTCTTATTTCCACAAAATACTGAGGTTCATGAAAGTGTAACACATTTTTATTCATTTGTTACCTTATTCTACCAAACTGAACTCACAGATTCAGTGCTGCCTTGAGACCAACTCTTGACATTGCCAGTTTTATAAATGCATCTGGTCTCAATTCCAAATCAAATGGCCTAAGCTGACAAAATCATAGCTTTGTGAATCTATTATTATTACAAATTATAAATAAAGAAGAAATGCTGCACTAGAATCATAAAAAACAAACCTTGATCTTGGAAAATACTTGAAACCAACTGATTTGCATTGAAAGCAGACTGTACATTTTTTCATGTGTGTCAAGAAAAAGGTTTTAAGGACTCAATTACAGACAAAAATGACTTGAAAATAATTTTTTGAAATGATTAAATGCATCATGTTTTTTAAGTGAAATAACTAGTAACTACAGCTCAGAGTAAAAAGTACAATATATCCTTCTCAAATGTTGTGGAGGAGAGGTAAAAAGTAACATATGATGTGCCTCAAAAATTTGCTTGAGTACGCCATAGTAAATGTACTTAAATCCATAGTAATCTATGATTCATGCATATAAATGTTTGTCACTTTAACTGTAATGTAATTTTCTGATAAATGTCAAAAGCTTTTAATGTCTGAACTTCACTCTTGTCCCTTTTTGTTTTTCTATAGTTTCTCCACTTGGGGGCAACACACACTGACCTGAAGTCTGTTACAGTAAGTAGAGGTTCCTTGTAACATGGGCTGGTTCAAGGACAAAACTGTTACTTGAAGGACAAAAATTATTGGCAGCCAAATTGTGATCACATTCTTGTCTGTATGTATCTGTGTAGTATTAGCCAGTTAAAGTCTAAATCATTTCCCTGTCTGTATAGCTGACATTTTTGAAAGGCTGATTTCTAAGATCAGCATTAAATCTAGTCCTATGCTAAGAACATTTATCCATCAGTATCTCTATTCACTTTTGTTATAGTGTACTCCACATCAGGCAAACTGCTGGTAGACTTCTCCTAATATTGCAAGATGTTTTAAATCCTTTGATTTCTGAGATTTTTTTTTTTAGTTCTGGCTTCTCACCTTCAGTAGTTTTAGTCTTTATTTAGACACAGAGAGAATAGTGAGGGAAACGGTAGTCTATGTCAGGTCCTGATCTTAGACCGGCTGGTGAACATGTGGTTCTATTTTTACACAATATGGAGCTTATGTTGCACTGATTTTAATATTGCTGCAGATAAAACAAACAAACACTGGAACAGTTCTAAAGCTGCGGCCTGGCACTATTTATATCCAATATTGTACTCGTGAACCACAACATCTGCTTTTGTACACCTGCCTTTGTGAAATCTCTGCCTTGCTGTCTCATGCAGCTTCAAAGTGGATCTAATTGCCACAAGTTGTACTCTAATTTATGAGTAACATTCACATCTCAGAATGTCAGCCCAGAGAAACACCAGTTGGACTCTCATGCTGCAGATGGGGGTAAAATCTGCACTGCAGTATGGCTGAAGCAAAAGGGGACACTTCTCTGGTGCCATGCAGCCCTCTTCACCTCACTGTAACAGTGAGCTGAGAGATAATGTGAATCTTATTACCAACAGACTGCTTATTTGTGAAATGTACCCACTGCTGAATACTTAAACTGCAGTAACAGACTTTTAGTTTGGCCACTTGGAGGCAGCAGAAAGAGGTTTTCTTTCACTTTATAAAGTTGATATAGCAAGCATTCGCTTATTTGCACATCCAGCAGATACACAGCAATCTAAGCATTCATTTGGAGGCATCTTTATGGCTATCTGATGAACTTAAATCAAGGATTTGTGCTCTGTTTTTGGTCCCTGCCACCTCCTGTGAGAAATATCTGAATCTGTCTCCTCTATTTCCACCAGCTAGTCACTAACTTTAATTGTGTCTGTCTGCTGTTTGGTGCTGCACAGGTAGTATACAGGGTTTTTTTTTAGAGCAGCGATTAAAGCAATTAAAGCTCTGTATAGCCATAGGCAGCCGAAGGTTCAGGTGATGATTCTCTGTAGGTCATCAATTCAAGCATCTCCTCTTACATTGTCACATTGTTGTCACATTTGATACATTGTTATGAAAATATTGATCCAGAGCCACTTTAATTGCTTTAATTTTGCCTCAAAATGACCCTGAATCTAAAGGACCTACGTTTTTTCTGCTGCCCAACATGGTTTCTTGCTGGGAGCAGGTGGTGGTGGCTAAGATCTTTAGCAATCCCTGTGTTTACAATTTAAAAAGAGCACCACTACCTCTCCAGGGCAGTGTGGATACAGAGAGTGACATGATGGACCGGCTGGGCAAGGGCTAACTGGTTAGCATATTAACTTCAGCAGAGGAGAAAAAGTGATAGAACTAAAACAACATAGCTGTTGCTCTCCACCACTGGAGACAGCTCTTGGTGGTACATTAATGACATCCAGTGCTGAACTCACAAGGTTTCTTTAATATGGATAAAAAAAACAGGTTTGGTATGTAGCAAAACTTACAAATGGTTCCTTTTAAAGCTTTGAGATATTTACTTTCCTTCTATCCAAATTCATGTGGTTTAAAAATGTTGGACTGACAGTGAAGTCGAGGCTTTATTGAGTGTATATGCAAAGGGGAAAATACAATATGATTTTGATGTTGGTATACTGACTGACAGCCAGCTTACATTACTTCAGCATTCCTACTGGCAGTGCAAATGCCATCAGAAGCAGGCCCCTGCAGGGAGTTTCACTTTGGTTCGAAAATGTATGGTTTTTCAAATTAAAAATATCTCATTGCTGTAAATTCAGTGGTATTTAAGACAGTGAACAGTGACTTATATTAAATCTCTAGATAACTGTCTTGAAATTTAAGCCAGGCTTACTTACTGTCCTGCAAACCCTCATTTTCTGCACTCCCTCTATCTCATGTACTTTTTCAGGTTTTTCCCTCCTTGTTCTCTCTCTGTCTTCCCCCTTTTTTTTCCAATTCTTTTCAGCTGTTGTTCAACCACACACTTACCTACCCGCAGCCCCAGGCTGTCACTTTCCTTCACCACCTAACCTTTTATTTCTTCACCTGTCTCTCAGCTTTCTCTCTCCTCTTTCCATTGATGCCTTTCCATTTCACAACGAGACCTTTTGTCTGCTGCCTTCTCTGCTGCCCTGCACTCTCTCCTGGTTAGCACTGCAGCCGGTAACTGTCTCAGGTGATGGTCAGTTTCTTGTAAAGAACCCCTTACTTCTGCTGCAGGGCAGAAATAAGGTGTTAAAGGAGCCTAACAACAAATCTTTCAACTAAAATACTATATTACATCCCTCAAAAGCAGATTAGGTTTGCATCATTGAGACTATGACCTATACATTATTTGATGTGTGCTTGACATAACAAGATTGATTTAAATTAAGTTGCTGTGAAGAGTACCCCATGTTCCTAAAAGTATACCTAGAATGACTGTCTCTCTGTGTTTGTGTTTTTAGCTGTGCTTTTGCCTCATAATAACACCCTCCTCCCCATTTCCTGCACTAGCTCTCCTTTATCAATTTCTTTTATCAGGTCGAGGATCACATTTGTGGAATTATTACATTCACATAGCAAAAGAATCTAAATCCCTCAATAATACAGACTTAAGACCTTCCTGATGAACAAAGCTGCCTGAAAACTCTCACAACACATGCATCCACATATTTTCTTGTTTTTATTTTTTTTTAGGATAGTGTGTGTCTGTGCTTGGCAATGTCATCCTGTTAGTTTGCCAGTTGATCCAATTTGGTCCAGACTGAAATACTTCAACAACTGTTTGATGGATTGATGGAGTGAAAGTTTGAACAGACATTTATATTCCCCAGAGGATGACTCCTAGTGACCTTGATGATCCCTGACTTTTTCCATAGTGCCACTATGAGGTTGAATCTATTTTATGAATCATCATGAAATCTGGCACAGACATTCATGTTATCCTCACGTTGAATTGCAGTAACTTTGGTAACCATTTAGACTAGCAGGGACTCCTGAACCAGCAGGAGATGAGGCTCAGGATTACAGCCAGGAGCTGCTGGTGTTCCTGGGCCTCCCTCATCTTCATAATCCTCACAGTCTGAATGGATAGTTTGTGATCCTCCTTAATGTTCTTGTGTGTTGTCACCTGTTCCTGCATCTGCTCTGTCTTATGTTTCCCCCTATAGCTTCTTATTATTGTACTGGTTTTGTCAGGTTCTGTTGCTGCAAAAGTGATTACAATTTAGATTGGATTTGCCTGAAAAAAACTTGCAGTTAAGACCAGTTATGACAGACTCATGTTCAGTGAGATAAAAATATTGAACATCCAATGAGATCCGAAGCCTTTATGTGCTCTAATGAGGTTAGATGTGAACAAAAATGGCTAATGGTCTGAGCAAATGAGACACAGCACTTTGGTAAAATCAAACAATCTTTCTTTTGGGAGCATGAATGTGAAATTTGATCAGAGATAGGCAAATGAATAGACAGGCAGAGGCAATCACATAATCTCCACTCCATGGTGGAGCAACATGAAAGCAGGCCCAGATGAACCATTAAGGCCAACAGGTCCAGATCTTTTTAGGAGGAAAGAGTAAAAAAAAATCCATTCACATTCTTAGATAATAAAGTCCAATTCATGTTCTTTTCGTTCTTTTCATGTTCATTCACACCGGATAAGAAGACTATTTGTAATGTGGAGGATGTTGCTTGTACTGAAGAACTCATAGAGAATTATTACCAGACTTTGAAGTGCTCCTGGACTCTGTGGAACTATTTAGCATCTTTCAGCTCATTGTTTTGTATTTGGATGACATTTTCTTGTAGGTAAACTCCACATGTGATTTGTGGTTAACAACATCATTGCAAGTTAACCTTTCCCCAGTGCCGAACAGGATGCTGCCGATACAGTGCTTCTCTCACACTAAAAATATCAGTTTGCATTATGGCTTAAGTCTTCAGTGTTCATTTAATCAAACCACAGTCTTTTGCATCAATGCACTTCGAATCTTTCGCTGCCTTTTTGTAAACTCCAGGCTGCTGCCTTCTGCCATCTGGCCACTCTCCCACACAGTCCAGATTTGTGAAGTGAAGCACTGACTGTTGTCTTTCCAGAAAAATCTCTTGTAGCAGCCAAGGAACACTGTTGTTCAGTTACACAGGTCCTTGGATCTTGGTCACCTCCTCCCCAATGGGGATCCATTGTTGCTTGTTGCTTGATTTGTGGTTCGGATGTCCAGCTCTGGGAGGGAAGCTGAACTCTGGCCACTTCCACATACTCCGTGTTCTTAGACAGCCCCAACACTTTTCCAGAAAACAGCTTTTTGATTTGGCAGAATACACTTATGACAATACAGTAAATGCACAATACAGATACAGTGTGCGTCCTGTGTGGTACATAAAGATGCTGTGACTGTCGTGGGACACAGTTTTTGTGTTGTTTTGTGAAGTATTTCTGAATACTGCACTGAGTTAAACACTAAGTTATTCCTGAGGAGCTCCTTGTCATGCTTTGTATTTAACTGATGGAACGTGTCACCAAGTGTGCAGTGATGGACAGCAGTGATCCGTTTGAGAGCTGCAGGGAGCTTAGTCCACATGCTTTTCTGATTTCCTGAGCTTTCTGACAGCATCATGAATATTTGCCCATACTGACACCCATCACTAATGCAACATTTTTTGTTTTGTCTTGTTTTTCTTCATTTTTTGATGTTTCCTGGCTCTCATTAAATTCTGAAACCCTACAGAGCGTGCAGCTTTTAAGCAAGGTATTTGACCAACATTAGGCCAGCAATTTATTATTTCCAGACAGTAATCAAAGCAGCAATTCATCCTCATGGTCTCATCTTTGTTCATCAAAACATCTGCTGTAACAACACTCATTTATCGACTTCGCTGGTTTGAGGTTGAGGTACGAGGCTCGATATGAGGCAGTTAGCTGAGGCAGGACTTAACTGGAAATTATTTTCTCAAGCACCTCCAAAACATTAATGTAGTCGTCCAAGCTTCATAGAAAACAAAACTTTCCAACAACAGGAAAAACATATTTGCAGTAATAATAGGCCTTTGCCACAGCAGCAGAAAAAGCACAGGCTGTAATAAATAACATCAACACTGGCTATGTTCCATTTAGGTGTGTCCGTGAGCAGTAAGAACTGGCACAGCTAAGTGAAATGCAGCCATTATCAATGATCATCAATCTCTTTTTTTCTGCAAACGAAGAGATTTTTTCATAGCAAGTTAAATAAGTGGACAAAGACACAATTGCACTGTGATAAACATACAGTGTGCAGTATGAATGCAACAACATTTGACAGGATCGTGTGAGTGACAGCTGCTTGTCCAGATGTCTGCCCTCACCTCCAACCAGTTCAGGATTCAGATCATTTCAAACCCCTTTCTTTTTGATGGCAGATGAATGCATGCATGATGTGCGTGTCTGTTTGAGTAGAAAGAGAGGCATTCAGAGAAAATACAAAACCAGATCAAACAAGCTTTGGAAAGCACCTTTGAAACAAAGTTGCAGACTATACCAAGTTGCGTCATATGTCAATTACTCAAAAACTGAGAAACAAAGAGCATGATGAAATATTGGAAACCAAGATGTGTAACATCCTGTCTAAGACCCTGGAAGTTGCAAGTCAGAACACATAGGGGCAGATCATCTACCAGCAAGAAATACTGACACAGCCTGAGTAGTTCATTGTAGTTAATGACAAACACATACATAAATGTAGTTATTAGAGTAATATACTTCTCTGACTTTCCACTCTACACTGCTCTACTGACATTTATTGGTGGATGTTGGATTTTTTTTCTGTGATAGGTGCTCAGCTCATACATCTTTCTAATTTTGACTTGTCATATCAAGAAAGGCACAATTGTAATAGTAATTTCTCTTTTCCGTTTAGATATGTGTATGAGCCAGCCCTGTTACTCATCTTTCTGGTTACACCTGTACTTGACAGTCTTGATAGATCAGTCACTCCACCAACAAAACCATACGCACAGGTCATCTATCATCTATCTTTCCCTTTTCTTTTTTGTGTGCTTTTGATTTATCTGTAATAACACCAATTACGATGGCGGTAGTTGTTTTAGTGTTAATATATGTCTTGCATTTTGCACACTGCATTGCAGATCTAATAACATTTGGCAGAGCTTTAGCTGCATATCCTCTGGGAACCTCCTGGCACTGCTTCATCAATACCATGTCCTGGTGGCAAACTCAAATTACACAACAGCAACAAATGAGTTATATACAGAGTATGGTAAACATCATTCAAATTCAACTTTGCACATTCACTCTGGTGTTATATCCCTTAAAGCCTGCCATTTGTAAGTTTTGCTTTTTTTGGGCTACATGTGTTCTTGTGGCGCCTTAATGAATTACTTGCTAGGAAACTTTTCTCAGACTGGAGTGTTAAAGGCACTGTACATAACATTCAGAAAACTCTTGTTATTGATGGCACTGGTGGCTGTTAAGTGAACTGCAGTCAGCATCCTCTGAGATAGCCCAAGTTACATGTGGTGTGTGGAGTGAACGATCCTACTGATTCTTTAGTCAGTGAGGTGATTCTTTGTTTTTGTAGTTTGACCATAAACTATATTTGAGACTACAGACCGAATTAGACTGTGTAACGGTGGCTGATGTTGACCTTATTTTCCCATGACACTGGTAATAGAATAGAATAGGCTTTTATTGTCACTGTACAGTTAAGTACATTCCCAATTGACCAAATGGACTTCACTATATGAAAGCTGTTGTATGTGTGTGTGTGTGTGTGCTGTGTGTGTGTGTGTGCCTACACAACAAAATCAAAAGTGTTAGATTTTCAGCGTTAGAGTTGAAAGTAAAACTATAGAGTCATTTCAACTCTTGTTAAAGTCTAATTCAACTACAAGGTAGTTATTCCTCAGTCAGTGTCAGTGTTGATACAGAGAGTTAAATGACATACTCTGCTAACAACTCTACAGAGTCGATTTCATTAGGTAGCCAGTGTTATTGCCAGAGGTCCAATGTGTCTGTTTTTTCCAGCATGGAGGTGGGAGACCAGCCAGCTATTGTCTTTATTTTTGACTGGACGTGACCAGACAACACTCCAGTTGTGACCAGGAGCATTGATGTGTGTACATCTAATCTTAAATTACCTACCCAGTACTATTTATTTTGGCTGGTGGTTTAAGCTAAATATCCCAGTTGCTTATGTAGCATTAGCTAATCAACTCACCATGTACTGCCCATACAGTCTATGGTACTGCCTAGTTATTTGAAAAGAATAATCCTGTATCACATGTGTTGCTAAGTGAATTAATGGATCTAGTAACATTTTGCGCATGGGGAAAATAGCACTTAGCAGTCCACTGGTCTGTTACGGCAATGGAACAGTGAGGTAACACATTTATTTCAAGGCGAGGACACGGTAACGGCATGTTTTGAGATTATTCACAGAACAATGTTCAGTGCAGGCAGGATCTGTTAGAGTAACCCTGTCTTATTTCCTCTTATATCTGTTGATATTAAACAGAACTATGTTGATAAAGAAAAACAAGTGACGCTGCTTCCTGTTGACTCCTCTCTGGCAGTGAAAACAGGAGTCATGTGCTCCAACACGTCCTCACCGTCAGTGGCAGAGGTACAGGATATGATGGCATGGCAGACCTGGTCACAGATGGTACACTTAGGCGCCCCAGAGGCTGCCTGCTGGCAGGACACACACGTTACACAAGAAACACTGTTATCCTCTGCTTCCACTTCAGACACACTGACCAAACACCTCTGTCAGGTCCTCCGCTGTACAAATATCACTGATGCACTCTTTGGGATCTGGCAGACTTCTCCATATACCTAAATAGTCTTTTTTTTTTTTGTACAGAACAAACAAGGGGCAACTTGCCTATCTTTTTTTTTTTTTTTTTTTTTTTTTTTGGTTGGAGATGAAACATTACAGCATGCAACCTAAAAAAGGAATGTTCATATTCTGAAGGTCAAAAAATGATCACTTAGAGTTTTGAACCATGCCCATTTTCTCCATTTTCTTGCATTTACTGCAAATACAACATAGAATATCCATATTTGTGGGAGATGTAAAGATGCCCATAACTTCTTGTGCAACAGATAATTGCACTCTTCGGTGTTAGTTCTGAGTTTCTGTTTCCAGGGTCTGCGGGGAGACTGTGAACAGACTCCCTTTCTTGCTCTTTCTAAATTGACCTTATTGACTCCATCTCTATCTCTTTCTTGTGATAAAGTGCTTTTGGCAGATCTCATTAAAGCTAGACGTTACGTCTAAAAGAGGCTTATAGAGGATCTCCCCAGGGCCTTGCATCTCTTTAGCAACATCGAAAAGTTCTTGAATCAATCAGAAATTTGAAAGCCCCCGCTGTTCCTTGTCTTGACAGTCTTCAGAGATCTTCACTCTTGCTAGATGGAGAGTGTAATGATGATGTGAGTTCCTATAAGCCAAATATATAACTGTATGTGTAAAGACAAGAGAAGACTGAAGTTAGCTCATTACAGATTGACCTGCCAGGGGTCCCATAAGCAAAAATTTGTTTTTGGGTCCCTGGGGCCTCCTTATACACAGCAGCTTCATTATTTCCAGAGAAACCAACCTGTGTATCTATTTTTTGAGCACAATATTAAGTAAAATAATTAAGGTCTGTCTTTGTACTGATGCAAATTCCTGAACAAATGTGCAGTTGATCAAATTATGTACAACCAGCTGATATGCACTGAACCTGGGTCTTTAGGGGAAGGAAACATGATCCCTGATCCACTCTTGCTAGCTCTTGTCAATCACATATTCCTGCTCATGTCTGTTGACTCCAATACCGCTTATTTAGGGCACTTGATGACTTCTGGCAAGTCGCAGGTCTCACTATGTGGTCGTAAGGGTTTAGAAGACTGATACCTTTTGGGAAAAGCACAGAACTATTGTTTCGTTATTTCAGAAAAACCTTTTCTTTTTTCCCCTCAGTATACAGTAAATACATAACTGAGGCCTTCACTTGAACATTCAGCTGTGTGACAGTAGCTGACACAGTGCTCTGCCATCCATGAAGAAGCTACAGGAATGGGATGGCTGTGAGAGGAGTGTTTGAGAGAGACAAACAAGAGCATAGACTGCACAAGAGGCGGAAATATACTTCTAAACAGAGTGTTCAAAAACAGAGAAGTTGGGGAGGCTTTTTGAAATCTGACAAAAAAAAGTCCCCCAGACTTTCAAGATGAGAGATTACAGATGAGAAACACTCTAATCTTTTTTGTGAGAATCTGAGTGTGCTATATAGCTGCTAAATACGAAATGTACTTCATATCCAAATGAAAATAAAAATTAGAGCAGGAGCAAAACCAAAACAAGAGTCAAATTACAATACTAAAATAATGCAATCATATACTGTAATCTATATTAATGTATGTACAGTGAGTATTTGAATTACTGTTTACTTTTCCCCCAAAAAACAAGGTTGTTTCTCAGTTTGTTTTGTCACTTTCTTTTGAAAAAGATGTCAAGACTGAGCTGTGTTGTCTTCTAAGCAAAACTCTCAGTCTTCAGGTGACTTAAACTACAGGTATGTCACTGCTGGAGATGATGTTTACTCTGCAGAGTCGCGCATTTCTTAAATGTCAGTGCTTCTTTGTTGATGAACTCTGCTTCCTTCCCTTGTGTCACTTAGTTGCCAAGTGTTCTTTTGTGCCTGATTTCTTTTTTCTTCATTCTTCTCTCTCTCTCTCTCTCTCTCTCTCTCTTTTTTGGTTTTAGACTATTTCTTGCTCCAATTTCTCTTGACCTCCATATCGCAAAGTGGTGTGTTTCTCTTAGATCTCATTTTTAATCAGTGCAGTTGGACAGGGCTGAAATCAAAGAAGTGGGTTTGTAACTCCCCTCCTGCTGCTTGAAATGAATAACTGTCACTGTTTACCCAAACTCCTGTTTGTATGCATGCTGCCATGTATTTGGCCAAATTTCATAGGACAGAATATTTGCATCTAAGGTATTCCTTAATCAAATCATCTCCCTCTTCTTCAACAAAAAAAGTGTTTTCTTTCAGTCTCTCTTTGTGACAGGTTCTACTTTATGCTCACATTCATTTTTAGACAAAGCCATCTGGAGGTATGTGGACTCTGCTGTTTTCTGTGACTGTGAGGAATGACGGTCAGGTCCCTGGTGTCCTTAATGGCTAAACTTTCTTCACATGAATAAAAGTCTCCTAAAGTTGCTGATGAATGCACTCAGCACCTGTGTCACCTGTGGTTTTGTCATATCATTGCCAAAAAACACACCAGATGCATCAGTGATGAGTATGCAAAAATATGCATGCCTAACTTTCCACACAAAGACTGATATTTACATGTACATGCAATTTGGAGGATTTCTCTTTTTAGCACATCATACTGTACAATTCCAAACAACATCCTACTTTCTACACATTATTTAATTTCATCATACAGAACTTTGTTAACAATAGTTCTCATACAGTATATTTATAAATTGACCTATCCCAGAGTGTAATGAATATGTCAAACTCTAGTGGTGCTGTAGTACAAGTAAAGAGTGTGTGAATTTTGTATTTTATCTATTGGCCCAGCACCAGAACAATGAAGACAGACACAACTTTAATGAAGTTAAATGTTTGAAATGTTTTTCATAATATAACCACAAACGACTGACTGATACATTAGAGGCTTTCCAGTAGAAAAGAAAACATGATATGATGATTGTAATCCAAGAGAGAGTATTATTATTATCAGGGGCTTGCACATCAGCTTCAGCCATTCACTGTCTATACATTACATCTCTTAAATTGTTCATCTGTATGTAACAATGTTTATCTGTATGGTCCATGTTAAATAAACAAATAAATAAATCAATGCCCTGCTTCTTCTCTGTGGTTTGCCAACCACTTGTTACTGAGAGGTGAAGTGGCTGTTCGACATCTGAGCCCCTGAGGAGCTTTGACAGTATCTTAACTGGGAGTCTGAGCCTCCAGTTATTGAAACGCCTCTGGCATGATGCAATTTAAAGAGGCAGAACAAGCATCAGTTCATAGACATAGCAGATAATGTTGTGTACCTACTGGATAGCCTACCCTATAAGTAACTTATACAAGGGGCAACAATCCCTCACAAAAAGGAAAGAAAACAAAATAAAATAAACACAGATTCAATTAGCATTGGACCTGGACATGCAATGACATTATCAATTAAACAATTGATTAATGTAATATAACACAAACAAGGTGTTAGGGTTAGGGTTAGGTCATTAGACTTAACCCTATAAGTCTAATGATAAAATCATTAACCTCTATACAGATAGTCCTGGCTTAAGCAAACTCTATCAGTGACGTACATTACAGAACTGTATCTTTGACGGATTTTTAAATCAGATACTTATTTACTTCTTGTGCCCGGTTTTCTCAAATAAGTCAAACACCGCCTCCCTGGATTGTAACGGCTGTCAACGTCACCAGGCTGTGTGGTCATAGATGGAATTGCACTGTGAAAGTCGAAGCAGTCTCGTGAGTCTGCGCCAGGTGCATTTACCAACCTTTGATTAACGAAACAAAACCAAGAAGGTAGGGAAAAAAAAAGTTGCGGTCGCGGACGCTGTTTTGTCTCTCGGGAACTGCAAATGAATAGGCCGCTGTATGAAAAGAAGAAAACTCTAAAGTGAGCCTCAGGACAAGCAGCAGAAAATAGGATCATAATTTAAGTGAAACAACCGAGAGTTTGTTTTCCTGTTATGGATGGAAGGAGGAGATGAGCCACCTCTGTCTACAAACAAATCAAAATGACTATCTCAGTAACAAGTGGGACACTACACAGTGTGGATATGGACCAATTCAGCTCCATGAAAGAAAGGAAAGTGGACCTCCATGTCAAATATGGTGAGTCAGTAACATCCTTTATGCTTTCTGTCTGATATTTAAGTGTCCCGCCATGGCTGTGTGTAATGAAGTACTTGCTCTGTTGTGGTTATGGAGGTCACATCATGTGGTGTAGCGTGACACTGTTTTGTTATTGCTGCTTTTTACACATTCATGGGGACAGAGCCTGCTGAGGCTTTGAATAACTTGGAATTTCCTTTCCTAATTTGGCAGTTATTTGTTGTTTAGTCATTTGCTGATTGTCTGTGATAATGATAATGGCCTGTGCAAAAGGTATAGTTGTTAGTGAAAGTTGCCCTATTCTTGTCTTTCTTTTATCCTGGAGATGTAGATAAGTGTGTGTAAGTCATGTACTTGATACATGCATTGATGCTTCTCAACATGAGCGTAAACTTTCTCATCTTGTGAGTGCCATTGTTTGATCAATTAGTTGTCTCAGCTTTACGTAAAAGTCATGCTAATTTCTTACATAATTTTGTTTGTTATTTTAAAGGTTATTTTGTGCTACACCACAGTTCTACAGATTGACTTTGTTTACTTTGGTAAAATGACACATTGTCCTCCTTTAACTATCTTTAGATGGTATGTTTGACTTTTGAAACATATTTCAGCAAAATTAGTTCTTGGTGTTATTTAATTTACATGATCCGTGTAAAGGCACAGTTGTAGTCAGTGTGGCCCCTAGCAGCCTAAAACACAAAGCACAACTACTGAAGGATTTTTGGCCATGTCCTCTGGCAGTGAACAGGTGAGGCCACTGTGTTGCTTTGGAGCTGCTCTGCTAATCTAAGGCTGTAGCCCTGACTCATCTCATTCATTTGAATGAGGTGAGTCAATTGATGCAGCAGGGATGCCAACATAGAGGGATCAGACAAAACAAACAAAACAAACAAAAAAAGACAAAATCTTTTTGCTGGATTTCAGCATCATCCAGCAAGGTGTTGCAGTGGCCAACCAAATACATGAAAGTGTAGATTCCTGTTGGATTACTTATTAATATGGATGCTGTATTTCTACCGCTGCCATTGCTGCATGAAATATATAATGTTTGCTGTCATAATAACTTTCCATTGTGCAGTGTTTTGGCATCTGATTAACCTTCAAACTCTATGATCTGTTACTCAAACTGAACTTCCTGGATCCTATTGTATGTGTCACTGGTATCAGGTGGTTAGGTACTCTTGCCAGAGGATAGACAGAAGTCCACAAATAACATAACATAACATTAATCAACCTGGATACATATTTTTATGAGTCTGGATAGTTTACAAATCTAAATTATTTTTTTGTAGATTCTGATTCTGATTTTTAAAAACCAAAGACATCGCTGTCCTCATAAATGTTCATCTATGTACATCTTAATAGCATGTGGTGCTCATCAGAGATCATTCCCACAGTTTGTATGTATACAGTGTTTGACAGTAATCTACAGCTCCATTCTCTGAAACTCCCTTCTCATTTGATAAAAGTTTGATTAGGCCAGCCGTTCCACACTCTGATCTGAGTCCTGTCAAATGAATGTGGGAGACAGTGCTGCTATGAATTTACTTTAAGACTCCCAAAAAGCATTCAATGGTGCATATACTCTGCTGTTATATAAAAATGAAAAAATACAATTTCTGATATAGGGATACTGTCGTCATATCTACTATTCATATTTGTGAAGCTTGGTCCACTGAAATTTTCAGATGCATTAGATTGGAGAGGTACATCTCCAAAACAAACTAAATTTATCACCTGAAAGCACACTGACATCCCTAAAAGCATTGCAGAATTTACCAAAACATCAAGTAAGACTGAAAAAACATCCTTCTCACGGCACACAAACTAGGTCTGTGACAGTAGTCTTTAAAAATGCAAAGAAATTTGACTGAGACGCTATCAAAGCGAATCAAAGAAAATTCCGTGAAAATCAGTGCAGATGTTTTTACCTTCAAATGTTTAAACATTGTTAGAAGTCACATTCATGAGCTTCAAGCTACAGATATCTAATCTCACATCTCGTGCAGCTGTATATCTGCAGGAGCAGCAGAGAGGGCAGACATCCCAGTCCTAAGTTTTTTACAGCTGGCATTTGGAGCTCTGATGTCAGCCCCACTGGTACACTGAGTCTGACAGCTTAGTGAATTGACAAAGATTTCATTTTTTGGCCTGAAGCACAGGCGTTTTGAGGGTTACATACTGCACAGCAGCAGCCGTTTCTCAGACATATGCCAACATGTTTGAAATACGGCACCCTGGTACTTCAGAAGTGCAAGTAGTGATAAAGGACAGTGTGAGAAACAAGGCAAAGGCAATGGAAGACAGCCAAGCGAAGGCCCATTGTTAGTACTCCTCACTTTCTTATTCAACAACCAACCAACCTACATACTTTGCAAACACATACCTGTCACCTTGAAGATTCCAACAGGATGTAACTACAGGGTGGAACAGTGCACATTATAGAGTGAAGGCAAATATAAACTGTAGCTTCATATGTAGCACATTGTAACCTGCCATTTAGTGGACAATTATGGATGTTTGACCAGAATCTCTTCATTAACTTTTGCCTCAGGGAAATAATGAAGACATTAAGGTCATGCGATGCAGCTTTAGCAGGTGTAAATAGCTGCTACACAAAGAGGCTCCCTCTTTGAAACAGTTTGAAGACATTCAGATGGACTAATGTTGGGATACTGTACAACAACTGTACTTGATCTGAGGTAGAGGGATCATTACTAAAGCCTGGATTGTAATTTCGAACATTGATCCTGGCAAGAAATGATTTGATGGATATGCTGGCCAGTGATGGAGATGGAGTGTACTGAGTGTGAATGCATCCAAGAAGCTTTCAAGATGGATTTCAGTCCTTGAGAAGTTGTTACAGATGCATTCTAGCCAGATGTTGAAAAAGGTTTAAACACTTTTGTCTCTTCAAGATGCTGATGTAAGCAGAACTTGTTGCAAGTATAACTATGACAGTAAGTGTAGGAGGTGTAGAGCTCTGTGAGTGACAGTCTTAGAAGATGATAAAACTTTTGTCTCACTCTTATAAATACATGGAATATGTCTGCAGAGATTCTCTGTTGGATGGTTTTTCTAGGCGCTATATGAAGGCAACCGGACTCCGAAAGGTCTCCTCAGTTCTAAGTGACTAGTGGGAAATCCCAGGCATTTAACCTCTTGTGTGGTTGAAGGATGTAAAACTAACTTAATTTATTAGGTAATTATTTAGTGTGATTTGGTGTAATGCAGATGTTTATCAGCAAAGTGTATTGAATAACACTGAAAACTCAGTCTCATGGTCCTGACAGTGAAGCAGAGCTTGCCTGAACAACATACTCTGATTATATTGCATTAACTGAACTTACAAAACAACTAGAGGGATGATTTTTGTCTTTTTAAAGAGCCCAGCCCATTTCTGACTAAAAACATTATATCTATGAATTTTTATAAGTAGACATTTTTTTAATTCTTCTTTTTCGACCCCATGGTGTTTGTAAGGAGTCATCAGGACCAGTATTTCACCGTCCTCTGTGCAGTGCTGTTTAACTCTGCTGTCTGCTGCTTGTCCTGATTTTTATTGTACCTGTGTTGGTAGATGTGCTATTGTGACACCATTTTAAAAAAAAAAGCAATATTCTGTTTTTATCTGTCTATATCTGTATCTGTATATCAACTTCATTTCATTTCTTCACCTGAAAGTTATTGGGATTCATGATGCATATTTTGAATATTTAAACTTAGTCTTTAGGGGGGAGTGAGTGTCGCTGGCTTGTGCTCAACACTTCTTTATGTCTGGCAACACATGTTGGTGTCTTTACAGATTTCCTTTAGCTCAGCCTCAGGCTAGACGCTTCAGGTATACACCTCATCAAGATGAGTGATGGAAACCTGACCAGTTAATGGGAAGGAGAGTGGGACAACACTCTGCTGACTCAAGGCACAGACTTACATAATGTATATTTAATTAAATCATAATATAGGGTCAGTTTCCAGTTGTAATTATTGTAAGTGTATATCCCTGAGAGCAACATCTCTATCAGTGTGTGTTTGTTCATTTGTGTGTTCATGTGTAAAGAGCAACAGGACATGCAATGTGTGCACCACGCACCAGTCAGTCTCAGCCTTAAAGACCAACTGGAGGCTGTTGCGTCCACATGCTAGGTGGTGGCCTGAAGAAGCATAAATTATTCATCATATTAATGCAATTTTATTCAGTGATTTTCACAGGTTCAACACTGCTACCGCACCAATTTGGTGGTAACAGGTGGAGTTTTAAAGTACGGTTTGATATAAACATAGTTTGAGTTACTCCTCTCATACTAACTTCACCTACAGTACCATATCTCTGCACTGACTTGTTTCACTGCGATTACAAGCAAACAAGTAGGATGCTGTAAATTTATTTTAGGGATTTTAATGTCAATAATTCTTAATCTGTTCTGTTCAAAAACTGAAAAGATTACACATGTAACTGCTCTTAAGAAATTCTGTTGACTCTATTAAAAGGATTTTACTCAGAATGACAGCTAACAGAATGAGGGATTTCAGTATCCACATCTCTGCACCATTTCTATTTCATATGCATAAAAACATTTCTTCCCTGCCATCAGTATTGCTTTGCATGATACAAGTTGCTTTTTAGCAAGATCAATGTGCCAGGACATTGATTATTAAATAAATTTGAACATGTGTACATCCATTACATGAAAATACAAGATACATACTCACACGCTCAAACATACACACATATATATATGTGAGTCTGTGTGTGTGTGTCTGTGCCTTTAATCTAATCTAATCTTAATTTTTAGGAGAGATCTGCAAGCTGTTCTAAGAGATTGGTTTTGAAGAAATGTATAATTGATTTCATAAAAAAACTGTCAGTATTTTTTATTTAAACGCATTTTATTATTTAGTTTGATGTTTGACTAGATGCTGAATATTGAAACAACACAAAATCAAGTGTTTTGCTCTCTCTTTCTCTTGGTTTTGTTGTTTTGACTTTTTCAAAGGGCAGTGGAATAGAACTATAGTCAGATGTCAGTCTTTTAACAGCGCAGTAGTCACAGCACTGCAACTAACCAGCCATTGTTGAGTGTTTTGAAAAGACACATGAACCTCATCCACAGGAGGTTATTTTTGCAACTTAGAACCACAGACAGTGTAAATATTGACATTACACATGGCCTTACCTGAAGTTTGGCTGTGCAATAATACATGTATGGAAGCAGTAAAAAAAAGCAGTCATTTCACTGTACAAAGCTGCCTCAAAGACATTTCTAATCTGACAGATTATTTTTGCTGGCAGCTGTGATGTTGACTACATGGCAGGGATATAAGGTGCAGGACAGGAGGGATGACATTATTATGTCCTGGAGAGAGTGAGTCAAAAGGAGACTCTGTCACTCTTAACCAAAACCTGTTTGTCTGTAAATGATTTGAAACGCTGTGAATTTAAATTAGCATGTATAAGAATGCATTTTCCCTAAGATTTTTGTAATCAGCAGTGGTTTAATATAGCTATTACACTGGACAAAAGTTGAAATTATAACTCTGTGTGTATGTGTGGTATGAGATGTAGTATAGGGTAGTGATGTTTGTAGGGATGCACTGATCCAATCTGTCGGATAGGTATAGGCTCAAAAACTGAGCTTATTATTAGAATCATGTGTCAGGCAGATACGACGATCCACGATGTTCTCTGTTGTACTCGTTGTCTCTCTCATTCATTCTCTGCATTTTCTGTTAATTCTGATGTGTTAAGCTACTACTGTTACTTATCACTTCCTGCGTAACAAAAACAGTAGGTAATATTACAGTACCAAAAAGTTAAGTGTTTCTGAAAGTATATTTTTTCACTTTTTGTCTGGAAGGCAGTTTGACATATTGCATGGATGAAGCAACAATAGATTTTATTACATGTTTAACAAAACCTGATAGAGTGCCTCAAAAAATAAGAAAATGAGATTGCCATAAATAAAACGTTAACGTTAAAACAGAAATCAACACAATTACTGCCTGTAAGTTTAGGTATACAGATTTTAAATGTGGTTTAAAAGCATTGGTATCAGATGGATCTTCAGTGACAGCAGATTTCCTGAGTATAGATATTGGAATATTTGTTGGGAGAGAAAAAGTTGGATTGGCGCATCCTCAGTTTTGTCTTTTTAAATACTTTAAATACTTATTCTTAAGGAGGAACTGATGTGAGTTCTTGATTCAAAGTATGATGCAGTGATTGATGTGGAGATGTCAGTGTACAGACAGAGATGTGAAACACGTAAGGTTTTCAAGCTAGACTGAGTCCATGCTAACTTCCCAAAAATCACAAGGAGCTCAGTCAGGTATCTTCCTGAGGGACTGCGTTTCACAAAGGTCTGTTGTACCACTAACCCTACATGTTTTTACGAAAGATGATGAAACATGAGATCAGTTCCAGCAAAGCCCCAGAGAAGCACACGACCCTAGAAGAAACCAGGTCATGTACAGGAGATGGTAGGGCTGTACAAAGTATGACTGGCAGAGACCCATGGGCACATGTGGCCAAGGTAACCGGCTTGTGTATCCCCAAAAACAAAGGATGTCTGAAAAAGGAAATCTTAGGGCAATCAGACGTGGAAGCCTCAAGGACCCATGTGAAATCCACAGCCGAAAATAATCCAAACAGGAGGCCGTCGTACAGCTGGGAAAACAGTACAGAGATGACAGGGACAAATAGAGACATTTTTCACCAAACTCTGAGTCACATTCAGGAGGCTGCGGAGGCCAAAGACAAACTTATTCAGTTGCTGTTCTCCCACATCTCTGATCTCTTACACAGTCACACAGACTAACGTTGGCAGGTGCTACAGTCTACCTTTATAAGTCAATTAGTGAGATCAGATGAGAAGTGTTATGCTTATGCTACGGCTGTGACAGTATGTTCTTCTGTATCAGCAGTACTTTGTCCTGCTCTCCATCTCTTTATTTTAATAAACACGACTGGGTTGTCTGGCAGTATGTGTCTGACCACTTAGAAATTACTTAAACACCCACTCACTCCCTGTAAAGAGATATAAAGATAAAACATAGATTTAAAGATGATGTAGAGTTTCATTTACACTCATTAGTCAGCTATTCAAGAGGTGAGATACAAAAGAGGAGCTTTGTGTTGTTCAGAGAGTTTACTCTCATTAATTTTTTATATATCTCCGGGTTCATCTCAAAGCAGCAAAACACAGTGTTTCTCCATTTTAGTTAATTAGGTAGTTTGAGCTGAATATTCATTTACTACTGTAATAAACAGTAATGATATAATTATTGACAGATTTGTCTTGAACACAGGCATCATTTGGCAGATCCAATCTTATTGCCATTCATGAAAAAATAAACAGCATGATTTTATCTTGATTAACAGTATATTAATGGTATATATATATATAGTTTGTTAAATGTCAGCACAGATGATTGATGCATAAATTCACAAAATGCTTAACTTCAGCAGACTATAGGTATGATATCCCTCTTGTAAGCTTCCTGTGCTTTCATGTTTTTCAAATAATACTCCTTTTTTCATTGAATTTAATTTGTATGGTGGCTGGGAGCAGAGGGCACTGCAACTTAAGAGATGGAAGCAAATAAACAAACCACAAGAAAATGAAGAACATCTTCACCATTTTGGCAACACACGTATCACGTTAACAAAAAATGCTCTTATAAGTAGAACACAAGCAAATTAAGAGACAAATTCGACAAATTTGACTAAACATATGCAAATGCAGAAAACAACACAGAAATGCTGTGTCATACAGAACATTGGAACTAAGTGAAAACACAATAGAAGTTTCCATGGGACACAACAAACTGAACACAGTAATAAGTAAATGGCTAATGCTAGTAAATAGCCTTTTACTATATTAGAATATTAGAATCACACAATGAGGATGTTAAAAACTAAAATAACCATTGTTAATTGTTTTTCAAATATCACTGATAGGTGCTTCATCTATTCATTGAAATTTTTTTTATTAGTACATTTTTTTAGTGTCCCACAGAAATTTGTTGTTGTGTATAACAGAATTTCTGTATCTGCTTTTATTTTTTTGTTTGCTTTTTATTTATTTACGTGACATATGCAATGTCACGCTGGGGAATGGCTTTCATAATTTGGTCATTTTATCTATTTTCTGTTTTAATGGTTATTATTTTTTAACCATTTCTGTGTTGTCAAAGTGTTTATGATGCTCTCTTTATTAGCTTGTGTATTCTTAAAGGAAAAGTTCCACATTTTAGGATTTTAGGAAAAACTCTTGACACTGCCAAGCTGTTGTTTGCCAAGAAAACCTTTCAAATGGAACCCCCCCCATAAAACCGCATTTCTACAGTTTTCACATTTGTTTGTGTGAGGATTAAACAAACAGCATTTGTTCGTTAGTGAGCTCTAGAGATTCTGATGGGTGTATTTTTGGAATTTGGACAGAGTCAGGCTAGCTGTTTACCCCTGCATCCAGTCTTTATGCAAAGCCAAGCTAACTGTCTCCAGTGTGTAGCTTCATATGTACTGTACAGGAATGAGAGTGGTATCAACCTTCTCATCTCAGTTCATATCAACACTCAGCAAGAAAGTGAATAAGCATTTTTCCCAAAATGTTAAGATGTCCTCTCAAGTTTTAGAGCGTTGAACTTGTAAATGTTAACTTGTCATACTTTCGAAAATGATTCCTATTTTAGAGGAAGAACATTTAAATATTAATTATCCTATTTCAGTATTGTTCCGTATTGTGTGTAAACATCATACTGCAGTCAATCATTAATGCATACAATATACTGCAATATATTTTCTTCTGGTTAGAAGTACTACCTGTTCTCTGATCCACAATGAAATGTGTTCCTTTATATCATTTTTCACTGTTCTACATTCATAAACTATTCCCTCCCAAGTCTTAGTTCTTGACACCATTCAGGCTCAGAGGGGATGAGCCCTACACACAGAATAGCTAATACAGCTCAGAAAGAGAGGAGTAATACCACAATCCTTGTCTTGTCATTTCTCACAGGCTTAGTCTTACTTTTATCTTTGATGTACACTGTATCCTGGTGTAATGCAGCATTCATGTCTCTTTATCCACTGTGTACCTGGGCTGACTCAGCAATAGAGCATTTTTCAGTGAAATGATGTTGTATTTTTGCTTAGAAAAAAAACTTGAAGGACATTTTTAAACACAGTGTGTCACTGGATCAGCCTGTCAAATATCTGCGAGTTAAAGATGAGAAAATATGGCCTCAGGATCAGTCACTCTGTCTCTCAGGACCCTTGTGAATCAGTGTATCTCCGCTGTTTAAATTATGGAAGATATTTCTTAATTAGCCCATTACTTGTGGTGCATCTGCAAGTGACATTTTCAGATATAAAAGCTCATTGCAACTTTTATCAGAGTAAAATAATTTATATTCTCTGGACAGGAAAGCAGTTCTTTGTGATTGTCAGACAGGCTGTTGGATTCGAAATTGGAATAATCCATTTGTAATAATTAGCATTCAACACCATGTCCAAAGTGAATGAAACAGATCAAATGGATGACTTGAAATGATGTCCCTTTTGTGGCAACTTGTTTGATTCTTTTTCTTTTTTTTCACTCCACTGAAAAAAGAGATGTTACCAGCATGTAATCATGGACACATGATTGAATGAAAAAAGTACAAGCAAGAAGGCAAATAACAGTCATATTTACTGCAAGGTTTACACTCAGTGTAATAAAATGCTCATTTGGAATAGTTGTAAATGTAATTTTTTATAATTTATTGTAACTCCAAACAAAAATAATTTCTACAAAAAATAGTCAAATAATGTCATATAATATTGATACGTGGTTGATATCTTTTCTCTCTCTTTTAGACTTCTGATAAGTTAAATTCTCTTAAATTCTGCTTCCTGAATACTGTGTGAAGATTAAATCTCGCTAAGTGTGGCAACAATCACTCGTTCCTATAACAACCATAATAGTGACTAAATTTTTATAATTCGTAACCCTCTGGATATTATATAATATGTATAATCTCAGCGACTGTTAGGTGGCACATTAGATACAATGACTGAAGATATAATTTTTTTTTAAAAAAATGCAGCAGAAATAGAATAAATGTAAAATCAAGTCTCATCTTTTGAGAGGAAATGAAACCTGGTTAATATACTACGTAGGCCTCAGCAGCAGGATCAAAATGCGCACCTCGCCTCCCGACCCGTTCGTTCTGTTGACGTGTCTCGCCCTCTCACGGAGTCTGACCACACACACATTGGTCTTATGGAGGTGAGATCCTTAACTCAATGGAGGGAAAAAAAAAAGAAAGGGAAAAAAAAAAGGTCCTTGTGGTTGAAACAGCCATTCCCTTTGAAGTGAAACAGTGGTGATTTAAGTGTTTTGTTTATGCTTTTTGGTTTGATGCACATTGCTCCAGCTCAGGAATAAAGGGAACAGTGGTTGGTATGATTTTATTTCCCCTTCGTCTGCATCTCTTTTCTCTGAGGTCACTCCTCTTTTTTTTCTGTTTGTCCTTCTCCTCACACCTGAGCACACACTCAGTATCATAACAGTCCTGTGAGGTGTGTGTGTGTGTATGTGTATGTGTGTCGGAAAGGAGACGGGGGGATAGTAAGTGTTGTGTGAGTGTGTGCTCTTTTGCCAGTGCTGCGGTGTGTGTTCATCAGGTCCATGACTGGGACGGCCCTACCTACTCTGGGTGTCCCCTTGCCTCACTTACACGCACATATACACACACTCCTTGGTCTGGGGGGGAGGGGGGTTTCGTGGCTCAGTGGGGAGTTAACGTGGCCAGCAGGTGGGCTAGCAGAGTGCAGAGCAGCAGGGTGGCCGTTGAGAGGTGCGACGAAGAGGCGGCGTTGCAGTCCTTGCCCGCCTCACAGCGGGAGTGTTGGCAGAGTACCCCCTTAAACTCTGGAGGACAGATGCACTTCTGGTTCTGGTAGCACGTTCCTCCATTCTGGCACAGGAGCATCTCTTCATCGCAAACGTTAGCTGTGAGCAGAAATGAAGGCAGGCAGAGAGAGCGGCAGAGGGAGAAGTAGTGGAAAAGAGGGAGAGTGATGGAATTGCAGTGGTAAGGAGAATGAGAGAGGAGTTGGGAATAAAGAGGATGCAGCAAAGTGACAGGTGGTAAAAGGATAGTGGGGGAGTAAAGAGCACAAAGACGAAAGAAAGATGTATGGCAAAGTGAAAAGAGAGGTGGGGGAGGATAAGGGGGGGTGGGCAATGTTGGAAAAAGCATGATGGAAACAGCAATACAGGGGCAGGAGAAGAAATCAGGGCAGAAAGAACAAAGCAGAAAAGAAAGCAGGAGGAAGGAAAGAGGCAAGATAAATTCTCCAGTCTTTGCCTCAGGGACAACAACAGGTAACACCTGCCTTTTTTGTTTTTGCAGCCCTTTTCTCTGTCTGTTTTTCTTGAGCCTGCACTTTCTCAGGGTCAAGTTAAAATCATTGTCTTCAACCCAGCAGAAAATACACTGCATGTGTGATGTGTTAAGCAATGATTGGAGAAACAAATAGCATAATTAAAATGCTATAAAAGGCATTAGGAAAAGCACAGAGGTAGTTGTACTGCACAAGATACTTGACCTAAAAATGTTCTGAATGAAAATAGAGGATCAGGCTTCCATGACAAGAAATAATTACATGAGATAACATTTTTTATTACACCAAAGATAATTGGCTCTGTTGCATTGGAGAATTTGGAGTAAGATGTCAAACCTAAAACATACTGTGCTACTACAATGTGTCCCATATTGTAATAAATAAACCCACATTGGAAAAGCACACATGCCTGTGGAGGTTTAGTGTGTGTGTGTGTGTGTGTGTGTGTGTGGTTTGTGGGTGGGTGAGGAGGGTCTATTTGAGACTGAGGCCCCTGACTAGATGGTAGATGGTAGAGGAAGGCGATTCCCTGTAATGGGGTTAAGGTGTGACAGGGTCATCAATTAAAGGAGCAGCTGATGCTGCTAATGAGCTACATGATCTATTCCCCTGGGAGTAAAGAAAACATCGGGAGATGAGCTCACAGAGGATCTGTAAGGCTACAACATTTCTTCAACCCTGGCTTTTCAGACATGAACCCACCCAAAACTCAATGTCTTTATACTCACGAAAACAGCCTTGTTTCCAGTAGTAGCCCGGCACGCAGTCATCACACTTGGCCCCTATGGCGCCATCTTTACACTGGCAGAAGCCTGTATTGTTACACCGATCGTGAACAGAACCCATCTGGTTGCAGTTACACTCTGGAGGAAGAGAGTGGTGGAGGAAACAGAGAGGGAGTCATTTAGAAAATTCCTGCCTCTTGTAATTTTTTTGGGGATTTGATCTAGAGTTGAATTTAGTTCAGCTGAAAATAAGTGCATTTGTATTCAGAGCACAGATTTGTCTTTGGTAGTGAAGCACTTCAGAGCTACAGTACTGTGCATGTAAGGTGGAGTTTCTCCAAAGTACAGAGACATCCCAAGATGCTGCAGAGATTCAGACCTGAAATTAAGACCCTTTTCAAACAGTCTTTTCAGCCAGAATTATTTCTCCAAGATTAGTTTTTTGTGTCAGTATCAATGCCTTGGAAAACTCACATATTTTGTGATAAATAAAATACTGTCTCAGTACAGTACACCACCTCTGCATAAACTGCTCTCAAGGTCTCTTAGAAGTTAATGTTTTAGAACAGTCTTTCAACAAATCTACTGGCATGGGTTTCCAAAAACTGGTACCTATCATACATCCTAACACACTGTGAAGAGACTACAGTGACTCCTCTCTCATCTAAACAGAAAAATGAAATGACAGATGTCCTTTGTCAGAAAGTACTGTGTATCTCAGATGTTGTTTGGGAAACTAATCCCATCTAAATAGAGCTTCAAGTTCTTTTGATCGTATGATATCTGCTTTCAAAGGCAGATAGAATTGTTTAAGGAACATTGTGGTATTTTGAACAGTCATGGGTCTTTTTTGTTAATATTAAATCAAACTTTTTTTTCATTGTCAATATTGGATTTATATGATTTGAGATATATATATATATATAATGTGTCTGTATATATATCTAAATTAGATTATTTAAATGGTCAGTCAAACACCATAAACTCATATTTACCCTCAGAAGCCCCCTCCTTAACGCTCCCTCACAACTGACCACAGTAAAATGTTGACCCATCTGAACATATTATTGCTGTTGAAATTCATGTCAAGTCTGGCAAAGATGCACCACTCAGGTTTTCTGCTCTTTAACACAAGGTGACATTGAATTTAATTTTGGATGAGTTTTTTTCAACATACATTTTCAGTATTTTCCTCTGATGTCTTCACAATATTATCATTACAAATACATATATTTATAGAAGCTGACTGATCAGTGGTAGTTGATAGTGGATCAGACATGGTAAAAAACTGCAGATCTGCATATTTACACTGCATTTGTCAGTTGACTGGTGGTGAACAAAAATTTCTCTCATGACTTGATGTAAGCTGATATTTTGTATTTTACTTAAATCCAAGATCTAATTAATTAATTTATAATAAAATTTATTATAAAATATTCATGAAAGCGAAACAGGCCAAGAGGCCCAGATTACACAACCGCAGCAAGGCAGTTGGTATCTGTGTGTTTGTGGGTCATGAGCATTAATACTGGAATTGTGCACGAGCCACTGAGAGTGAATGTGTGTGGATAATGTGTAGCTGTGTAAAATATGTGTGCAAATGCATTCGTGTGGGAGAGCACATCACTTCTTGCTCTAGAGAACTGATTTGTGTTGCCATGCCTTGGTGTGCCACCGTGCTGGCAGATGAGCTAATGGGGCCTTATTTGTGCTGACTCCAAGGCCTGGCCCTGTGTGCTCCCCAACCATGGCGAGTTTACCCTCCAACCCCCTGTGGTCCACCTACAGATGGATCCAAATCAACACCAGATTTTCGCTTCACAGCTATGCAAACAGAGTGACCTCTTACTAGGACGTGCCCTTGATAAGGCTGAGTGTAAAAAGAGTAAATACTCTGAACGCAAAAAACAAATAGTGACATACTATTTACCAACAACAGTCTGAAAATATTAGAGGAGTTGTATGTGTGTCATTGTTTTGACTCAGTTCTCCAACAGATTGGATTTTGAATGAGGTTTACATGTTGACTTTCAGCTTTAAGGGTGCTTGAGGGTGTTTGCATCAATATTAGGTGAACAAGACTGGACCTCTAAACCTTTTTACACACACAGCAGTAGACCTAGCACAAGGACAATGCAGTAGGGCAGCAACTAAACATTGGCATATCATCTTCACCTTATAAAGTTGTTATGATGAACTTTTATAAAACACTTGCCTATTTAAATATCCAGCAGACACTGCTCTTTAGCTGACAGCTACTTGCAGGTGAATATAGTGGTGTCTGTCTTTGTCTGGGCAGGTAGTGCTCAGTGGGTTTATGAGAATATTTTTGCTGAAAACAGCTGTCTGCTACATCTGGAAAATTATGCTAATGAGAGCGGCAAAAGTGAACCAAAACACTGTTGAACTGTCCTATGTCCCGTCATGATCTATATGACAAAATGACATGTATGCTCAGCAGTTTGTGATCAAGAATGCCATTTTGGGTGGTGTAAGTCTTAATAGTTTATAGTCTCTATTATGGCTTATCCTTTGAGTTATTGTGTTTAGAGTTACAGATCCCAGTATGATGACCATATACCATGGTAGCAGGACATAGAAATATTGATTAGTGTAGGTTTGAGTATTTGTATAGAAATAAATACAACAAAATGATGTATCACAAAGTATGTGTTTCAATTACAGTACTAGACCTAGAATATGAAAGGCAGTAATAAGCAGTAACGGTTAGCATATCCCTTTCCACTTTCTGTAAGTCACCTAGAACACACACACCACACACTCTCACTGTCCCCCCGTAGACTGACCGATGCAGACGCTCTCATCATCCAGTTCAGCAGAGGCGTTGCGGAAGTATCCCAGTCTGCAGTGTTGGCAGTTCTGGCCCCTGGTGTTGTGCTTGCAGCTGACGCATGTGACGATGTTCAGGTAGTCGATGTAGCTGCAGCGGTTGGAGTGGCCGTAGCACTCACAGTCTAAAATAAAAGAGACAGATTTAAACTCTGCTCTTAGGTGCGGATAGTCAAACATTTTAATGTTAAACTCAGAATTTCAATGTTGGAAAGTTGAAAGAAGATGGAATTTTTTTAGGCCATTACATTCTCATAGGATTCATCGATGACAGTCGGAAATGATAAATGAGTTGCACTAACAGATATGTCTGAAAGTTTTAGTTTTAGATGTCAGTGAAAAAATGAATGACTCTGTGTGTGTTTTATGACTTGCCTTTCTGACTCTATATTGGTTCAATAAAGACAGGCCACTCCCTCTCCATTACTACACTCAGGTTTGCTGAGTCTGCTTCACTGTGCTGCACTGATTACTGATGGGAATTCCACTATCCTGTGTTTGTGTGTGCGTGTGTGTGTGTGTACATGTACATCCTTGCTTGTGTATATGTGTGCAGGTGCATGAGTACAGGCATGTTAATTGTGTCTGGGAATTAAATTGCATTACTGGATGAGTGAGTAGATTATAAGATACAGAATCATAACCAAGAGAGTTTGAGGTGAGTGATACAGTACAGTAAGAATTTTCTGACTGCACCTGGTACTGTGACCCCGATTAACCTGGGAGAAAACCTGCTTTCTCTCTTCTCTTTTCTCTGTTTGTTCTTCATTTCCACAGACTTAAATTCTCTTTCATAAAGCGCTTCACAATCAAAGCCCATAATTAAATTTTCTCTTTGTAATTCATGAATTATCTGAGAGGATTTGATTGCAAGTTTTACTCTATATGCTTGAATGCTTGATAAATTAAGACTTCTTCCAAACTTTACACCCTCAAACCAAAGCTAAAAAAATGATGCTGTGGAGAGCGGTGAAAGACCTTTTGTATAATTTTTCCACAGAGAGAGAAATGAAAGCCTGATATCATTTACTGAAGGATCTGCATTGTGTAGCGAGAGGTGGAGGGGTGTTGCTCTACATTCTTGCTACGATTATCTCGGCTGAGGCTGGTACCTAATTAAGGTTTTATTAAGCTTTAGAAGTTGGCTGCAATAGTGTGCTGCAAGGCATCACTGTCCTCTAAAGAGGCGTTTACCAGGCATGTTTATGCAAATACACATTTAAATGCACATTAAAAAGTCGGAGTTTAGCTGTTTAATCAGCCGTCACATTATTATTTTATTATTGTTTGGTTGATGATGCCAGCTGAAATATTAATGAGCTGGTTTAAAGGAAGCCAGCGAGAGGAGCACCATAAAATGCCTCTCTCAGCACTGAGGGAACCATGCTAGCAGTGGGGGAAGAACTGCCTAATTAAATATAAATGGCCAATTACTCCACAGACTGGAGAGGCAATGGGACATTGTTCCACAAATTAACGTTACGAGTCAAGATGCTGCTTTATTGGTATTTATCAATTGTGAATTGTTAACAGTGAAAGACAGTCAAACTGAGAGAAAGAGGAAGAGAAAGCTGCCTGCTTCAAAGAGTCTGGGAGGTTGAAGAAATAATAGTATACTTTGCTAACAAGCATCTTTTCTAAAATCAATAAACAGAAATGTCAACGTGGGCAGTTGTTTTATGGTTTGATATGAATTTAAAGTCTAAATACTTACCTTGATCATGCACACAAAGAAGAAACAACCATGAGGGAGGCACAGATGCATAGGAAAAAATGAGTAAAATGAAGAACATAAAACATGCAATGAAAGGAATTTTTCCACAGGTTTTCTTGAAAAACCGCATCGACATTTTAATCAAGTGACTAAAAGACACTACAATCCACTGATCTGAGGATCTAACCAAGCTCAAGTTTCCTCTCTGTATTTTCAGACCACGTGCTGCTTGTGTTGGTCTCTTACCTTTGAAATCATCATATATGATCCCAAACAACTGTCTGGCCTGGGGCTCTCCTGAGATCAAGAGTTTCAGAAGTCCTTGAGGGATGAAGGAATCTTTGTGTAAGAGTTGTCTGCACATCATTCACTGTGCCACAGTCAACTACAGCACTATACCTTCACACAGATTGAGCACACCAGCCTATAGGTGAGCATCAGTGCTACAGAAGTCATATGGCTTAGATGGATGGGATTCCTAGTAGATTCTACCTTAAAGAAGGGAGTTGCTTTGTTCTATAAAGCTGACAAAATCCTCACCTAGTGGTTGCAGAAACTTGTTGGAGAGAACCCAAAAGTTATCCTCAAGATTTTATGAGTCTGCATGCAAGCAACTACTGTAGTGCTCAGTGTTTTCAAACTATCTGATTTGACAGCTTAATTTTTTGCAATTTGTAATATCTGGAGTGGACTAGCAATCTGATTTGGCTTGTTTTTTAAAGTGTACAGCAAGTTTTCAGATGAATATATTAAGTAAATTTTCAAAACACTCCTAGAATTACATTAAAGGTTGATTCTTGTCTTTGGAAACAGCAGTTGGCAAAATGATAACAGAAATTATCATATCATCCATTCTTCTTGGAAGATAATGTGATCAAAGTAAAAACTCCAGAACAGCACAACCCTTGTTATGAGACTGTTTTGCCAAACCACTGTTTCCAAGAGAAAAAATGAACTCTCAGTGTCAAATTGTAAGCCACACGTAGACGAGAAGTCCTAAATAATCAGAAAAACAGAAATTAGAGCATTGGCATTTTTAAAACTCAAAGCAAAAATTGTTGTGGGAAACATTTGGTATGGTTTGCCTTGAAGAATTCTTGAAGTGGGTTCAAACTTAAATAAATATATATATGTATTTCTAAGAAGGAGCCTTTATTTTATGCTTATGACACAGGGGAAGATTAAAACAAGAAAAGGACGATTTAACTGTGGGTTCAAATGATTCAAATCGCCACATTAAATGGAGCAGGAACATACTGTATTAGATTAATGCAGTGATGTGTCACCTGTTAACCTTATTGTGATAACGTTTGGGTCCCAGTGCGCAAGCATTTATGACTCACTGTGCTATTAAACTGCATGTTCAAATTCTACCTTTCCTTTTCTGTTTTTCCTTCTCCTCTCTGTCGTCATCCTCTCTCCCAAAAGTGTGTTTTGTGGTCCCATGACTCCCTCTTTCCCACTCTGGGTTTTCAATGCCATGGTGCACTATAAAGGAGCAAGAGCTTGCAAATCAATCTGTACTGACGGAGCATGATTACCTTTGGCTGTTTTACCAAACTAAATATTACAAAGACAACAATATCCAAATATTTGTGAGTTCACACATAATCTAATGCAATATATATGTGTTTACAGAGTTAAATATTCACTATTTATTTTCCGGGTTATCAGCAAAGTGTCATACAGTTCAAATTTTCCATACTATTTATAAACAAATGATCAGACAAGACATAAGGGTATTTAAAATTGATGAAAATGTAACGTTTTCACTGTTCTGAACATAGAAACAATATTGTATTTATTTCAAGAGCATCTTCAATGTCAAATGCACCCTCCTTTTCTAGTCTACCCAATTCCCACTTCATCCTCCTGTCTGCTTTTTATTCCCTGCCCTTCAGTGTCAATCATTGTCTCAGTTAAAAATATGGTGCCTACTGTTGGTACCAAATTAAGATTTAGCCTTATAGCTTATTTTGACTGACAGATTATCATGTAGTAGAAGAGATAAATTTAGAGACGCATATTATTGTTTCCATTTTTTCACAGTAAGGTACCAGGTTTAACTCATAATGAAAGTTTGTCTTCTGCATATTTATTGCACCAAAGGTTATTTTCTGTATTGCTACCACTACGAAATAAAACAGATACCTTTCCTCTCACCTTTTCTTTGCGTATGCTTGTCCTCATGCCTGTTCCCCCCATGTTCAGATGAGGTTATTCTGTGGCCATGAGTTTCATGTATGTGTTCCTCAAAATTGTGGGAGACTGAAACACCACAATCATCAGTGATACAATAATGAATAATGAGCAAAAATATAAGGTACCTTTCCTGTCAACTTCTCTTTCCTCTCCATGGCCATATGAGGTTGTTTTTCTTTGGCCATGGGTCTCATATACATGTCCCTCAAATGTGTGGGAGACTGAAACAATCATTATCATTAAGATAATAAGACAAACTTTTTTCTCATCCTTCAGCTAAAAACAGTATCCCAGATTAAAAATACGATGCTAATGTTGGTGCCAAATTAGGATTTTACTCTATAGCCTAAGCTTAGCAACCAGGCGATTATGTAGCTGACCAGATGCAGATACATGACTTAAAACGTATTTTATAGTGGCCCAGTTTAAGTCAGTTTTATTTATGTAGCACTGAAACACAGCAGAAGTTATCTCAAGGCACTTTTCACATAAAGCAGGTCTAGACTGTACTCTTTATAATATTATACTTACGAAGAGAGACCCAACAATTCCCACCATGAGCACGCACTAGGCAACAGTGGCAAGGAAAAACTGCTTCTTAAGAGGCAGAAACCTCGAGCAGAACCAGACTTGGTGTTGGCAAGTACAGCTCATAAGGTTTATCTACTGTAAATTACAGCTAAGCTTTAGTATTTAAATCTACAAAATGAAAAATAAAAGCTGTCACCACTACATATAAAACAGATACCTTTTCTTTCATCATGCTTCTCTTCCCCGTGGCCATATGAGGTTGTTTTGTGACCATGAATCTCATGTACATTTCCCTCAGATGTGTGGGAGACTGAAACAACTATAGTCATTAAGATAACCAGCACTGTTTCCACTTTTTAGTTTTCAGGGGCCCAATTTTTCTCATTGCAGTAATGTTGAATTGTGGTTAAAGTTTATCTACTGCTTAGTTACATTCATACAGTATATAAACTACAGTATATAAAATTACTACATTACTACAATAACATTTAAAATAGATACCTTTACTCTCTCTGTGCTCCTCCTTCCCATGTCCAGATAAGGCTGTGGTTTTGTGGCCATGAGTCTCATGAGAATGTCCCTCAGGCTTGTGGGAGACTGTGGCTATGTGGCCATGAGAGTCATGAGAATGTCCCTCAGACTTGTGGGAGACTGCAGTTGTATGGCCATGAGATTCATGAGAATGCCCCTCAGGTTTGTGGGCGACTGCAGTTGTATGGCCATGAGATTCATGAGAATGCCCCTCAGGTTTGTGGGCGACTGCAGTTGTATGGCCATGAGATTCATGAGAATGTCCCTCAGGCTTGTGGGCAACTGCAGCTACGTGGCCATGGGTCTCATGTGCATGTCCCTCAGGCTTGTGGGCAGATATGTGGCCATGAGTGTCATGAGAATGTCCCTCAGGCTTGTGGGCAACTGCAGTTGTGTGTCCATGAGAGTCATGAGAGTGTCCCCCAGGCTTGTGGGCAGATATGTGGCCATGAGTGTCATGAGAATGTCCCTCGGGCTTGTGGGCAACTGCAGCTATGTGGCCATGTGTCTCATGTGTGTCTCCCTCAAGCTTGTGGGTGGATATGTGGCCATGAGTGTCATAAGAATGTCCCCCAGGCTTGTGGGCAACTGCAGTTGTGTGTCCATGAGAGTCACGTGAATGTCCTTCAGGCTTATGGGCAACTGCAGTTGTGTGTCCATGAGAGTCAGGGGAATGTCCCTCAGGCTTGTGGGCAACTGTGGCTATGTGGCCATGAGTCTCATGTGCGTGCTCTTCAGGCTTGTGGGCAACTGCAGTTGTGTGTCCATGAGAGTCATGAGAATGTCCCTCAGTCTTGTGGGCAACTGCGGCTATGTGGCCATGAGTCTCATGTGCGTGTTCCTCAGGCTTGTGGGCAGATATGTGTCCATGAGAGTCATGAGAATGTCCCTCAGGTTTGTGGACAACTACAGTTGTGTGACCATGAGAGTCATGAGAATGTCCCTCAGGCTTGTGGGCAACTGCAGCTATGTGGCCATGAGTCTCATGTGTGTGTTCCTCAGGCTTGTGGGCAGATACGTGTCCATGAGAGTCATGAGAATGTCCCTCAGGTTTGTGGACAACTACAGTTGTGTGACCATGAGAGTCATGAGAATGCCCCTCGGGCTTGTGGGAAACTACGGCTGTGTGGCCATGAGTCTCAAGTGTATGTCCCTCAGGCTTATGGGAAACTGCGGTTGTGTGTCCATGAGAGTCACGAGAATGTCCCTCAGACTTGTGGGAGACTGTGGCTTTGTGGCCTTGAGTCTCCTGTGCATGTCCCTCAGGCTTGTGGACAGCTACAGTTGTGTGTCCATGAGAGTCATGAGAATGTCCCTCAGGCTTGTGGGAGACAGTGGCTATGTGGTCATGAGTCTCTTGTGCATGTCCCTCAGGCTTGTGGACAACTACAGTTGTGTGTCCATGAGTCTCATGTGCATGTCCCTCAGGCTTGTGGTCAACTACAGTTGTGTGTCCATGAGTCTCATGTGTATGCCCCTCAGGCTTGTGGTCAACTACATCTGTGGTTTTGTGACCATGAGTCTCATTTGCATGTCCCTCTGGCTTATTGGAGACTGTGGTTTTGTGGCCATGAGTCTCATGTGTATGTCCCACAGGCTCATGGGCGACCACGGTTTTGTGGCCATGAGTCTCATGTACATGTCCCTCAGGCTTGTGGGATACTGCGGTTTTGTGGCCATGAGTCTCATGTGCATGTCCCTCAGGCTTATTGGAGACTGTGGTTTTGTGGCCATTAGTTTCATGTGTATGTCCCACAGGCTCAAGGGGGACCACAGTTTTGTGGCCATTAGTCTCATGTGTATGTCCCTCAGGTTCATGGGCAACTGTGGTTTTGTGGCCATGAGTCTCATGTGCATGTCCCACAGGCTTGTGGGATACTGTGGTTTTGTGGCCATGAGTCTCATGTACGTGTCCCTCAGGCTTGTGGGATACTGTGGTTTTGTGGCCATGAGTCTCATGTGCATGTCCTTCAGACTTGTGGGAGACTGAAACACCACAATTGTCATGAACATAACACACAAAAACATTTAATGAGGTAATTGTTTTTTTACTTCTTTCTCTGCAAACTAAAAAAATAATAAATTATATGTCTATCCATTTTTTTCATTTCATCTTTTTTCCCATCAGCTTTAGTCTGTAATACAAAATACTACTGGTGTGAATTTAAAAATCAAAATCCACTACTTCTAAAAGAGATACCTGTCTTTTCAGCTTTTCTTTCTGTCTCCTCCTTCTCCCATTCCTCCCCGTACTCAGATGAAGCTGTGGTTTTGTGGCCATGAGTGTTATGTTCATGTCCCTCAGGCTGATGGGAAACTGAAACACCACAATTGTGATTGAAATAACAAGCAAATACATTTCAATTCATTTTTGCTGTTTACAATTTTTTCGTGGGCCGTGTTTTGCTGTGATATTGTCAAACATCATGGTTTTCAGGTTTCTGGAGCCCATTTTTTGGCTTCAAGTTGCCAGGTTCAACTTTGTTCTAAAATTTTTATCTACTGCATATTTGCACGTCTACAAGCTACAAGCAGCACTACATTACATACTAAAGAGATACCTTTCCTTTCAGCTTGTCCGTCTTTTTCCTCCTCCTTCCTTTCCTCCCCATGCTTAGATGAGTGTGTAGTTTTGTGGCCATGATTCTCATGTACATGTCCCTCAGAATTGTGGGAGACTGAAACACCACAATCATCATTGATGTAACAAGAAAATATCTTATGGGATAAATTTCGATTCTCTTTTCTCAGCATCCTAAACAAGAATATATACATAAAAAGCTATTACGTTTATTTGCTTTATCGTGCTGTCTGTTTTAATTTCTTGCTCTTCAGCTTTAGTCATTGTCTCTGACAAAAATATGAACCAAGTTGACTGACAGACAATCATGTCAGTGAAGGGATAAATTTAGATATGTTTCTAACTGTTGAGGGTCTCAATTTTCACTGTGAGCTGTCAAGTTTATCTACTGCAATTTATTGTACCATAAGTAAACTATGGTATGTAAATCTACAAGAACATATAAAGAAATACCTGTCTTTTCAGTTATTCTCTCTTTTTCTTCCTCCCTTTTCTGTCCATGCTCAGATGACATTTCGGTTTTGTGGCCATGAGTCTCATGTACATGTTCCTCAGACTTGTGGGAGACTGTCACGCCGTAGTTCATCATTAACACAGTAAGAGAAGATATTATGGTGAGGTACTTTACACACTCATTCCTCAGCAACCTGAACAATAGGAACTTTATAATTAGGCTGATACTGCAGCGGGTAAAGATTACTGATATTCGTCTGCCTTTCTTTCTCTTCCCATCTTCCTCTGAGACCCTCTTTTCCTTTTCTCTTCCTTTCTCTCTCTGTCAGATAGTGGATTGCCCCATCAGGGGCCTCAGCCCTGGGCTTGGGAAAAAGCTGTGAGAGTAAGAGAGGCTTGAGAAACTCCTTCATCACTACACTTTCACTCTGGGTGTGAAAGGAATGACATGCACTTCCTTTTATCTGAATGTCATGAAATTTTCTGACTGGTGCTTATTTCTTTGTTCCCTTCCCTGATAGAGAAAGAGGATCTGTCTGCACTCTTATTTTTCTTACTGTATTTACCCAATCCATAGGATGCTATAGACAGTATTATAATATAGTAACATCTCCTCATGGGTGTACTTGCTTATGTCTAGATTTAATGCTCTCTCTGGTGCTTCACTCACACAAAACATTTCAAACAACTTTGCACACACGTCCCCCTTTTACTGCATTTTTAATTGTCTTCTTGCTCAAGTTTTTCCCCATCCTTTCCCCTTTTCTTTGTATGTTCCACTTTCCCAGAGGGCTTTATGCCATTCCCAGGATCCTTTGCTTCAAGTTTTCAGAGCTACATTGAGTGCAAGTGAAAGAAGAAGAGATGTGAAACTAGTTCAGTTTATGGATCAAGCCTGCTCCTGCTTTTACCTTTCCATTTACTGCAACAGAGGCACAATTCAATAAATCAAAAGACCTCAGTGCTCCTCACAGAGATGATTAGACTAAAAATACAGATAACCAATCACACAAAGCGACCACACCATGCACATCATTGAGGGACTAATGATCACCAGATCACAAGAGAATACAGTGCTGCATGCTTCCGTCTGTGTTCCCTCCTGAGGTGTTTTTGCATGGGTGATGTGTGTCTCCAGTTGTTCTTCTTCAGAGAGGGGCATCCTGCAAGCATCCCGCTCCCCTGTGGAGCGTCTCCCTTCAGGCTATGTCCCACCCACTCGCTCCCCTTCATCCCTCCCCCTCCCTGGGGCTCCAGTGAGACAGGACGCCAGCAGCTGTTCTCGCAGCACCCTGGACCATTTCACACAACTGGCAGCATGCCATCATTACATCTCATCAAAGTAACCCCTGCCTATCTCTACTCGTGTCCGACTCTGGCCCCACTGGACCCACTCCCTCACACATCTGTCACGGTTGCATGCACACACACACACACACACTCACGTGCGTACACGTGGCAGCTGAAAAAACTCTCCATTGGGAAAGCAGGATTCTGAATCATGGTTGTTTCAAAGGCTGATGTAGCACAGCAGTGAGCATAAATGCATTTAATCTCAGTAACCCATGCTGCCTTGGGGGTAGGTGTGATTCGAACCGTTCTTGGCATTAATCTCAATCAGCTCAGCTCGAACTGTCTGACACTGGCAGCCTGAGCATTCGGGAGTTCCTGTTGCTTTACAATGACTGAAAGAAGGGTGTGTGTGTGTGTGTGTGAGAGAGAGAGAGAGAGAGAGTCTGCTGGGGCTTAGTAAACCATGACAGTGATGGAGCTCTTCATCTGTTCCCTTATTGGCAGGTTTATGCCATGCCAAAACTAGCAGAGAATGACCTCGACCAACACGTGATCATTTATTTATATCTTGACATTTCATATATTAACGTTGCCCTCAAACGACATAGTATTGTGTAATGTGCTGCAGTTAGCTGAGGTTACATTTTTGGGGAATGTTTTGGGCTCAGTCCTGATTCTGTCTCTCCTGTTACCTCTTCATGATCTTTTCATCACTCTCATCCTGTGGTTTACACAGTCCCTTCATTGTCTCTGAATGATGCAAAGGCAATGTCAACTAAAGTCAGACTTTCACAAACCCTCCACTTGCCAGTAGTCATACACCCTCCTGTTTCTCTCTCTGCCCTCAAACCGCCTCTCACTCACTTACCCACATTAACTAGATTTCACTGTCACTATCTAAATTGAAAAGGCATCTCTGACATGCAATATGATGCTAAGCAACATAAAATGATTATAGCTTGTATATAAGAGCATGTTAGTGACTTTAACCTCCTGAAAATTGTCCATTTCAGAAGGGTTCCACACCATAAAAACCATCATGCTGGCTGGAATTGAAAATGATCTCCTGATTCTAAATTAGATTATTCTATTTTCTGGGGGGGCTCTACTCTACTGTATATCTACTGTCATCTAGCGCTATGGGTGTGTCTTACCTCCTCTCTGACTATGCCTCGGCTCTGAGTGTTTTTCCTCAGTTTCAACCGGGCTTGTGTGATGGTGAACATGAGTCTGGGGATGGTGGATGAACTGTGCTGCGATTGGATGATGGTCGTGATGATGATGATGATCAACAACAGCATGATGTGTGGACTCCTTTGGGACTGGGTGAGACAGATGTGAGTGTTCAGGGATTGTTTCTGAAGGTGTGAACTCCTCTGGTGTCAAGGAAACTCTGCGCTCCTCTGATGGAGTGGATGCCGAAGGAGGGAGGACCTCTGTTGTAACAGGAAGTGTGTCAGATTCTCCCTTGGGTACCAGTGAATACTCAGACATAGGGCTGGTGGGTAACACACTGTCTCTTAGTGGGGCTGAGCTTTCTATAACTCTGGTTTATGCTGGTGGAGCTCTGGTGTCTGTTGCATCAGTTGCAAGAGGACAGAGAATGTAAATGCAATGAGGAATGAGCAGTCTAAGACATTAGCATAAGAGATGCTGCCTCAGATTGTTTATCCAAAGAAAGCCTAGCTCCCTTTTTTTTTTCAAATGTGTGCATATACACACACAAGTATGCACATTCAGACACACAGAAGTGAGAACACACAATGAAAGTGTGATTTCACACTGCTGAGATAGGCTAAACTCAAAAGCTGTTCTACAACCCTTTCAGTGCTGGAAAATTGTGGCAGGGTTTCTTATGAAAAACACAGTGATTGTTAAAGGTGTGACTATTGTTGATATGGTTGTAAAAATAAATCACAGTGTTTGTCAAAGTGTATTACTCTGTCTTACACTTATATTGCTGTGTATGGATGTGTGCATATGTGTTTGCACACACTCAATTTTGTCATGTCGAAATCTGAGAGATGAAATGAACACTGACAAATAATGGAAATGTTCATCTCGTGCCTTCACAACATCAAATAATAAATTACTGATATGTAAATGTAGCACCGTACAGTGGTACAATGTACTACGATGTAATATGAATACATAAAACTATTGGTATAATTTTTCCCTGTTTAAAATGTTCTGATGTCCCGGCTAACCATCACGCTATTTTTTACTAATGCGAATTTAGAATTGGCTGGTGGCCACATTTTCATTAATGAGGGAAAATAACACAATTGTAATGCTAGACAGTCAGCCTTTTGCCTACAGTGCTGTTCTCTTTTGCTGCACACTACAGTGTGTTGCACCATTAAATACATGTATGTTGTATTGATAATTTTAACATTTAAAGACGGGACATTTTCCAGAATCTCTCCATTTATTGGTTCGATAGTGACTGATAATAAATACTTGATTTTGATCTGATTTCTTCTGGTCACTAATCCACAATTGTTACCTAAAACATATGATGTCAGTAACACTATGTACATCCATGGTGTATTGTCACACCACAGCAGACACAAAGAGACTTTTTGACAGAAAGTGTATCATCAAACTCGCTCCACATCGACTGTGTAAAAATATAGTTCAAATAATTCTGTTTCCTAAAGGACAGTGTGTTGTCCACCCCCACAGTAAGGTGTATATCTTTTATTAAACTAGACAGTTGGAAAACAGTGATAGAGAAAGTGTTGACCAGGCACAGGAAAGTGGGATATGACAGGCTTTAATCTAAGGCAATCTGGGGATTTGGGGTCCATTAAAGCATCATATGAAAGCAGCAGTTTTCATCATTTTTAATTCTTATAGCTTTCTATTCTAGTATAGTCTCACTGCAGTCATGTCTACATTACATTATGTGCAGCAGATGACACACTACCTAGTTTGCAAGTGCCTACCTTCACTCTGACCAAAATGGTGAGGGTTTAGAGAGTTGAAATGTAAGTTTTCAACCTCAGAAACAGAGTCGCTGAAGGCAATGGACTCTGTGTGTGTAAAGGAGAAAAAAAAAAAGGCGAGAGGCAAGGTCTTAGTGTCATTCTCAGCCACGCAACAGCGCCATCACTCTCTCACGCAATGCATCAACTATCTAAGCTGATTCATTACATAATCCTCTAACATGTGCCTGTCTGTCTGTACAGATGGACTCACTAACTGTCCCATGACACACTCTCTGGCACACATGCACTTAAGCGAGCATACAGTGTCAGTCCATGTGTACTTCCTGCTCGGACACATTTTTAGGTGTCTTCCACACAAATGCATTTGCATATAATGAGATAATTTGTGGCTTGTATTAATGTAGCCTGAAAAATGATGACAATAATGTTTAATGCCACCTGTCAGTCTCAGCATTCTCATCATTTATTACCACAGTGCTAGACACTGATTTAGCTCCACAGTAATGAAGCCATTGTGATTCAGAGCAGTTAACATTAGCCAGAACACCTAATGGTGGCGGTGCTGAGTGACAGCATGGATGTTATTAATATGTCACATGATTTTCTAGACATGATCTAATCTCTCTCAGTCTGAGGCCAAGTTCAACCTTTATAAAAATGCAAGGATTACAATAGATGGGAGTGAGATGATGGTGGTGCACAGATAGAATTGTGGTTGATCGAGTGTAGTGCATCACCAGTGCGTGTGCGTTTGCATACATTTGTCCGTCTGCTTGTGTTTTCAACTATGCAACCGAGTGTGTCTGCTAGTACTATACTTAGGCTCCTTTGCAGCCCTGGGGTCTGGGATTTGAATGGAAAAGATGAAATAGGGCCATGTGGGGTCATGGTGGCTTGATAGGTAGATATATGACTGGGTTTTAGGATTTGGTTTCTCTGACCTCCCCTCCCCCCCTCGCCAAACACCCATCTGTCCAGCTGACCAATGGGCAGCGGGCTCTTTGGATCAGACTCTCTTGCCAATAGATCGCTAATCCTCATCTGAGCATGCTCACTGACTTAACTGGGGCAGGGACATGACAAAGGGTACAACTACTATGATATGCTGTCCAACCTACAAGTATGCTGTAATGTTTATAGAGTTACATCTGCTCGATAAACACAATAAATGCCCAAGCTGGGATTTGCATTTTCATATTTGTGGAAAAGTGCTGAAAATATTATTTATATATCCAACTTTTATTGGATGAAAATTAGAAAAATAAAATCCCAGGCTGCTTCAACACTCCTCTACAAAGTTCACTGACTGAGGTAACATTTTCTGTATGTGTATTCCTGCTATATAATATAATATTTTGAAATAACATACAAGCTTTGAAAGCATCTTTGAAAGCAGTTTAGAGTCAGAGAGGGAAACTGAGATCACAGGTTATATTATTCCAGATAACTAATGTTTTAATACGATCTAGTTATTAATGTCACAGGACCCTCAGCCACACAATATAATAAAACCTGTGTACGTATCAGAATGTGTGCCTCTGTGTGTGTGTGTGTGTGTGTGTGTGTGTGTGTGTGTGTGTGTGTGTGTGTGTGTGTGAGCATGTACAAACAGTAGTGGCGGCCGCTCTGTGAGAATGGAACCTAAGACCTCAGATCCCTGGGAGGAAAAGGAGGGGATGAAGATGATTTATGGGTTTCACTGAACTGCACCATATGCCCGCCATAAATCTACACATACACACAAATGCACACATACACACACACTTACACAGATAACAAGGGTTTGCTGCTCACATCAGGGTCAGGTTCAAGCCAAATACACTTCTCTAAACCTGGGATAAAAAAGGCACAAATACAGCTCTACACTGGTATGATCTTCCTTTTGAGTGTCCCAGAAATGTAACTGAGCTGTTGTTAGACTGTACTGACTTTTCAATTCCATATATTGCAAACCAAGTGACTTAATTGTTTGTATTGTGATTTTATGATTTTTTTTTCCCCAAACAAGATAAACTACAGCTTTCAAGCAAATAACACCTTAAATATGAAATTAGGGATTAAAGCTGCAGTGATTTTTCAATAAATCCATTAGTTAAGGAAATTAATCACCAATAATTAATAATCCTTCCTTTTTTAAAAATACAAAAATGGCAAAAAGTCACTGGTTTTAGCTTCTGAAATCAGATATTTCCCCCTACTTTTCTGAAAGGAGATTAGGGCTGCAACTAATGGTTATTTCTATTACTTAAGAAACAAAAAGAGAAACATCAAATTAAACACAGAAAGATTCACATTTCTGTTTGAAAAAGAATCAAAATGATTATTTGTTTGTCAAAGTTGTTGCCTTTAGAGCAACTAATCAAGCTCTGGATAATTTAATATTTGGGTTTTGGACAGTTGGTTGGACAAAGCAAGATATTTGAAAATGTTGACCTATGGCCCTGGGAAACCCTGATGGGCATTTTTCACCATTTGCTGGTTGTTGTTTTTTTTTAATCAAATGATTAAACATTTAATCCAAAAAGTAATCTGTAGATGAATTGATAATGAATACAATTGTTAGTTGCAGCTCTTTTATGGATGTAAAATAGAATTTAACTGATCTCATTATAACTGTAAAAGTTTACATGTGATGTTCTGTGATGTTTGTGTACTTTGCAGCAGGCTTTAAAAAGCTGACAAAGGATTGTAACTCTGTTTATACAACGTTAAAGCCTCTGTCAGCCCCTCCTAAATCACAGCTAATCAGTGAATTCTTAGAGTTCCCTACTGATGTCAGCCAAACAACAAAAGTGCTGTGCTGTTCAGCAAACGCTCTTAATGGATTTCCTTCAGACAAAAAAAAAAAAAAAAGTTTGACGACATCACAGTGGTGCCGAAATCCTCCTACGTCCTAAGTGCTTTTCTGGTGGAACATGAGAGGTCTGCCGCTTACCAAGATGGCAGCTTTAAATTTAGCATGAAGGCAAGCTGGGGTTTGAGGACCACTTTACTGTACATTTAAGCGGCTGACAGAATCTGTTCACATCCATCCCGGGTTGCTTAAAATCAGTCAGTCAGAACAAATAAAGTCTGAATGTCCATATAGTTTGACGCCTACACTCTTAAGACAGGACATCCCACATCTGGCTTTAACGTCAGAGATATACCGCCAGGGAAACAGCCAATGCACATCCTAAGACCTCCAATAAGTCACTGGATGAATTATGTATGATGTATTCACAGACAAAAACACACTGCTTGTCAGCATCCATAAGCACATCCACAGGCTTGCACACTTGATTTGTCACACATGTTTAGTAAGTCTATACTACAGTTTTACTGTGTCATCTGTTCAGCTGTGGCCAGCGGTAGACGTGCTCAGATCCTTCACTCAGGTTAAATACCAGTATAAATTCTTCAGTGTAGGTTAAAGCCTTGCATTCCAAATTTTACATTGGCAGAAGTAATTAGGTATTATCAGCAAAATAATACTATATTATATACTATAATAAGTATCAAAAGTGAAAGCACTCAGGTATAATGGCATCTTTTCATAGTGTTTTAATATTGTATGACAAATAATTGTATTATTATTGCCTTAGAATTTTGACATTGACTGGTCAAGTTGAAATTAATTTAACTACTTTGTGATAATATAATGTTTTGCACTGCAAACACACATATAAACTTATAATTATTAATTAGTTGAGAGAAATCTAGGTTATTTCAACCTATTTCCTATTTAAATAGTTTTAAATTAATAGAAATTCACTTTGGCACTTTTGAAGTTGAATGAGGAGATTGTTACCATATAAGGCAGTCACAGTCAGTGGCTGATTAGCTTAGCTTAGCACAAAAATGGTAAATTATCTCTTAACTCTCTATCCAAGGATAACAAAACTGCTTATTTTAGCACACTTAGTTTGTGCTAAGCTAAGCTAAACAGCTGCTGGCTACAGCTTTATATTTAATGGACAGATATGAGACTGGTACAGATTGCCTCATCTAATTCTCCACCAGAAAACAAACAAGCATATTTTCCAAAAATGTCAAACTATTCCTCAAGGGAATTTTCTAGAAATAAGTGTGACAATCATGAAGGAAGACAGGATAAGGGAAAAAAAGGACACCATACTTTACAAAATTCATGAAAACAGTTCACTTCTGCTAAAATTATGTTCCCTCATGCCAGTCCACACTGGCAGATGTTTTCACTTTCAGGACTCAATAATAGACAAAAATGGATTTATAAAATAGAGATATCTTCAGTGTGTGCAGTATTTAAAATGTTAATGTGACTAGTAGCTACATTAACTACAGCTGTCAAATAGGGCTGGGTGATAGGGACAAGAACTATTATCACACAAGTCTTTCTTTATATTGATCAGTCATTTTCTATATATATATATATGTGTGTGTGTGTGTGTGTGTGTGTGTGTGTGTGTTGGACAGGATTCATAAGGAAAGAAATGTATTAAACATTTTTGTTAGACCACATGGGTATAAGCAATGTGTTTTCTTCACAGGGTACCTTTTTAATTTGAAGTTCAAGGGATATATTCAGTTTATTACTGAATTCTATCATATATCATATGGAGTAGTGAGTGAAAAGGCAGACAGGAGTGAGTGCTGCTGGGTTTTTGAACTAATGTTAACATAAGAGGCTTGTTATTGAGCCTGGTTGCTTGTGCTCACAGTTAGGGACTTTGGCTTTTTGTATACTGTGATGGTGGGATGGTAACATTACCTTTTCAAATGGTGGAAAAGGTTTGTTGTGTTTCCTGTCCTTGTTGGCATAGGTTGCAGATATCATGCAGACATTGCTCTGCTGTTCATCCAGCTTCAGAAGCCAAACCATGTCTAAATCACTGATGATGTGTGTTTTTTCTTTGCCATGGTTTCCTTATCTCGTGCAGACATCCTACTCTCCCCATGGTCACTCATTTTTACATTTCCAACAGTGTGCCTGTTTTTTTTCCTTGATTTGGCTCTATTCGTGTCAGCCACAGTACATACACCTACTGTAGCTTTACCCTAAATCAGTTTATCATAGATATTGTGGTCTTTTTTTTGTGATTGGGATCATGTTATCACCCAGCCCTACTGTCAAATAACTACTGTAGTGGAGAAAAAGATCTCAGGGTGGTACAGTGTTACGTTCTATCTCTAGATAGGGCTACACTACTTTTCCGCACCTTCCTGAGCATCTCCGATGGGCTCATGGGTAATTGTTGGGGAGCGTTCAGCTTCTGAAATGGTGTTGGCGCTCTCTGGTTCTTCAGCTTCACTTTCATCCTCAGCTTCAACTTCAGGAACAGTAAATGTTTTAGATGAAGTTAATGCTGTGGCTGTTCAGCAACTCAAAAAAAACAAAAACAAACTAAATCTGTGGGAACATGAAACTGAACCACTTCAGCCATAATCAGTCCATTACCAAATGTGATTCTATTCTGTGATAAATCATGCCCATTATTTTTCCAAGTAACCAAACAGTTGCGTCTAATTGTGAGAGGAGACCTTTTAAAAGCAGACTTCTGCAGTGCAGTCCAATTGCTCAGTCTATCCATGCATCAGCTTTTTACTGTTGGGCCATGTGGAGAAAAGCCCAGTGCTGTCAGGGTTGATGTTGCCACTTTGCCGATCGTTTCTGTCTAACAGCTCGGAGGCTGAGAGCCTCTCCACAGAGAGAATCCCTAATCAAATTCCCTTTTATTCCTGCCTCCCTGAGCTCCTCACCCGGAATCACACTGCATTACAACACACTAACATATGCCCACATCCTTCTCTCCCATTTCTCTCTCTTTATGTGTCTTCTCTCTCTGTCTCTCTTTCTCTTGCTCTTTCTCTCCCTCTCTCCCTCAGCTTCCTTTGCTGCTCCATCCACCACCCATTCTCACCCAACCCTCTCCCATCCGCCCTTACTTCCATCCATCAACACCACTGTCTTTAGTCTGAATAAGAAAAGCACAACTGTGGAAGAATTCCTCCTGTGCAGGTTAGTGTGATGTGCTGTGATGAAAGGACATGGTGACAGAGAGGCCTATTAATAATGAAGCACACAGGACCCAAGCTGCAGTACTGAGAGAAGAGACGCAAAGAAAAATGACTGACTAGAGAGCCAGCTGAACATCACAGGAGGGGGGGCGGCGGGTTTAGGAGACATACAGAAGGCGAGGTATGGGGTTAAAACGTAAACAGTGCAACAAAGGGGAGAGATACAAGATAGGAAGAGAGAGATAGTGGAATACCACCTCTTCTGCTTTGCTTTGCATTATTACTTACTAGAACCGGAGGGGGAACCAGCAATTGTACCTGAAAGAGAATAAGAAAAGGAAGAGGGGATGAGAACTTGTTTATTTATGCATTCAATTTGCCTAAAGACTTGACTCTGCCTCATTCATCAGACTCAGGTGGCAGAGAGAGCTTAAGAGCTGTTCTGTAAAATAAGGGCTTGTTGTGGACCACCTCTCAATGTCCTGGAGTAATTACTGGGTCTGCACTGCCTTCCTAATTTAACCTGTTACTCCTTACCAAATCCCCACATTCAGAGGTCCACATCACATATATATGTTTTAAGAGAGTGCTACCACTTTGCCACGCTTGAATCAAAACTTTTTGCCTTTCGTCTTTTTCCCGAATGTATTTATAGTTAACTTAGCTTGGCATGCAGAATGCAATCTGTAGAGACCAAACTGTTTTGTGAGCCATGGCCATTTTGTGTAGCATTTCAACTGAGCAAGTTGCAAACATTTAAATTTTTAAACTCCACTAATGCGATTCAGGAGTTTAAAAGGGTGGCGATGTGCTCTGAAGGTGTGTGCCAGTACCATTAGAACTGGGTTGGAAACAACATGATAAAAAAAGGGCTGACAATAGAGCCATTCTCTGCAGTGAGTGTGCAGGTACAGGTGTATGTGAGTGCAAATCGGCCCGTGTTTCTCTGTGTGTCTTTCTCTCTCTGTGTGCGAGTGTGTCCATGATTGTTTGAAAGGAGAAGACTAGGGAGGGGCTGCCCTAGATTATTATTTTATCATAGCTAGCTACTGTAGCTGGCTTCACTCTCCAAGAGGATTTCCCCCCATGCTTCCCCCCTGTTGTTGCACAGCTCTGATCTGCTCTCTGCACTGAGGTGACGACAACTCAGAATGCTCAGTCTTTCCATCGACTTCTCTCAACTTCTCCTGTCTTTTCAACTCTGTCCCTTGATCCTGCCTTCCAGGACCTCAGAGTGATGAGAAAACCTATACAAAGATCTAATGTCATAATCCATCACCTCTGATTAAAATTGAAATGAATTACATTGATGTCTTAGGACGGAGTCAGTAGCAAAAAAAAAAAAAAAAGAAGAAAAAGAAAAAAGAGTAGAATACGAGAACAAAAGAGAATAGACTAAACTGAAGATGTGTCTGCAGTCAGAGCCATATATTTCCCTCATACCTCAACTGACCAGTTAACCTATCTTTACTCTCTAGTTTCCAAACACCAACAGGGCACTGGACACTACAGTGCTGGAGATATTGGTGATTGAACATCAGCTAACAAGACACCATGCTAGCATAACATTAGCATGTACCAGCAATTACAGTTAACAGGACACTAAGGTAACATACAGTTAGTTTGGCTACAGATAAGAGGACAGGCAGTTCATGGGGTAACCAGCAAGCTTGTTAGATTAAGTATCTTAAAGGGGCTGTTTATAAGTTTTCTCTGCAGCCAAATGCAGCAGGTGGTGGTGACGGTCGTTTGCCAAGAGCTTCAGCCATTGTTGCAGTCAAAATACAAGAGGTTAGAATATGCCCTCTGAGCAGGACTACTTCAAGACAGCCTGGAAGCTACTGTGAGTTGCTATCAGAAAGTGATGAGACTGGTTGCCCGGCCTGGGCCTAGCTGGTTAGCATGCTAACTTCAGTAAAATAAGTAACAGAACTAGATGCAAAACATTGGTGTTGCTTTCCAATGCTGGAGACAGCTCTTGGCGAGTAAAAGTAATGAAATTCAATGCTGAATTTACAACTTCTTGACTTGTAGGTGTACAACAAATAATGCTAACATTGGTTATGTAGTGAAAGCAAAACTTTCAAAGAACTCCTCTAAAGGCACACTAATCAATGCATATTATATGAACAATGGAGTAAGTAAGATCCTGTACTGGGAAACCCAGAGAATTATCAACAACTCTGCTGTTACCCTCAACTACAGAGCATTTTAGTATCTGTTAGCTCTTTGTTTTGGTTTTACAGACCTCAGCTTTACTGTTTTGGCTCACTGTCACTGCTCTCATCAGTGTAATTTTGATCTGTTTCAGTAAAAAAGCTCTAAAACCCATTGTACACTATCTGTTCAGCATCAAACAGCAGGCAGGCAAATTTAGCAATTACCTAGTGAACATAGTGGAGCATTTAGCAGCTAAAGAGCCAGACATTTCCCTCAGGAGTTTGTCTGTTTAGAGACCAAATGAGAGCTAAAAGGAGAGTGAATATTGGACTTTGTCAGGTGGCCAGAAACACTAATGTTTTTATCTAACTCTGTGAGTCAGATTGATGAGTTGGATGAACACAGTAAGAACAGATGCATGTTCCAATACGTACAGGTGTTGGGGGACCCATTGGGTGTTGGCAGGTAGGAACCAGCCTTCCAGGACCTGGCTTTGAAGCCCTTCTTGCAGCGCTGGCAGTCCTGGCCTGTGGTGTTGTGTTCACACTGGCACTGGAGGTACCCATCCTGCAGCAGGCACTGGGAGGCATGAAGGTTACACTTACACCTTTAAAGAAAAGAGAATAGACAATTAACACATGTGAGGTGAGATGTACGCCTGTGTGTTAAAGGGGAGGAAGAGAGAGGGCGAGAGAGCGAGCGCAAGAGAGAGAGCGTGTGTCCCATATAAAGAAGCAAGTGAAAGTTGTAATCACTCACTGGTTGTAAGTGCTGCATCAATGGTGCTAGGTACAGGAACATTTTCACATCATTGGAAAAAAAAAGGTGCAGACTATTGGAGATCTGATGCTGAGACAGAACACATATCTCTTTTTGGTGAATTGCATTATGGTAATAGATGTAAAACAAGACTGTAGGATTAACATTGCAAAATGTGTATTGTATGCAATTTATTGTGTACTTTGGAGATACTGTAAATTACACTGTACACAAAGAAAAAAGTAAAAAGCAAGAGAAACTTAATATTTGAAGCAACTTTCTTGATATCTGCATGGGTGTACGTGTACCTTTTATACTGTATGGTATATGTAGTGTTATGGGTGTATATACATCATGCATACATCTGTAAAATGTAGAATAAAGAGCAGAAATGAGAAAAATACATTTAGATAAAGGAAAATATCACAGTTAACATGTTGAGTTTACTGTGTAGAGTGTGTTTTTTTTTTTGTCTCGAATTCAGTTTTCTCTCAGAAATCACTGGCAAAGCTACAGCTTCCATTCCTGCTTTGATGTGAGTGAGTGCAGTTTGTACAGTTGCCAGTCGATCCAATTCTGTGGCATTTGATTCCATTAGCAGCATTTCTCTTTACAGCCGTAATAGAAATGAATCAAACTGTTTTTACAAAATGTGAAAAGTCTTCCAAAAGACTAAGGTCTCAATTGACTGAATGTAGATGTGAAACCATTTTCTGTCAATAGACAGACACGGCAGCTATTTTGATCATCTATTTATCATTCATTAATTTTTCAAGCAATTATTCTTTCAAATGTGAGGATTTTCTGCTTTTCTTTAACTTATGTTGTAGAAAATGAAACTATTTTTGGGTTGCTCAAATAAAACAAGCAGTTTTAACAAAGGTCACCTTGGGCTCCAGGAACAGTGTGTAGAGGAAACAATTAACAGAGTAATTGAGAATAATCAGCCAATTAATTGATAAAAATTAATCATTAGTCGCTGCCTTCACTGAATGTAAATTCATTAATATCTCGTATTAAGATTTTTTATGATCATTACAACAAATATATACAGTATGTAGTTTTGGTGCGATTTTAATCTTTTCACACAAAGAATAAATTACATGTAAATATTGCTTTTTGTGTTTCCTCTTTGTAAATAATTCTGGAGTGAAGGAAAACATACGCAGGGTGTAAACTGAAAAAAGTGAATGTGCAATCCAAACATTGAGTGCAAAATATTGTGGGTCCAAGATTGTTGGTAATCTATTTACCAACCCTCTATCCAAGACTAGCATGTGGGAGCAAATTATTGTTTACAATTACGGCCTGTGACATTCAAGTGTCTGGGTCTGTGTGTGTGTGTGTGTGTGTGTGTGTGTGTGTGTGTGCGCCTGCTTGCATGCAGAAACCTACATGTGTATACTTATGCGCACGCTATGACCTCCGGAGAGGGCAGGGCCCATGTGGGCTGATCCAGAGGTTGAAGTTCTGCCAGGAAGGAAATGAGGATCTTAAGGACACTCTGCAGCTACGACTTTAAATTACAGCCTTTTCCAGATGAGCGACTGGACTCAAATCCAGTTTGTTCCACTGGAGTGAACAGCTATCCGTCTGCATCAAATATTCAAAGAATGGCCCCTGTATTCTGGAGAGATGACTACTTCAATCTTCCTTCCTCACACTAATCTGCGCTTTCTCATCAGTTTTTTTTTCTTCTTTTCTCTCTCTTTTTTTGGGGTGGGTTTATGCTGTCGGCCCATCAGCCTCAACCCTAGTTTCACAACATTACATACAGAATAATGATGACTGAAACTCAGAAACACCCAGTAATCTTCAGTGGACAGAAATGGAGACAGTCGATCATGGTGTGTTGTGTCTGGTATCACACTGTTGCTTTCAGTCCTATAAATTACCCACGTTTCTCTCTGATCACCTGGACGAGCTGACAGGATGTGCCAGGGAGAATCCATCCACCGACAAGGCCTTGTTTCCTGCGCGCTCTCTGAAGGACACGAGCTGTCCACTTAGCAAAGAGGGAAATTGAACATCTCTTTTTTTCATGGAGGGAAAAAAAAAAAGTGTGTGCGTTCATGAGAGAGAGTGAATGTGTGTGACATGAGACAGGTGTGTGTGTGCATGTGTTTCTGCTTGGTGTGGTTGTGATGCATTTGTCTGAGAGCGCCGATGACAGACAACAGATCAGAGAAGCAGAGGCTTGGTGACTAATGCCTGCGTTGAGTGACTGACAGCGCTGAACATATCACTGCTTCTCATCTCCTGCATCTTTGGTGATAAATCTCATCTGTCTCATCTCAAAAGTGGAACCACTGCTGAGTGCAGGATCTAGACGTTGTAGTTTAAAATCAATACTGAAGAACAGAGTGATTTCCTAGGTATACTGCCGTGCAGTTTGTGTCTTGCGGGCCTAATGGCTGCAGCGTACTAGAGGAAACAGCCTTCTTCTTGTCAATTATCTGAACAGCAGACATATCCTGATGTTAAAGCCTACGTGAGTAGATGCGTCTGGGTCCATGTATTTACCTCAGTGAAATGTCACTGACCTCCTTTGCTAATTTAATCATTAATTTTGAGTTGTACAGTCTTGCAGGTTGAAACTTTGTGGACACTTTTATCCCCTTGACCTGCTTTTCTGACTCCTGCCACACAGCGCAGCCCAGGACGACCAAGGGTACTTCTAGCCTTGCACTCCTTCCACATGAATGATGTGACACTCCCGGCTTTTCAAGTGCTGTGTCTCTTTTGCTCTCTCTCTCTCTTTCGGATGACAGCTTGCATCGGGATTTCTCCCGATCCCTCTCTTCAGTCCCTCCACACACAAATAATACATGGGCACAATCATATGTTAATGTGCAAGATGTCTGCCTTCACTGCAAAGTCATCAAAGTGGGAGTAGCAGCACTGAGCTGAAGGAAGTTAAGACGGGACAGCTGGATCCATCACAACCCTGTCTATTTACTTAGAGGGAGAGAGAAAGGGAGGGAGATGAAATGAGAGAAGGTGAGCTGAGGAAAAGACAAAGAAGGGCAAGAGGAAGCAGGGAGAGAATGTGTCTAGGAACAGGAGGAAATAAGGGATGCAAATGCATTCCAGTCTATATTAGAAACCACACACACACAAGGTGGTGTTTTAATTAGCTGGTGTAATTATAGGTCAATACTTCTGTTTATCAGTCTGTTGGCAACGCTACCTTAAACATACTCTATACTTTTTATAGTGCTGTGGGTTTGTTTTTTTATGAGTCTGTTGAGCACATTCATGAGAGCGCACATGCACGATGCATGATATACATTCCTGCTGGTGGTGATAATGAGCCAAGATTGGCAGCAAAGGCAGTAAAGATGAAGACTGCTTGTCAGTTAAAATGAATGCAAACAACGTGTGTTTAAAACCTAAAAGAAAAATTGACTTCATTGATGTTTTATGTGGAGGGAATGCATTCAGCAAGTTTGTTAGACCTCAGGGATACACACTGTGTGTTTAGGTGAGAAACACTGAGTGCAAACATAGCTTGTTTGTTTAGAAGAAAACTCCTTTAAAAACAATAATCCTGACCACTCAAGATTTCAGCCGGTTGAACTGGCAACACGTGTGGTAACAGCAGGTGTGTTTTCATAATACAGGTACAAGAGTTGCGCTTCAAACGACTTTGTATCAACCACCGTGGGAAGTAAACACAACACTTTACAGTGCAGCCAAACAAACCACGGGCTGAGAGGATTCATTGTTTTAATTAAGAACACTAAGAATAAAATGCTGGATGAACCACGCGTGTTCTTCTGCATTACATGAAATACGTGATGCACTGGCTTTTGTCTTTGATATCACTTAAAATACGTGCATTGGTACCTTTCAGTTCCCTTGTGTGTAACTGTACTTTTGAGTGATGAATCCTAATCCTATCTATATATACACAGAGGCAGTTCCAAACATTGATGTGTTTTACTATGAAGAAAGTCTTTACTTTTTCCACTGCTTCTGTGTACATTTATATAGCAGTTTTCACCAGAAATATGTTTTGGAAGAAAGATAAATAATTAACATATTTACATTGTCAGAATGTTCAAATTGAATTAAATCAAGGACAATATAATAGATCATGATAAGTCACTTAAGAAAAGACTGTTAGATATTATTTCATTTTTTATCAACAGAATGAGGAACCATTTTTAATGAACTTACTCCCAATTTTAAAAATGTTCATACTGAACATTACAGCAAAATGTTCAGTGACAACATTTCTTTTTCCTTCCTCTTTCAGGACAGTATCCACTTGTGCAGGCATGATAATGTTTTTATGGCGATGTAAAAAGCACTTGGTTAAGGTTATGGAACTAGTGTGGTCTTTGATGACTTTTAAAAAAGTAACATGATACAGGATATGTTTACTTTGTCTATGCTTATCCAATATGTTTTTGTAACCTCAGGACACAGGATACAGAACATGAAGCCTGCTCTCCAGTGTCAAAGTCCTGTTTGATATATCCACCCCTCTTCAGATTCTGAGTGGTACATGAAGTCGCATTTTGTCGACAGAAAAAATGTTGCTAGTAAACATAATCCAGACAGCAATTATGTTTCCTCCAAAACATGTATGGGAAAACCATTGAGTAGAATATAGAGATAAAATTCTCACACACAGGATTGGTACATGTAAGATCTCGTACAGTAACATCATATGTGTGTTTTTTACACATCTGCATGTTCACACTATGTATTGGATCTTAGTAAATAATTGGCAGTCTATCTGTATCTCTGTCCAGGCTTGTCTGGCTGTGTGTGTCGCTCTGTCCATTCCCCTCGCAGTCTGTCTCTGTGAAGTCATGTCGGTCCTGTGTATTTAATGATACGGGGACTGCCTGTTTTAGACAGCAGAGACGCAGCAATTAGGGGAATAAATAAGAAGAAAGATAAACAAACATCAAGGGGGAGTCATGTGGTGGCAGAGCCTGAGAAAGCAGCTGGAAGCAGCAGTTAATGGGGCTTTATCTGTCTCTTTACTGTAGTCGACGCCTATTCCTCTATTTCTCTCCGGGGACACAGCTATCACTCCTTCTCTCTTATTTTCTGTTTTGCACTCTCCTCCCTCTGTATTTTTTTTACATTTGCTCCCAAATTCCATCTACTGTAGCCGTTCCAGTCCTCTGGCCTTTGTTTTTGCTCTTCCTCTCTGATTTCCCATTTTATCCTCCATCTCATCAGTCCCGTTCTATCTGTGCAGCTTTACCCCTTCAGCTCTCTTGCTACTACCCGTTGCACCAGCGCTCACTGAGGAGTGCATTGGGTAAATTGGGTTGTGGACATGTGTTTGAGAGGAGTGAGTGGAGGAGAAAATAGGGGGGGGGGGTACAGACAACGTGGGGGGCTGAGCAGTCAGTATAGCGGGGAGTAGGGCAGCTGTGTCAGAGCCCTGACAGTCTGCCTGCCTCTCTGACTACAGTGGTGAGGCTCGGAGGAGGAGCAGGAGGAGGGTCCGCATTGACGTGCTCTAACCTGTGATGACAGACCGCATTGATGCAGCTCTGACCCAGCAGGAGATCTCCCTCCTCTCCTACTCTGTGTTCGATCAGCCGTCACTGAGAAGACCCACTTGGTACTCACAACAGCCCCCTCCCTTGATACCACAAAATACACAACCGGCTACACAAATTACTGGAGTAATAGTAGAGTGCGAGCCTAATGGGTGATGAATGTCAGCGCTTTTGTCAGAGAGAGGAAAAGACTTAACACCCAAACTAGCACTGACTGATGATATGAAGGCCCATGTGCCTCTGCTGGGGATGATTGAAATTAACCCTGCCTCTTAGAAATGTTATTTGCTGTCCCAATTACATTGTGTTGAACAGCTTAACTACAGAGAAACCTTTTTTTGAATTTAGTGAGTTCTCTATGTTTGTAGAGAACGTACTGTCCTGCACGTGTAGTGAGGTGGCTGAGGTGGATGATAGATTAGATCGTACAATCAGCAGGTCATTGACACCAGAGGCCAAGGTTTGTATCCCGAGTCATGCATGTGATTAGGTTTAGGCAACAAAAGCACTTTGCTTAACATTAGGAAAAGATTTTGATTTCACTTATATGCCAATAAACACGTATGTCTCATTCTTCAACTTCAGGTGGATTTTTGGCCTTCACTGTGCTGAATTTACTGTACTCTGCAAAAGTTTTAGGCACTTCAGATGTTTAGATTCCTATTCATCCCACAGTAACATCAGGGAGGCGTCTGATCGCTCCCAGAATCATTCTGCTGCATGACAACAAGCCTAAACACACAGCCAGAGTCATAAAGACCTGACGTGACAAGAGGAACAAGGAGTCAACATGATGGAGTCAGTGTGGGTTTACATGAGGAGACGGAAGACACTGAGACAGACTAAATCCACAGAACTGTGGCAAGTTCTCCAAGATGCTTGGATCAACCTACCTGCCAAGTACCTTGAAAAAACTAGGTGCAAATGTACCAAGAAGAACTGGTTTATAGACAATGGGTGGTCTGATTTAATTAGGCTTCACTGTTTACTGCACCTTGGATAAAGTTAATTGATAAAATTATCCCTGGCATTTTTGAAGCATCCTCACCTAACCTGTAGTGCCTGAAACTTTTGCTGTATGTGCAGGGTTCATCTGCTTAAAGGGGTTTTCCTGTGGTCACCTTAAACCTAAATTTAAGGCATACGTATGAACATGATTTTGTGACATTCCAATTGGTTTGAAAGTCCAAGACTAAGTATTTGGAAACTTGAAGCCTTCAGCACATTAAAACTGAGAATGGACTTTTAAGTGAAGTAGGAGACATCCTGTGTCTGCTCGCTTAAGTTTCCAAATGAAAAATATTTGCATATTCATAGATTCTGGATTTTCAATGAGGGAGAGGGAGTAGATGTAATTTTAACCAGGCAATTGAACTTTTTTTGCAGAACCATAACAGACAGAAATTATTATTCAAAGCACAGTATTTTTGTATTTCCTAAAACATGTCTGGAGGTGATCTTTAGTATGTCCATAAATTAAAATCTGATTGGTAGACAGTGGCCTGGAAAAGAAGCTGAGCCCTCCAACACAGTGTATCCCGAGCGCAGCGGGAAGCGATCAGGCCAGGAGTGGGAGTTTGCGTGAAGCTGGGATCATTGATCAGCAGCATGCCTTATTGGCTTCTGCTGAAGTCTTTATCACCACATCCCCTCCCACTTCCTCCCCCGCCTCGCCTCGTAAATTCAGAGCAGCTAATTGGACATGACTGCGTTTATGTTCCAGCTTCATAAATTTCTTTCTCTGAAGGGAGAGGATCGATTTTCCTCGAGTGCAGCCTCCCGTAGCAGGGGAGCAGCGTGAGTCTCTTCAAACGTTCCCTCTCCTCCTCTCCACCGCTCCTCACCTTTTTTTTTCTCTCCTCTCCACCATCCATCCTCTGTCTCACATGTGCGCTCCCTCTCTCTCTCTCTCACTGTAGACTAAACAGGTAATCTATAACTGACCTCCCCTGCAATCATGTGGTGAGTAGAAATTACACCGCGCCTCTTTTAATAACCACAACAGTTCTTTCACACTTTTCAATTACTCTCATATTAATAACAGAACTGATGATATTTTTTAAAAAATCCCTCCACCCGCGCTCATTATTTGTCACATATAATGAAAGTTGTTGACAGCAAAAGACCACAAATGATTTTGATACATTTCCTGCTTTATTCCTGTCTTCCTGTCTTCCCCTCTTCCTCCATCTCTTCCTAGCCTCTCAGTTTTCAATCTTTTTTTGGGCATATCCCAAAAGCCAAATAAGGGAGAAATCACTTTCTACTGGAGCGTCTAAGGGAGTGAGGGACAGGCCTGAGGGACTCTGTGTTTGGGGTCTCCCACTCATACATACTCACACGCACACATATAAATACACAAGCTTGCTAAATATGCTCAATGTCAAGAGGTCACTGGATGTTTTTGAAAAAAAAAGTGGAGTGAAACGTCCAGCAAAAAGAAATCTTAAATTATTCAAAGCGCAGGAATGACCTTGATTGTCTTTGCAATCCACACCGTGTGTGTTTGTAATGTGTGTGTGTGTGTGTGTGTGTGTGTGTGTGTGTGTGTGTATCTCTACTATGCACTGCAGGGGGATGTGTGACCTCCCTGGTGTGTATGTGGGATGATTCATTATATTAGCACAGTTTGCTCTGAGTTAAAAAGTGTGTCTTTAGTTTGGGATCATGCACTAGATAGAGGGATGGATACAGCCAAAGAAAGACAGAGAAAGAGTGGGAGACTGTGTGAGACTAAGCCTACGAGTAAATTATTTACACAGGATACAGTAAATGGCTATTGCGTGCATGCCTTGCTTGTGTTCAGACCTGAGAGCAGCCCTCTGATTGGTTGGGTGGGGTCGTGTAAAGAGCAGCAGGCAGAGTCAGGCCCACTTTGAGCTACCTGCTCTCTGAAGTATGCACCGTATGCACAGGACCAAATAACTAAATAATGGAGCCTGGGCACATCCTGTTCTCCAGTCCAGACCTCAGAGGACCGTTCTCATGAGTGCAGCGGAGACAGTTTGTGTGTGTGTGTGTGTGAGAGAGAGAGAGAGAGAGAGAGAGAGAGAGAGAGAGAGAGAGAGAGAAAGAGTGAGAGAGAGCTATATATTAGAACAGTTCAGGTGTGTGTTACATGCCAGCTGTGTGAAATGTACTGTTTTTGCTGGCCTTTCAAACTGCAGGGGTAATTAATATGCAGCTTTCAAAGGATTTTGTCACCCTGGCTGTTTCCAATGATACTTTGTGTATAAGGATAAAACACAATCTGTAAATAACTTTCTTGTTCACTGAAACATTAAGTGTATCATCTCACTTGTTAATATTTGGGGTTTACTGATTATGTCACTAAGCCAGTTGGCTGCTACTAAGTACTGTATGTTGATTTATGTGCCCCTCTTGAGTGTGACTTAATATACCTTTAATTCATACTCTTTGTACTGTGCGTCTCTGCACTGTGACAGTGGGCACAGTTCCAGCTTGTATGAACATCTACTTAATTGACTCATGTATTTTTGCATGTTTTTGCTCTAAAATTTCAGTGTATTTTTTAAACAGGGCTTTTTTCATCAGTCATTCAGATGTTATTGTCTTAAGACTCCAGGTCATTCCTGATTCATTTTTGTTATGGATTCATTTTTGCCAAATCTTTAAAACTGAACTCTTTGCGTAAATATATGGTAACCCTTTTTTCAGCATAAACTCAGCTACAAGTCTGACCCATCACTTTCTATATCAACTAGCTGCTGGAAGAGAAAAAAACTGACATGGGCCATTTAAGAGCCTACACAAATATGTAGTCAATGCCCTTCTTCTTCTTCTTCTCTTCCAATCTTAAAAGGGTAAATTATTCTGCAAAACTTCAGAAAAGTTTTCAGTTTGATCCTGTGTAAAAAAAAAAAATGCATTTAATAAGAAATAACTCATAATAGCATATGCTGAATGTTATCATCCATGAATAGATGCATTCTCAAAAGTCACTGACCACTGTGATGGGTGACCCTTATTAATTCGTCCACACAAGACATATTTTACTGGCATTTGGCACTTGGTGGGTGGTAATTCAAGGCTCTGCACGCCGGCATTGTAATATTCATGCGGCATGATGCAGCATGAAGGATGCAGAATAGCTGACACCATTCTTACTGAGGCAGCCATGTCACTGCATCTTAAGGCTCCCTCCAACTAAAGAGAGTCCGGCCTCGCTCCCATCCAGCCCTGATTGTCCTGAGATGACCGTGTAACTGTGCTGGATATTAGAGTGTAACCTCCCTGCAGAGTCCTTAATGCTGCTGAATGTGTTTTAATGAACACTACAGCGAAGACTAACACCTGGGGACAGAGGAAATTGGGTGTGAGTTGGAGGTGGGGGCGTTATTATATGTCCTCTTATTTAAGATATGAACAAGGATGAAGAAGCAAAGGGAGATGGGAGGTAAGGGGAGGAATGAAAAAGTGATGAAGAGACAGAAACTCGGGGACGACATGGGGTTTGGTGGGAGGTTCTTCCTGTTGTGCAGCCCCCCACAGAGTCTTCAGAGCCCCTGGGGCGATATGGATCTTTGTAGGATCTTTATGTCTGTTGTGTGTATATAACAGAATGAAAAACTTTGTAGTGGAGAACAGAATACACTCTGGATATCTGGTGCTTCTCCCTGAGACAATATGCCCGCCATACGAACTTCAGAGACACAACAAACTTTTGAACCTCTAATGTGTGAAGGCATGTTGTTATAAATTAGCACGCCAACACATTTTGCAAACCTGCACCCGCAGGCCCTCACCCATCTTCACCCATGCACCTAATTTTTCACACAAAGCATAATTACTTTACATACTTGCTCCTGTTTTCTTAGCTGCATGTCCTCTCATTTAAATGATAAACTCATTTGGAAAAAGTCTCCTAAAAGTCACCAAAACTTGCATACACACACACACACACACACACACACACACACACACATATATACAGACATGCTAATACAAAACCCACATTGGCATACAACTGTAATGTACATTCCTGTATATACCCATGTGTGTGTGCGTTAGCGTCTAATTCCAGTAAGACTGTGAAAGGGGAGGATGCCTGGGGAAGAGGAGCTGAGCTGGGATCAGCCAGAGGACAGGGGTTAATATAATTATCCTGCTAAAACCTTGAGACTGAAAGAACATCATTAGTCATAGCAAGAAGAGAGCTACCCCAGCCCTGGGCCAGAGGATGAGAGGAGAGGAGGTGAGGAGAGAGGTACGGAGGGGGGGGGGGGCGTCCAAATACACCGCGCAGTTAGCAAGACAATTAGTACAAGGACTAAAACTTGGGGGTCTTTGTTAAAAAACAGAAAGGACAGTGTTTACCAGTGCTCTGAGCTGTAGCAAAGTCTGCTTCACTTATTCAGTAATTATGATATTTTCCTTAATAATCTCTAGATAAATGAATTACTTGTAGTGAAATGATTTAGAAATTCTATTAACATCTGAACTGAGCACATAATGAGCAGCAAATTCCCGGCATTTTTTTGTAATTAATGAAATGACCTCTGTTTTGTGCAGACTTAATATGAAGCTGTAGTTACTGAAGGACCCCATACTTTTTAATAAACAGTGAGTATGTTCATGTGTCCTTTAGGGCTAAGAGCAGGACTCATTTAAAGATTACTGCTGGTTGATCAATTGTTTTGATTCATCACATTCACTCACTTCACTTAAGACAAATGAGGATGGTGCGAAGACTGTATGCATCCATCTTTATCTGCTCCACGCTGTACCAGCTTTCAAGTGTGGTGAACTTTGACGGGTGACTTTGCGGGACTTTAACACGTCTGACTAATTGAGATGCAGTGTCAAATCGACAATGGAGATATTCATCCTCTCTTCACTCTGTACTGGAAAGCGCTCACAGTGCTGCATTCGACTGAAATACAGCGTAGTTGTGTCAAGAATGAAGAAGTGAGAGCTCTTTTCTCTCCTCCACACAACTGGCCAATCACGGCGTGAAGTCTGTGTGAAATGGTCAGATGCAGCCCCCCACCCCCACCCAAAATCTGATGTTGTAAAAGGTGTGTGTTGTTGGGGATGGAAGGGGGTCAGGTTGGGTGTGGAGATGGGGTGGGGTTCTGATGCTATTGGATGATCAGATATTCCAACATACACTGGGTGCTTTGTCTGACCATTACACCTGCATCTTAGGAAATTCAGTTTAGTATCATGTAAGGCAAATGAAGACATGTGCATTGTTCTCATATCACTTACAATGATCGACTGTAGTCAATCATTTTTGTGATTCATAGCTGTTCGTGATGCACTTTTTAATTACTCATTAGCTTCTCCTGATTTGTTCAGTGGTACATCATGATTTTATTCAAAAGTCCGACCAAACTAATCAGCGATCACCACAACATCAGGACAGCTCCTGTTTTGTTTGATTGCAAACTTCCTGACTCTTGTCCCTCCACAGCCCATTATGGGACAGCGCTGTGGTAAAAGTAAAAGTCTCTGACATCAAAAATCGACTGATCACAGTATGAGACTCTGTGTTTCTAATTGACAAACACATGGACTTATTTTCTGTCTCTCGCTCTCAGGCTCCAATTGATGAGTTGTTTATCCGTGCCCATCTACATGCTAGTAATGACAGCGACAGTACCGCAGTAAAGACGCCAGTGTGTTTTTGAACACACCACGCCTGTAATAATGCTATGCTAATTAATGTGGCTGACTGAGAACAAACCATCTTTCCAAGGACACCCTCCCTCTACCTCATGTTCTCCCACTTACAATTCCCAGCATGCTTTTCAGCTTTAAAGCACGCTTGCGGTATCAAGAGATTCCCCTCTCACCAGATGCTGGGTAAGGCACAGTACAGGCGGCTAGTAGGGAGAATTCTTTATTGTATTTGTGAATTTAAAAGGATATTTATGGGATGAGTAAGAGGGAGGGGTTGGAAGGTGCAGGGAAAAAAGAAAAATCTATTGAAGGGGGTGGGGATGAAGAGAAAAAAAGACGTTCATCTGTGAAACAAAGGATGGGAAATGAAAGGAAAACAGGCAAAATCGCTGACTTTAACTTTCTTCCCTTCTGAGGGGGAATAAACTGTGATTATCAAATCAGTTACAACCATTGTGTCATAAATCACAGCATATGAGAGGAACAATGACACATTCCTCATTGCGGTCCCTCAGCTTTCTGCATGCCCTTCTTTTCTGGGGAGTGCTCATGAATGATTTAAAAAGTGATCTGTTTCCGAGCCTCGGCAGCCTCTGAAGGCGATAACTCAGAGGGGAGGAGTCTCAACGGGGTGGGAGGGACCACGCGTGAAGGCTTCCTGTCTTTGGTGACAACACACAAACCGCTACCTATTTGTTCTCCTCATCACATGTCAAGCATGGATCGTATATTTCATTCATGAGAGGAAAAATGTGGCAGTATTCAAGTGCAAAGTGTTTTTTTTTTCATGAATCAGAATAGACTGGGAAGTTTTCAACCGTGGGTGGAAAATATGGAGAATACGTGGGGAGGACTATGTTACTCTGCTCTGTGGTGGCCATGTGAACTGGAGAATAATATTTACAGAGCATCACACCTCACATCATTCATCACAAAATCACACACCCCAGCTAGTCCCATGAAACTAGGAGTTAATCCATCATCTGCCTCCCTCTTTTATTTCTCTCCCTCTCCCCCTGATCCAGGCTTATACCTCCCATCCTCTCACCTTCACTCTGCAAAGGACACGAAAGAAAACTTTGGTGTAATTCAAAAATAGTGGTGACAGCTTCCAAAGTCAAAGTCACCCTACGTGGATAATCAAGACACAAAAAGACTGGAGGCTCCTAAAAGGGAGCAGAGGAGAAGCATCTGTTCTTCCTTGTTCTCCGACGGAGAAGATGGACAAGCCTTGGGGTCACAGAAATTTTTCACTGTCCGCCCTGTCATCCTCATTCATGCTTCCACTACAACTATAAAGCATTGTAACAGTCAGCTTTAGCCAATGTAAGCCATTCAGGGTCTAATTAGTCCATCCCTCAGGAGGCAGTGTGACTGCAAGTACAGATGAGTGTTACTGAAGGTTTGTGATTTCCAAGTTTAAATGAGTATGTTTCAGTTTTTCAGCTTTACGTTTCAGCTGTTGCGGCATGTTTTTGTCTTCTTTCCTGATTTATTCCAAGCATCAGTCTTCCTCGTCATAACCTGGCACTTATATTACCCACAATGCAACTCTAAGTGGGATTTAGACTGAAAACTGCGGCGGTGGGGGTGTGTTGTTTACGGTTCCGGTGAGACAATGAAATACGATCCAGGAAGTCCAGGTGGAGTAATAGATTAATGCGTTTAAAGGCTTATCAGACGCCAAAACACCGCACCACAGTTTGTGACGCTAACACACAGGATTTTATAGCTCTGGAAAGTTATCAAGACAATGTGTAAATCAGTGGACCTCCTGGATCCACTGAGGCAGTCTTAAACCCCAAGTTGAGAACCACTGGTTTTGTCGATGTACTGCAGTTTGTGCAGTTTGTTTGCAGTTTGAGGTTAACATTTGTGGTCTTTCATCAACTGTTGGGTGGATTGTTGTGGATTTTCAGAGAGAGCTGTAATAACTGTTGATGCCTTGTCTTTTTCTCTAAAATTTTAATTTGTCCAATACTTGGTGTATCACAAAACACCTGCCAGACTCATGTCGTTCCCATCAGCCTCAGCTCTACTCTGTGTTAAGCCAATTAGAGAATGTTACTATACTAACACGCAACACAAGTATGATCAACATGACACACTTTACCTCCTAAACATCAGCATTAGCACTGTTATTGTGAGCATGTTGGCATGAGGATGTTAGCATTCAATTCAAACCACCACTATACCTAAGTACAGCCTCACAATACTGCTAGTATGACTACTGACCCTTAGTCTTGTTACTACTCACAATTGACTATATGACGGAAATTCCATCTATTGCTTCTTTATCTCCAAAGCAATATGACCATAATTAGTGAAATAGCTGCACTATTATGAAATGAATCTGCTCCAAAGTTCGCATGGAAATGATTCCACAAATCCCTGCAACTGCTGATGCCTGACTCACTGTATATGATTTTTTCAAATTCTGGTTCAGTAGGGAAACAAAGTTCTGACAGTTCTTCCTTCACTGGTCTGTAGCTTGCAGAAAACAATTCTGAAAAACTAATATAAAAAAAAATCAGTGCTTCAATGTGTAAATTGGTGAACCTCCTAGATTTATCCTGTGATCCACTGAGGCAGTCTCAAACCTCAGGTTGAGAACCACTGTTTTTGACGATGTATGTGTGACTGCAGTTTGTCATATTTGGTAAAATTTTCCATTTACTTCCTTTACTTATGTTTCTTCTTTATTTCATATTTTATTTTATAGTATATCCTTAAGTTACCCTTTTACCCCATCTATCTAAACATCCATATTTATATAGGGAAAAACACCTTAATGCGAGTAAATACACGCAGAGCACTTTGTGATCAGAATGTGATTGGGTCAGTAAATGGGGCTTGAGTCTTTAAGGGCAAATTGTCATCTTGTCATCCAGGACTGACCTTGTTATCTTTTGGTCACTTCAGCGTCACATTCTCAAAATCGAAGTTTTGTCAGGCATGTTATGATCTAATTCTAAATAGAGTGGATGTACAAACACCACAAAGCATGCTTGAGCAGTGTAAAGAAAGAGGAATGCTGGTGACAGATGTATATCGAGCATTTTTAGCCAAAATGTAAATGATCACATGAAATAAAATTCTCTAAAACGACAACATGCACACACACAACTTTGAGAGAACAATTCCACTGAAATATTCTCTTGGATTTTTGCATACATTTGCTCTAAAAAATCCTAGTGATCTTTTGAAAAGTTAATTAGAAATAATATTCATGACTACAGTTGCATATTTTGTGTAGCAGAAATATTTCCATTTGATGGAGAATTACAGAGAGCTTCTGCTGCTCCTAGCTGTCATGATATAACCACAAAGAACACCTACAGAAACATGAAAGAAGGCATAAAACTGCTTCGACCATCCTATCTTTGCTCTCTGCAACATGTTAATAAGCACCAGGAAAGTTTTCTGTGCCAGTCTGTTCCAGTCTGTGAGGAGACAGAGAGCTTAAACCTCTCAGCACATTAGCTCTGTCAGCAGGGGGCCAGGATGGCACTGAGAGAAACACAGACACACAACGGGTAAATGAGTCAAGCAGGCATGAAACAACATGACCATGTAAACACTCAATGAATATCATTAGCTTTCATATAGCTTGTTTTCTGCCAGGTCTGCTCTTAAGTAATTTTCACTATAAAGGAAAATAATTAATTTTTGGTAAGAGATAGGGCCTTTAGACAAGACTGGGCCTATCGAATGTAATTAGAGGTTAAAACCCACAGAACTAAATCACTACATTGTTTAGTGCTGATAGTATCAGTAGTAGTAGTAGTAGCAGTAGTGGGTATTATTATAGGGATGGCAATGTAGGTCTGTCAGTCGATCTGTCTGCTGCTTTGGTCTAGACTAAAATATCTCAGCATCTACTTGATCAACTGACTGATCTTCCCACAGGATGAATCCCACTGACTTTAGTATTCCTATGACATTACCTCTAGTGGCACAATGAGGTTAACATTTGTGGTCTCTCATCAACTGTTGGGTGGATTGTTGTGGATTTTCAGAGAGAGCTGTAATAACTGTTGATGCCTTGTCTTTTTCCTCTAAAATTTTAATTTGTCCAATACTTGGTGTATCACAAAACACCTGCCAGCCTCATGTCGTTCCCATCAGCCTCAGCTCTACTCCGTGTTAAGCCAATTAGAGAATGTTACTATACTAACACGCAACACAAGTATGATCAACATGACACACTTTACCTCCTAAACATCAGCATTAGCACTGTTATTGTGAGCATGTAGGCATGAAGATGTTAGCATTCAATTCAAACCACCACTATACCTAAGTACAGCCTCACAATACTGCTAGTATGACTACTGACCCTTAGTCTTGTTACTACTCACAATTGACTATATGACGGAAATTCCATCTATTGCTTCTTTATCTCCAAAGAAATATGACCATAATTAGTGAAATAGCTGCACTATTATGAAATGAATCTGCTCCAAAGTTCGCATGGAAATGATTCCACAAATCCCTGCAACTGCTGATGCCTGACTCACTGTATATGATTTTTTCAAATTCTGGTTCAGTAGGGAAACAAAGTTCTGACAGTTCTTCCTTCACTGGTCTGTAGCTTGCAGAAAACAATTCTGAAAAACTAATATAAAAAAAAAAATCAATGTTTAAAATGCCCTTTAAAAAATACAGATTGCATCAGCTGCCAATAATGTTAGTTTTTTTTTAAATATACACCATTATTGTCATTGTTAACTGTTTTTTCCCCAAGAGTAAAAATGATCAGAGGTGGTGACATCATCCTCAACAGTACTGTAATGTTGTACATGTGCTGAACTTTTTTTTCACCCCCTGCTCAGCTAACATAGGGGAATAAGAGACACTCAGCCTGCATACTTGGCTTCTCTTAAATGTCATTCTTCCCCCATCAGCCAATCAAATCAAATTGAGAGGTCTGAAAGAAGAGGACCTGATGCTGCAGCGATTACCAGTGAGGAGAGAAAAACGATGCAGACTTCGTCTATCTCCTCATCTCCTCCCCTCCGTCTTGGCCCTAATCCACTTAGTTGGCTCTTCCTGAGCTTACAGCCTTTCCTTTATTCCATTATAAAGACCCACCGTACGACCTGCTGCTTATTTCATTAAAAAGGCCCAATCCATGACCCCACATCTAATCCATAATGCAGACTACAGGCTAGCCATGGCCCGCTATAGTCCACACCCCAGTCCAGTGGGGCGCCTGACAGATGGGACGGAGGGAACAGGGATGGAGAGACAGAGGCCCAATGAATGAGGGAGAATTTGAGAGCTCCGCTTATGAGTGAAGCTTCCTGGTGAATATGATTTCACTGATGTAAATGATGATAGAGTTGAGGCTTTGCTACTCTGTCTTTGATGGCTGAAGATGGCTTTCACATGGCCCATCAGTGATATGGAAATGGCCACATCTAAGGGTTGAATATAGCCTGTAAAATGAGCATGAAGCCCAAGGCTTTCAAAACCCAAAACACCTTGGCTTAGAGTGTATATTGTAGTCAGTACAGTAGCTCACAGTTAACCTTGGGAGAACTTTGCAACACAAAGTGAGTGATGCTGAATCGTATAATAATATTCTCTCGACTCTATCCAATTTGACTTTGTCTCCTCTCCCCCTGCTTGACCTTCTCTTCTCTCTGCCCACTTCAGAATCCTTGCTCCACCTCTGGCTGCCTTCTACCCTAAATGCCCTCTCACAACTTGTTCAAGATCCAGTTTGCTGAGTGTTTTCATCACGTCCACAAATCTAAATTTACAACCTGCCTCCCATCAAACCTAGCTTGCCTGCGTTTGCACTTAATGGCCTATCAGGTTGCGTATTTATTGATAAAGCAGCACTATTTAGCCTTGAGTACCTGGCTTCCCGCATACCTGCGCAAGCTCTTTAGAGCCCAGCCAGTCACTCTTGACAATGCAGCGTCAGTTAAAAGAGACACGTCCCACAGAGGTACCACCTTACACTGGTTGATGGGAAAAGGGCTTGTTTTGCCGTCTCTGTCCGGGCTCAGCTCAGGTCATTAAGAACAGTTAACTAATAATAATTACTTTTAACTGGGTTCAGCCGGAGAGCCACAGCTAGAGGCCTGGGGACATGCAATACGGCCAGGAAGTGACTACAACCCTCTCTCCATCGATAACACCAGCATATCCCATTACCGTGGCGACCTGCGGTACACTGCCACTCGGTCTTGATCATATAAAACCCATTTCAGTGCGCTGTCCCCGCTGGAGCCCCAGCAGAGTGGAATATTCATTATTCAAATTTTAAGCATTGGAAATCCCAATATGTTACTAAGGCCAGATGAGATGAGATGAAATAGCTTAGCCTTTTGTCCAGGGAACATTGACTAATCGTCTCGCTCCCCAAAATCAATTTCCCAGCCGTAAGCATCAGACACTCCTGATTGTACTGTACTGTTGAGGACCCCCCATCACTATCACCTAATACTCCTGCTGGCTGCCCAGAATAACTTATTGATTAGTGATTATGTTACGGGAGGCGAGGGTGGCCGGGGGCGGAAGACGGACTGGCCTCAGTCATCTCCACAGAGCTAAATTTGGGTCCTCTGTTACCAGATCCAGCACATATTGACACTATCACCAGCTGCCACCAGCCATCAGCCACCAACTCTGCTCAGTGGATGAGGAGAAAAATTAAGAAAGTTTTCTGGAAGTGTAAATATGAAGAGAAATTTTTTTAAAGAGCTTACATTGTAGGGGGTTTTCAAGCAAAGCGGCACAGCAGGGATTTCGTGTCAGATGATAAATTCTTATTTTTGGTGCGCTCATGGACTACTGATTGAAGAAATAAGCAGAGATAGTTCAAAACAGGGATGGATGATTATTAAATTTTCTGGGTTTGGTTGAGGTTCTGGTGTGGTGATGGACTGTTTCACCCCCAGGGTATTGGGCTGATCTCTCCCTCTCTCTGTGCTGAGCCTGAAAAGTGGCTATGATCAATACCTGCAGGCCCTTTCCCCAGTGCCAGAGGGCTGTTTATGTGTGTGTGTGTGTGTGCTGTGTCAGCATCCACTCAGGACTTCATCAAACACCCCCCATAGCCTGACTCCACACACACCACCACACGCACATGCACACATATACAAGACGACGCTCTGCTCAAACAGTCGTTCATTTTCTCTTTCCCCTTCTCACCCATCGCCACTGTCACACACACACTCGCAAATTCACGCCTCCTTCCTCCCATTCCAGGCCATCCCAACAAGGATGTTAAATACCATTCAAATGTCAGCCTGCCGTATTGATTGGAATAATAATTCTGAAAGGTAGGAGAGATGGCTTGTTGATGCTAAGCAGGCGCGTGACGGCCTGAGCATCCTTCACTGTCACAAAGTTGCCATGTAAGGGTTCCCGGCTCCCCTGGCAGAGCGTGGATGGCGGGTTTACGTTCAACCACAAAGGCCGTATGTTTCTGTCATTAATCATTGTCCTCACAGGCCAGTGACAGGCAGAGCAAGATCCATGCTGAGAGAGAGAGAGGTCATTTTTAACGCCCTCAGATCACAGTGACTGTGTGTGTGTGTGTGCACGCGCATGAATGTCAGACCAGAGGGTATGTTCATCACCAGGTGATTTTCCTTTATCTGTCATGTTTGTGTAAGTGTAGCCTTGCAAATTATTTACTTCTGCACTAAAATAACCATTTCAGAGGGGAATGACTTACATTTACTAAGACTATCATGTCTGGTTTTAGGGAGAATATGGAACATACAAGAGCATACAAAGAATGATTTTATCAAAACATAATTACATTTCAACTCCCATTTCCTATTTTTGTAGTTTCAATATATTTCCAACACTCATATTTCCGTTCCGTTTTCTTACAAGTGAAGTCTGTTTTTATATTAAAGGTCACGTATTGTAGAAAGTGATATTTCCATGTCTTTTTTTATTATAAAGCAGCTCCAGGTGCTGTATAACTACTAAAGTATCAAAATATTCAGAAACTTTTCCTTTAAACGAGCTGTCAGGACTTCTGTAACTTTGTGATGTCATAACTATACAGTCACTGCCCCAAGCGCAGCTTACCTGGACCTACTTTTTGTTTACTTTATTAACAAAGCAACACCAAGCGTCATTCTGTCAGATATCAGGAAGCCAATACATCATTACACAGCCTTCCCTAAGATAGTAATATTGGATTCCAGTGGCTAAAGTTCTTTTTTTTCTGAAATACCAGAGCATTTTAAGTCTTGAGTTTGTCATGTTCGGCTCATTTCAGCACTGACTGCTGAGCAGTTTCCTCAGCATCACCATTTGTATTTACTGGGTGTGTGTGTGTTTTACCATGCTACAGTAGGCTACAATCTGTTACTTGTGGTTGGCTTAGCCCTGCATCACTCAGTCAGCCAATCAGAAAAGAGGCTCCAAGACAGACACAAAATGACCTGTTCTTGCTAGAGCTCCAGGGAGAGGCATGACAGAGGAGATTTAAAACTATATTGAGCTGGTACTGTGTTTTGGGTATCAAAACTTATCAAAAGTATGGGCCCTTTCAAAGACATGAACATGTGTCAAGATATTCCTCACCTGGCAGGTACCTCGATGTTTGAGATGGCATAGAAGTACTTGAGCAGGTTGTCTCTCTGGACATAGGTGCCTCCAAGGGCAGGCCTGAGAAGCTTCAACCTAAGGTTGGTGAAGGTGAAGAAGTCCCTCAGTCCCTTCATACTTTCCATGCGAGTGTACAGATTGTCCATGTTCTGTAGCCGAGGTCCAGCAAACACAGCAAAGCGTGCCCGCACCTCAAACTTCACATTCTTTTCATTCTTAGAACCGACCCAGCGTGAGTACTGCTCAGTGCAGATTCACCCGTGTGATATTGGCGGCCGTGAGGTCACGGACTCGTTTGGGTGACATGTTGAAGGCGTCCTGGCAGTCGTCAGCATAGTACTGGTAGGGCTGCCAGGAGCGTCCGTTATCCATCGACTTTTCTAGAACCATAATAGTAGGTCGGCCGTACTCAAAGGTGATCAGGATGTCGTCTGTGAGCTCTAGACTCTTGTTCCAAGAAAGAGTGATGTTGGCCAGCAGGGGCTCTGGGTGACGTCTCCATGTGACTGTCTGCCAGTACGTGATAAGGCCGTTACGTTCACGGTCCTGCATCAGCTGAGGAGGGTGAGCCAAGTCTGGGTTAGAGGCGTCACACTCGTCACTACACAGGTATGGGTTCTCCTAAAAGAGAGATGAAGACAGAGCAGTAAGATATCACAGTCAGGGTTTGAGAATGAATTGAATGATAGAGAGATTTATTATATATAAAACTGTTTCATTTATGAGTGACTGCATTTTATAATAACAAACATATACAGCATAAGTGACAGAGTAAGGGACAAATTAACCTGCCAAGGGGCCATGAAGCAAAATTAAGCTTTAGGCTTTGACTTGCAGATTCCCTCCCACTCTTGATGCATTTTGTTTGTGTCCTGTTGCATTTAAGTACCCATCAGGACACAGAGCACACAGCAGACTACCCAAGGCACTTTCATTATACTGTAGCCCAGAGCCACAGAGACAAGTACTCCACTGCCAGAATATTAACTTGGATTTGCTTGTTCTTAGTTAGTGGTGATTTTATACAACATAATATTATGTAAACATTATATATACTTATATAATAAAAATGTTGAAGCTACATTTTGACACAGGGCCTCAGGATTTCGTTTAAAAAAAAAAGCCCAAGCCACCTTAATGCCCTTATTAGTCTAGTTTATAATGTCCTATCATGGTTCATCAAAGGGTTAGGGTTAGAGTTACCACACATGGGGCCCTCTGGGTTCTTGGGGTAGTTGGTCTGCTTTGCCAGTGTGGTAATTCAGCCTCTCACAGGCCCCGTCAAAATGTAATTCCAGCTAAAAAGTCTCAATTGATAAGGAAAGAAAATATCTTGCAGCAAAGGTTTTAGTTGTTGTCATAGATAAGGCAACTTAAGTATCTTGAACTAAGGAATGAGGGAATAGAATGAATTTCTACTCCCAGTCTCGTTCCCCTTTATGTGATCACTGGTATCAGTACTGTCTCAATAGATGTGTGCTTTTTCTGTTGTCTGACTGTCCACAAAAAACATCCATATTGTTCCAACAATATGTGAATCTAAATGAGAAGTATCATCAGCTCCTCACCAAGGGCACTGAGGGACAGAGAACTTAAAAGGAAACTTGCCAAACAACACAACAGGAAGTGTGAAGGTCAAGAGGATCATGCATCATCACCGTCTTTGCATAGGCAGCAGAGTGCTGCTGCACTTTTAACTCCTGAGAATTGATCCTTCTCTTTTAGTGATGCCAAGACTTTCAAGCCACGGCCTCTCTGCACAACTCAGAAGTCAACGGGATTATTCACACGGCTCACAAAGAGCTATGGGCCTCTTTCCACCTGCGCTGAGAAATGCCCCCCCCCCCCCCAAAAGATAAAAATCCATCCTCTGTTCATTCAGATTCCTATATTTCCATGGTAGAGAAAATGTCAGGTCCTGTACCTCTAACCTTGTCTCTAAGACATTATGTTAATATATTGCTAAATTGTTTTCCCAATTATGTTGAAGTGACAAACATAATCGATGGCTGGATTATGTTCAGAGTCAATGTGTTCTTTAAGTGAATGAAGCGAGGTGCTCAGGTGGCTGTGCTGCATTTTGACAACAAATCTAGACTCCCAGCTGTGGTCAGGTTAGCACTAAAAGCATTTTGGGTGGGGTTAGGGAAAGATTATTTACAATTAACCAAAGATGGTTTTGGTTAAATGTAAATAAACACGTTGTGTATGAAGACACTGATGACTTTTTTTCTGTATTACACCAGACCACGATCTTACCCTAACTGTAACAAAGTACTGCGAGTGCCTAAACATAACCATAAAGAAATTTAACAATGCTATGAGTGGATGCTGTGTTGCCAAATCAGATATGTTGAAAGGGAAAACAAATTGAATATGTTATCAGTGAACGTTTTACTGACTCAGTGTCAGCATTTCAACATTCAGTAACCTTACCTAAGTAAGATTTTAAATACAAATTTTTACTTACAATGGAGTATTTTTACATTGTGGTATTTGTACTTTCACTTAAGTAAAGGATGTGAATACTTCCTCCACCAGGATTAGAGGAGGTAATCCTGTCAGCCTTATATACATTTCCTTCAAAACATGTTCGCTGTTGAAAGTAGTTGTATATCAGTGTAATGGGACAGGGTTGCTACCTCCCAATGACTTACATCAAAAGTTTTCATAGCCCTCCATCTTGATTTAGTTTCTATTTCCAGGTCCCAGAATCCCTAATTCCACAGTTGCCAGCTCCTCATGTTGAGACATTTGCAGACATTTCAGTAAAATTGATGTAGCTTACTGAGGTAAGCCAGTTGTCTGACATCCACATCACCACAGAAGTTAAATATTTACACAAAGAAATCCCAGAGATCCACACAGTCGTCTCTCCTGGTGCTTAATTTGCAAAATGCAGCTCTAATGTTGTTGAGATTGTATCACATGCAGAGGGCTCATTGTGCCCCCAGGGTGTACTAATTAGACTGATGAGGGGTATTATTTTCTACGGTATTTAGTCTCAGTCATTCATTGTATAAAAAGGGTCATCATGTATCAGTATTAACTTTATCATACACAGCCACTGGCTTCTTTCATTATATTTTACTGTACACATTTGTAGCATTACTCAAAATTCAAGTCCCAAAGCTGTCATTTCCATCGTTTCAATTACACAGTAGTGGTATTACTTGATTAGTATTCTATCTATTATTAATAATTATGGGGGAACAAATCTAAATACAGTGAATAGATTTTATTGAGATTAAGAATTAGTTGCTTATGTCTGTTGAACTTTCACTTGATTGTGTTTCCTCTCCTGTTTTCTACACTTTTAGTAACTGATTAAATTTTATAGCTGATGTTATCCCTCGTCTTTTATTTATTGGGATTCCAATAGTCTCTCTGAATTTTACAGCGTTCTGCTTAACAAGCTCTTGATGGAGCCCAGAGTATAAATATCTTTCTTTTTTTTCCTCCTTCTTCCACCTCCACCTCCTCTTCCTCGTCTCCGTCTTCCTCCCCTTTCTTCTTTGTTATGCTTTTTTAAAATGATTTTAGCTGTTAGTGTTATACTACTTCTAATTGAAGTGTTTAGGAATGTGACCAGCTTTGTGTTGAAATACGTTTTGGTAAAGTAATGCTAATTATGTTGATAACAGCAATTACAGAAAAAATACATCAAATATTTGCCCTGCTGAGGAGTCCTTGAGCAAAGCACAAAATTTTAACATGTCGTTAACAGCCGAATCAGTAGTCTGATTTACAATCCATATTCCATATATATAATCTATATTGGATCATTAAAAAGCATTCTACAGTACATTTAATTCGTAAGCAAATCCTGTTCAACCTTAGTTTAAGACACATTTATTAAGTGTCTCACTCCCACATAGTGTAGGATTAACCTATCAGATCAACCCTCAAGTGATCACATGACTAATCACATGTGTGCTCAGAGTAGGAATAGCCAATGAGAGGCAAAGATTTACTTTACAACTGTCATAGTTTAATCAACAGAGTGACTTGTGTCGTTGCAAAAACACATTATAATCCTTAATATCTAAAGCTGCAATTAACGTGAAATCAACAATCGAATATTTTAAAATTTAAATTGAGATGAATGAATTGGGATTAAATAATAGGAAATTGGCAAAAAAAAAAAAGAGTACAGCTGGAGCAGGAAACAAGTTTTGCTTTTTGTGGATAAGTTAAAAGTTAGATGCATGGAAAGTGACGATAAATGCAAACAGAAGAAAAAGACAAGTGGTGTAAATGCAATTAAATGCACAAATCAAAGGCTGAAATGGCCCAATTCTATTGCATATATTGCTTCAGCTAACACCATATTCATCATGACCAATTTTTTTAAACAGCAGAGGGTGTGTATTCATCTCTCTTTGACATTAAACTTGGAAAATCTATAAAAACATGAGTCTTAATATGTGTTGATGAAAATCATGGCAATTTAGACTGAAATGTTTCATGCAGATTCATTCTCACTCTGATTAGAGTGATGCATGAAATGAACTTGCCAAAATTACTGCCTACTTAACCATTTATCAAATTATAGCTATGACTAAGATGCTGAGAAAACGAATTACACAACATTAATACAATGTAATGTCGTGACTGCTTCAGTTCAGCACAGCAGAATTAGATCATAATGACTTTTAAGTGATCGTCCACCCAAAATCTATGTTTGGAGTATCAAACACTCACCCCTGTAGACTTGAAAGTTTGTTGTATATAGTTTGTAGTTTTGTGCGTGATGGAAAATGGCGGCTGTAGTCAGCAGGAGGTGAGCTCTTTAATATGCACAAACTAACATGTGCTGAGTGTTGGTAACATACTGCGCACACAGACAGAGAATGGAGAAGTGGATTATAAAGTGATTTGAGTTCCTATGGTCTCTTTTCCTTCAGAATCCATTATAACTAACATGAATTCACACTGGCCAAACTTTCTGCAGACACCCTTCAAGTCTACAAAGGCTGATTGTTCAATACTCAAAAGATTTTTGGGTGGAGTATCACTTTAAACAGCAGTTTCTTCTTTATGATCTAAGCTCTAACGTGAAAGCAATACTGCATCATATCGATGTACTGTGCAAGCTCAGATCATGTGTCACTGCTTCTTTGCAGACGTTCACTTTTTCACGTCTGTTGCCAAGAGGCAGCATCTGCCGACAGCGCTGCCTTTTGAATAAAGTCATTGGCCTGTACCGGGGGAAAGTGAGCAGTCACTCAAACCCACTCTAGTGGTCTAATAACAAAAGCAAAAGTTACAATCCTGCGAGGCCGAGATTATAAATCATCTGATTTATGGTGACAACGCAGAGTGGGAAAACTCCAAACATAAGCAAACGTTGAGCCTTTGCTGAGGGAAGCTGTGCGGCACAGACGACACTGTACAGGACCATAATGCATGTGGAGACACAGCAGTGAAGCTACAGTATCTCTATAGCAAAAAAAAAAAAAAAAACTGCAGATAATCTATCTCTTTCCTCAGTGGGACAACATAGCATCATTGTTCTCTATCTGATAACCCAATTATCTCCCTTGCACTGACTCAGATGGAGATCACTGTCAGCGCAAACACACTTAGGATGATAATCTACAATGCTCATAGACAAGTGCAACCACAAAAGATAATTAGAATTAGATGAAGGGGAAATATGGTGAAAGTCAGGAGCTACTTTTATTCGAAAGCTGCTCTGTACTGTAGTGGCCCTGCTGCTTTTAGTGCCCTCCTAATAGTGCATGCCCCGACCTTAGTCCAGATACACGTTTACAAACACAGGACTGGATTAGTAGGCTGTTGTTCTGGAGATGACCCTCGACCTACAAATCCTATTGAAAGTGATCGCACTGTCACACTGTCCCAGATACAGTGGAAACTCCATACAGGTTAGCTCCTGAAGTGTGTTTGTGACAGCTTCTCTGTGTCTGACAGAAAGCACTTGTGTGTTTGTGTGTAGGTGAATCCAAAAACTAGACAAGAAGCAAGGATCAGTAAAAATTTTTTTAAATGCCTTGTCACTTTGTTGGGTCAAAAAGCTGCGCATTGCCATTCATCAGTCTGCCCTGACCTCCCTGAGCCCTTTAGGATTAGCCACAGTAGAGGTGATGTGTACTGTATAGTTATATAGGCTGGAAGATTTTTATCCCCCATGAGAGACTTACGCGTGAGGTTATGTTTAAGCCCTTTGTGTGCCCTGTCCTCCTTATCCCACTCTGCCTCCTGCCACTACCCTGCCCCGGTCCAGTATATCTATGCCAGGATATACACACACACACACTCTCCCTCACCCTCTTCTCTCTCTCTCTCTCTCTCTCTCACACACACACACACACACACACACACACACCACTCACTCACTCACTCACTCTCTCTCTCACACACACATACACACATACACACACAGATCCCGGGCCAACTGCTGCGGCAGGTGGCCCGCACTGCTAAGCCCCTCCAGCAATTATCCTCACTGGGATCCTGTCTCCACGACAACAGCCGCCATGATGCCCCCGCCATGAGTGACTTCGTTGTTTTCACTAGCGGGATAACAATGTGATTCTAAACACTCATTAATAACTCCTCAAGTGCTAAAGTTTGCCTTGTGCTACGGCTACGAGGGTTGATTCATCTCTGAGTTGTCTCTGCAGCGCTTGTGATTTTGAAACTGAAAAAAATAACTAAATACAAACAAGTGAGCTCTCTGACCTGAAAAATTATCTTACATAAACGTCAGTTTAGAAGTGAATTATTTGTAGTGTTTTTGAACACAACAGCGGTAGCAAAACATTACTGGTTTTCTATAGAAATAGTAAGCTGCCATTATGCATTTACACAGGAATAAAGCACAAAGAAAATTGAGCTCTGCATGTCCTTCCCTCTCTCCTACCTCACTTTTATGACCATTTCTGTCCTTCCAAAATATTTTCAGTCATCACCTTGCCCCCTCTCTCCTCTTTATTTCTTCTCCACTTATAGAAGTTTCTAAGTTATATTGCTAGCAAGGGGAATAAAGGTAGGGACACACACTCAGAGAACACAATTTATTTTGTTTTGGAGAAACATCAAATGAAATGACCCTCCCATTAAAAAGGCCACAGAGGGGGAGAGAAGGGGATATTGCTTTTTCACTTATAACGTTAATCTTTTATTTTGTCAGGAGGGTTTTTCCATCATACTGGAGGTTTTTGTTATCCTGAGTGAAGATGGCGTGTCTGTGTTTGTGTGTGTCACCTGGACAAAGTGCACATACATATACATGAGTATGTATGTGTATGTGTGTAGGTGAAGCACAGGTGTAGAATCACAAATCATACACCTGCCTTTTACTTGATACCTTTACCGTGATTATTCGCCCACTGTAAAATGTCTTGCTCTGTACAAAACAGCAGTTGGCAAGCGTAAATGTGTCTTAGGTGTGTGTTTGCGTGGGCGGGTGTTGTTTATGTCTGCGTGTGTGCGTGCGCGCACAGCGAAAGTAAATGTTTGCTGTAGGCATGTATGATTGCAGCAGAGGAGGAGGAGAGAAGAAGGACAGAGCGGGGACACCACGCTGCTCCAAAGCAGCAGCGGTGACTTGTCCTGTTCAGATCACCACAGTCAGGACCAGGATGAGTTATATTAGGAACTCATCTTAGAATTCAGGCAACATTTACAGCAGGTATCGCACACTGAGAGAACAAAATATGAGGGAGAGTTACTGTTTCCTTGAAGTGCACTGATGAGGTGAATTCAGGTAAAAGCTATTATCTTTTATTGATGTCTGTTATTAAATTTAAACCAATCACAAAGGAGGAGATGTAGACAAAGACAGACAAGCCGGAAGAGGAGTTTAAGCTTTGAGACAAATGAGATATGGACTGTGCGTCAGAGATTTTTATATTATTTAATACTTTCTGTGTTTCTTAAAGAGCAGTCCACTGGTTTAGCATTGCACTTTAACTTGCTGCAGGACCAGCAATATTGTCTTTTTTTATATTCCATGAATTTTTCCTCATAATAAAAACCTGTTGCCTACATCACCCTCAATGCAACTCAACCGTCGACCATTCAGACAGAGACTCCTATGGTCTATGCTGGTAGTGGCTGATGTAGCCTGGAGCTGCTAGCCTCAAGCAGTGATGAGGAGCAGGCTACAGAGGTCTGCTGAGCTCACTTCTTTCTCACTTAACATTAATAGCATTTTTCATTTTTAAATTTGCAGTCTCCGGCTCCAACAGACTCAGTGACATCACCTAAGGCAATTTATCAGATTTCATGGAGCCTCAAAAGGCTTTATACAGTTTTTTTCACATAGTAAAACTCCACAAGACCTGCAATGTGTAAAATCTGCACACTTAACCTTTAATTGAATAGCTGAAGTGGTCTGAAGTTTTAGAGATGTTTAAGGAACACTCGTGTATTTGTCAACCTGGGTGCTGTCATATTTTGTACCCACTATTTCCTTTGCAGAGGTTTTTGGGAAATGTAAGAAGCAAGAACGTCAACGGGGGCAAAACGCGAAAGTCTCGCACAGATTTACAGAAAACTTGAAATTAACCAGCAATCATCTCAACCATTTGCCCTCGGGTCCGAGTGAAAATAAACACAGAAAGTATTCCCTTGGATTTCCTCACGGAGAGGTGTTTTTGAAAAGTATTTCTGGAAAGCTTCAGGAGAATCACACCTCTTGCCTTGACACAACATCGTTCTCGCTCTAGTACGGCATCGGAAATCATGGCAAAGAGCGCGTGTCTCCTGCAGCTTTCCAAACACTTTCAACAGAAATAATCTCAAATACTTACCCACAGGCACAGCCACGGGACTACTTTCTGTGTTTCTTTTTGAGATGGATTCTGTTGCATATATGTTTTTTGGAAAGCTACAGGAGGCCTGTGCTCCTTGCCCTTGTCTGAATTTCCTCAAATTTCTGCAACGGAGGTGGTGAGCAAAAATTGTGTCATGAACAGTAGTCAGAAGGGACACAAATATTGTAATAGCATCCAAGTTGACAAAACAGCCAGCCTATCTCTCACACACTTGGAAACCCATAAACATACACAAACGCTGGCTCTGTAGCTTCAACACATATGGTCAGCCCCAAGATCCTGATTGGAGACAAGGTGGTTTGTTAAGTTCACCTCAGGCTGTCTAAGCCCCTGTGGCCAATCCCTCTTAGTATCACCTGAGTCGCAGATAAATCTCACTTATAACTATCCTCCTGTTCTGCCAACACATCTAAACACTCTCTGATCACTTTCAACTGTGTCCTAATGGGAAAGCAAGCCATGCCATTACATCATTACACCCCCCCCACACACACCTCACTTGTTCGTACAGACACATTTTCTGTCGCTCTCTTTACTGTAGCTGTCTGTCTCTTTCTCTCTGCTCCCTTCGTTAATTATGCCCTACACTGTCATACCCACTCCTGCTGCGCCCAAAATCACCTCCAAGGGTGTATTATTAGGACACTGGCCACCTGGGTTATCTTTTACCCCAGGGAGGTGCATCAGGGTGGCCCTTTTTGCATGGCCTTGATGGCCCACTGCTGGGCAGGGCAGGCCAGTCGGACCTGGCAGGACTACACTGGGCAGGGAGCATGAGGTATGGCCATAGGCCCAGTCTGGGAAGCACTGATCCACGCTACCAGCTGCCATCTTCCTCCCCTTCCTGCATGCTCCCCTTCCGCTGCTGCGCGGCTTCTCTCTCTTCTCATGTCTATTTTTAGAGCTGGCTCATTTCTACCTTCTAAAACGGGCAAACGTGCTGTGGAACAGGAAGGTGTGTGTTTCTTTTTTTTTTTTTGGTCTTTCTTAGACATACTACAGCGCACCAGCGGCCAACTCATGCACACGCTTCACACACCCCTGCCGGTCCCCGTTAACGTCGCCGCGCACTGTACATTCCTGTACACATGCGCGCATCCCATTTGCATTCGGCTGCTCTCTGTTCCCGGCCCTAAGGGAGACGGTTGATTGAAGGTTTTGGTTCAAAACCAAAAAATGAAATAACAAACAACAGCACAGCGAGACCTTTTTGAATGCAGCATTTTTATATCGACACAGTGTGTACTACTGTGGAACTGTGGTCTGATTTCATCTTTCTGCTTAGCTAAGCTTGGATCCTCCTCACCTCTCCCTCATCATTAGCTATCCCCCTCTGCAACACACTGCCTCACCCCCCTTACTCCATCATCCTCAACTGCAAGCTAAGGCTCTATAGTAACTATCATAAAGAGAAACTACAAAGAAACTACTGAAGCTCCAAACGCAGCACTAGTGACAGTAGCATCTTTGTCAAAGTGCTGGAAGCCCGTCACGTTGAAAGAAGCCAACATGCTGGCCTGTTTGGCTGAGGAGAAAGGATGCTGCATTCCCAGGGAACAAGAGAGATAAATAGAGTAGAAAAAATGCATCCCTGTGGCGATGGAGGGACCAAAAACTACTGTAAACCAATGCAAGTAGGCGAAGCTACAGTATGGCTCAACATCAAAACCCCCAAAAGTGAATTCCTCCATAGTTTTTAGGAACACACTGTAGCACTGGTAGGGTGAGAGATGGGGGGAAAAAATTATTTTGCATCTTCCGCAGTATGTCTCAAGTCTTATTAAGGATGAGCAGCTCTGCGCACTGGGTGATGCAGTCTTTTTTTTTTTTCTTCCAGTGCCCTGACTTTCCCTTCACTTGTGGGATTGCTGAATGAGTGAGTGAATGTAAATGTACACCAATTAGATAAGAAACCGGCTTTTCTGTAAAGCTGCCAAATCCGGGGGCAAGAGGAAGAGGAGGGAGGAAAAAAATTGCTGCTTGCCTGAAAATAAATGATCTGTATATCAATAACCCTGAACCAACACCCCATTGGTGTGTCCCCAAAAAAAAAAAAAAGGCGTAGGGGAGATGTGATGGCCTTGACTCCCTGCTGAAGTGTGTACAGGTAGATTAATCCTCTGTTGGGCGAAGATAATATGTAGATGCGTAGTGATTCTTAACCAAAAATGTTGAGATTTTCTATCAGTTAAATGCAAAAATAGAGCTTGTTCCATGCCAGAAAATGACCCTCAGTGGTAGCCAAAAATGTTTCGAATGACAATTAAACCTACTCTGCTTTCTCATTATATAGGAATTTGAGTCTGACATCCCTCACTCCTTAAGTAAACTTTCATCTCACAGCTTCTTTACTCCCTAAATCCCCAGATAGAGCACCAGGGTGCCTGGTTCAATCCCCACAGCCACAGATGACCTGAGAAGAACCAGAACTTTCCACTGTAAAGACCCCGTCCGATGCAAAAGTGCTGACTAAGACCAGACTCTTTCCTGTCCCACTCTCCATCCCTGTCTCTCCTCTTTCTCTCTCATAAGCTGGGCGAGTACATTCTGGATCCTTGGGATGGAGCGACGCTGGCCAATCCCTTGTAAGGAAGCCCATTAAGGAGCCCATCAATATTTCATCATTGCTCACTCAGAAACATAGTTATAGAAGTTTCCAGGCCGGGGCCATTAGGGGGCAGACGTCAATATGTTATGGCAGCGAGCATCTCTCCCCACTCCCCCCCACCCCCTCTTTCTTTCCCTCGCCTCCGTCCGTCTCCCCTCTCAAGAGGAGTCATCGGAGAGGCTTTCTCAAGACGACAGTGGTTTCCGCTACTTCTACATTAAACAAATCATTAACCATTAGGTATCCAAGCAGCACAATATCCTTTCCTGCTCCTGTCAGATGACCCCAAGTACTGATATTAGTTTGAGTGAGAGGAAGGGAGAGAGACCGGCGAGGAGGGGGTGGAGTGGGGGGTTGTTTGTAAAAATCAGTCGTAAGGTAACGCAACTTCAGTCACACAGAATACAAACAGCTAATTAACAGCATGGCATGCTTGTATAAAGTGACGTAGACAGGCCTAAACACTCTCTAGAACTTTTTGTGAAATTTTGACTCATGGCTGTTAAGATGGGTCTAGCACCTTCAGCACTGGCCAGCTCAGTGAGTGGACAGGGCGATCATCAAGAGGACGAACTTGCTGTCTCTCGCACAGAGACTGTGAGTCAAACGTTGTGAGTCAAATATAAAACTTTCCCCTGAAGAGGCAGTGTTGGGGTGGCGGGGGGGGGGGGCTTAATTGCAGTCTTCTTAGGATTACAATGATTTTATAACCCTTGTTTCAAATTATTACACCTACATTAGCCAGGATGGGAACTAGCCTGCAGGCTAAAGTGTGTTAAATATTGCTGGAGCAGACATTTTAACGAGTTTTCCTCCAGCTCACCCTTCAGTGTCCTTGGAACTAAAAAGGTCCCAGCTATATGCACTTTACCAGAGGAAATGTGAGGTCCTCTGGAAGCCCAAATCAAACCGGATCCCAGGATGCCAAGTCCATACTAATGTAAACAACACCTCCAGACCTCTCTGAGGGAGGTCTGCCAAGTCTCTGCACTTTTGTCATCCTTTTTAGATCCCTGTGGGTTTTACTGTGCGAATCCTTCTCTGGTCTTAATTAGACTTTTCTCTTTTCTGTGTGTCATTACTTTTCACGTCGTCATTCTATAGCTTAAGTGCGTAACCCCGTGATCTTAGTGATTCCCAATGTATTATTTTTTTTATACTAAGTGCATTTTAATGATGGTTTTCTGCAAGTGTGGATCCCCTTTGCATTCTGTGTACTCTTTGCACTTTAAAATATCCCTGTTTTAAAGTTAACAATATAAGTGTAAAAGACGCAGCACAAGTCCCGACATGAACTCACCAGAGTGCAGAACCTCTCCGGCGGGTTTCCACATGTGATCCCGGGCGGATCTACCTTGATCCGCATGTGGTCTTTCATGGACGCGGGTTTCGGCTGGCACGCGTAATACTCCCACACCGAGCCCTCATCCGTGCTCACTAGGGACTTGCACAGTTCGTACTGGCCCAGAGTTGAGGCCAAGTAGTGCAGCAGCAGCAGCAACACGGCCTGGAGGAGCATGGCAGGCGCGAGGGGGGGTGTTCGGAGCGGGGTCCGGCACAGGGTGAGGGGGCCACGGAGCTCAGAGGAGAGGTGAAGCGCATGGAGCGGTGATCATAAGGAAATAGTGGACGTGCCCACCACCATACTGCTGTAGTGTGAATGGAGAAGTGAGGGTAAATCGACACAACTCGCCTCCAGGCTTATAAATTCCCTAAATGACAGGAGAACACTGGATCGGCGACTTTCACTCAGTGTCTCTTCTCAAATATTGACGCCCCCCTGAGAGCCGAGAGAGGGACACTTTGTTGTTTTGACGGCTGACTTCCTGAGGAAGATGGGCGGTGGATGGATAGGCGGATAATGTTACAGAGATTAACCTCGGCATACACTTTAACCATAGTGTTGCAGGGAGTTGGGTGGGTAGGTGGGGGGAGATGTTAGCGCGGATCCATGTCTCAGAGCGCGGTGTCCTGCAGGCAAACAGTGGAGCTGGTCGGAGAGGACGAAGGAGAAGTCGCTGCCTCTTCAGGTATATCCATTGGACGTTTTAGACTGGCCGAGCTCCTCTGATTGTCCTGGGGGCAGAAATTGGGGACAGATGTGAGAGAAGCAGGGAGTTAGTGTGATCTGTAATGAATCCTCGTTCATTCATCATATCCTTAATCTTACTGTAAACGCATGGATATCCCTGTCATATTTTCAGGGTTCAAACAGATGAAATTTATCCTGCACGGTATTTCTCTTTTGCACGAATAAAACTTTAATGTCAGTCTTTGAAATAAACACGTGAATGGGTGAGGCTGCGTCCATATCTCATGCTATAATAAACTCGAATGATAATGTAGTAAACTGCGGTGATTAAACATCACATTGAGGACTGCGAGGAGAACTTTTGGGTGATTATGTGGCACAGCTAGTTGGGTAAAGGGAGGACAAGTTTGATTAAACCCACCTCTTACCCTGAGGTGCAGTCGGCGACATTTAATATGTGAGAGTTGCACATTAAAAACGCACTTTTAAAAAAAAGCGTCGCACTGTATGAATAACCTTGTGCGTAAAAACACGTGCTTCTGCCGGGTGCCGCCTGTGCGTGCTGGAGTTGTAATTGCTCCTTTAGCTCTCCATTGCTGAAAAAGCAGGCTACAGATGTCTGTTTTTAGGAAATAGCCTCCTGAAAGAGACATTTAATAGCCTAGATCACCTGTTTTCTTAAATTTCGAGAAACTGTACAAAAAAAGGAACGAATTTCCAGAATTTTCCAAAAACAAATGTCATTTTCTCTTAAATTATAAGTCTGCTCATTACTCTGTATTACTTCAGTATAATGTCATTAATTTAATAATGAACTTTACGCAAAACAAACTGCAGTGGAAGTAGTTCTTGCCAGATTTATTCACTTTAATTTTAAACCGAATACATGAATAAATGAATAAATATGGGTGACATTTTTTGCAGTGTGGGCTCATTGATCATAATCCGACTGTCATCCCTACACTGACAGGAGCCAGGTCCTTGCGCAACCCATCCCACACTACCCTGTGGACTCTGACTTACTTCAGTTGACAAGTGAAGTCGCCAAAGCAATTTCCCGGCACTGACAGTCTTGTAGGGGTGTGTCAGTCGGCCCCCCCACCTCCCTCAGTAGTGCATCCCACCGTGCAGCATCGCTTACACTCTATGTATATTGTGTATTCACAAATGAATACATGATTGCGTTGGTGTAAAATAGTGTAAATTAATCTGAAAGTGCCCTCACCACTCTGATTACCCCGGAGTGGGTCCGGATATTGTGTCTAACTCCGAGCAGCTTCCCGGTGCAGACTTCAAAGAGCTTTAAGCCCAAAACGCATCGTGTTGGGCGAGATGTTTTATCATATCAGATATAAAGCACTTACTTCTAACGTGCATCCGCGAGACAGGTCAGCACTTTGCGTGGCGATGGAGTACGTGCACGTCCCCCTCCCTCTCTTTGGCCAGAAAGATCCTCCCGATCGTCCACTGTACTCGTTTCCCCGCCGCGGTCTTCACTGTACTCCCGTTATCTGCCTGCCCCGGCTCGCTGTTTGTGTTGTGCCTTAATTCTGCCGGATACTTTTTTATCACACCGTGGATGGCTGCGCACGGTAGATCGGTGTCCTAGATCTGTAAACGGCGGGGGAAAGAGGACTGAAATCCAGCGTCAAGGAGTATCAAAAGTATAAAATATTGACTTTGAGGAAACGCTTGTGCCCGCCCTTCTTCCCCTCTCTCCTCCTCCTCCTCCTCCTACTTTACAAGCTCGGGTTTACCCGGGATGCTCAAGGGCAGAAAGAAAGAGAGGAGAAAAAAGGCTTTATGGAAAATATCACCCTCCCTCCTTCTCCTCCTCCTCCTCTCTCTCTCTCTCTCTCTCTCTCTCTCTCTCTCTTTCTCTCTCCCTCCCTCCCTCCCTCTATCTCTCCCTCTATCTCTCCCTCTCTCAGTTAATACCGAAGCTAAATCCTTTTACCATCACTTTCAATCACTATCTGAGCTTTTATCTGCTCCAGTCCTGCTGCCTGAACCGGGGCGGTGCAACTTCCCTACTCCGGCTCCTGCTCCAAACTGTTCTCCACCAGGTCCAGTCTGCACCCTGCTCGGTTTAAAGGACCAGCAGGGGGAGAAAAAAAAAACTGGGACCCGGTGTTATCGTTTCTCTCGCCCTTAATATGTCCAGATGTTTTTTTTTTTAAATAAATAAATAACGTAAGGTACACGCTGTTTTCATGGAGGCTCAGCTCACAGTTGTCTCTCCACCAAAACAATTAAAGGCTGTTCCTCTGCACTAGCCTGTACCGGGACTTGTGGTGTGCCTGCGGCGCAATACATTGACCTTATCCTACTTTATTATTTCATTTATCTCCTGTAAAATTTAAATTCCTTAGAACATTGAATAACACAATACTTTGTGCAAATATGAACTTTTTTCTGTGGTGTAGTGTATGTAATCTCAATCCTCTACAGCATTATTGTGCAGAATTATCAGTGGATCTGAACACTTAAGGCTACAGTTCACATTTACACAGGGCAGGTGCTATGTTGTGTTATGCTTTCATCCTGTGGCAGAGTGGTGCTGTGCATGGTGCTGTGCATGCAAACTTTCCTTACATAGCGTGCTATATAAGCCTCATTGATCTGCCACAGATTGTTTTCTTTCATCTAATTCCTGTTGTTGTTTTTGGTGGGTTAAGTAGCCACTTACAGGGAGTAATTCAGTAGTTGCTAACCTGGTAAACCAGGTAAACAACAACATAGGAAAAAATAATCACTCTCCAGTTGACATGGTCACAACCTGTAGACAAGATGAAACTGATGAGAAGTAAACTTTTTGCTACTTTGGGAGTTAAGTAAAGGTTGGAATCCCTAATCAGAACCTCTCTCCCTATGGTAGCTTTAGGTATACAACTAATGATTATTTTCATCATTAAGTAATCTTCTGATCATTTCTTGAACTTATTGATTGGTCTATAAAACACCGGAAAACAATGTAAACCCAAAGTTTCCTGTAAAATGTCTTGTTTGTGCGACCAATGGCCAAAGAAGTTTATCATAAATTAAGACAAGAAAAAGCAGCAAAAACTCCCATTTGAGAAGCTGGAACCATCCAATTTATGGCATTTTTATACTTTAAAAATGACTTAATCTGTTATTTTTCTGTCAATCAACTAACTGATGCAGCTTTCTGTAGCTTATATGAAGTGAAAGATTCATTACTGTCAGGTCCTGCTGCAACACCCTCAAGAGCCCCATAGGTCCCCCCACCTAATTTTGGAAACCAGAAGTAACTAACACCATTGTACTGCCAACACAGGAACAGATGTGTATAATGAGTTCCTAGTCAGCCAGGACACTGTAATTCACACTACAGAGGTGAACGACAACCATTTGGGCTTACGTAATTCACACCTCTGGTCTGGTTTTAGGGCAACAGAAGAAGAAAGAGGCCAAAAGACAAGGGGAGCGGAGGGAGAAAGAGATGTACGTTTCAGAGAAAATTATGAACGTCTGTATGAAACACTGGCAGTACACCCAGGAGAGGATCGATAGCTTGTCCTTGCAGGGCCTTCCCTCTCTTTTCACATCTTTGAGATGATTCTTAACCCTTTTTGTACTGCTGAGGCGTTTTAGCAGAGAGGACCCCCTCAGGGATCAATAGAGGATCACAAATATGTCGTTCGCTGCTATAACAGGCTCTTGATATAGAATAACACAGGACCTTCAATCAACACTTCACCAGAACAGAGGGGAAAAAGGGACCTGCTGAATTTACCTCTGAGTCAAAGATAAAACAAACTACATGGCATTTGTCACAGGTTGAGAAAAACTCTAAAAAAAAAAAAAACATAGCAACCCATATTTCACCTTCAATATTTGACTTCCAAAGGTTTTCAGCTTTCACTGGTTAGAGACCTTGTGCGACAAACTCTCCCGTTTTGTCATCTTCCTCTCACTTGCTCAGTGTGAGTGATTTCAAGCAGAGGTTCATCACTGATTCAGCCGTGGTCAGAGGGCGTCTGCCGTGCTCGAAACGTGACTTAGTATGATTAAGCTCCAAACATTTATTTCACAAATGGATAAGGATTACATGTGTGGGCAGGCAAGCTGATTGCATTTGGTGCAGCCTCTATGATTTACCGTCTCTTAACAACATTATCATATTTAGCCAACTACACATTTTTGACTACATGTTTATATGATTTTACCCATAACTAAATTCACCTGCATGTGCATCAGTAACCTGATAGAAATGTCAACCCTCAACATGATAAATGAGTGATATTGTATTTTGGAATTCAATTATGTCTCCCTAAATAAGAGCATCAATAACAATAGAACAGTCTGTCCTAATAGACTTGTACTCCCTTCAGTATGTAGCACCACAGGGCATTGCTCCATTCATTTCCTGCTGCAATGTTAGTGATCTGACCGTGCTGTGTTCAAAGTGACAGTGGCAGTATAAAATTAGTTGTCATGCTTTTGAAAAACCTGCTTGATTCTGAATTGGCTGCATGTGGATATTATATAATTTCTGGGATGCATTTAACAGTTTATATAGAAATCTGCTCTGTGAATCATTCGACTCCCCGGAGTGCGCTCACCGAATCTGAAAAGTTGTGTAAAACGCTGAGTGTCAATAAGTGGCAAAAATCAGATGACAAGATTCTTCGCCATTTTGTTTATTTATTTTTTTGACACTCTCCATCTTCTTCTATACTCTCCCTCTCTTTCACTCTCTCTGTGTTTGTGTTTTGGCAGAGGATAGAACTGTCAGAGTAGCCTAGCTGGCAGACCTTGATAAAAAAAAAAATATACCCTTCATCGTGGCAGCCTGCAGAGTTTGGACAAGGTTCAGGACAGGCCTCATCCCTCTCTCTCTTTCCCTCCCCTTCTCTCTATTTGCCAAAAGGATGACGCAAAAGTCAACTTGTGCGAGAGTCACGCTCCCGCATAAATCATTTTGGAACTTTGGGAAGGCCCCAAACAGGTTGTGCGTGATCAGATATAATTTACCTATTTATCGCGAAGTGGTTTGACCAGATGGCCAGGTTACAATAACACACACACACACAGAGTACAGTATGCACTTTTGTCTCATTTTTCTGTCTGTACACACAGGTTGATGCCTGAGGGTATAGAGCCATCAGCTCAAAGGACCATACATCCATGAGAAGATGGACATGTTTAAAGGGGAACGCCAACAATTTTACACATCAAAATCTGTTTACATATCTTGGGGAACACTACTGTATACGTTAAAAAAAAAAAGCAGATGAAACTTTTTATGATTCTAGAAGGAGCTGCATGAAGTTTGATAAATCTTCTTATGGAATGTCCCTGACCCATGTAAACATTGGTTAGAGCTGAATAATACAAGTTTGTAACTTTTTATTTGAAATTCATAATAATTTGTCATTTCCTTCAAGGCTTTGGCATCAAGTTTTGTTATTGCTACTTAGCCAATGTTAGTAGTAACGGCTGTTTACTTAGCAGTCTTGGAAAAACATTGCAAGTTCAGCATCAAACTTCATTCCTTAACTTGGCAAGAGCTGTCTCCAGCAGTGAAAAGCAACAGCAATGTTAACTCTTGTTTTGCTTCTAGTTATATCACTTCTGTTCTTCTACTGAAGTTAGCATGCTAACCAGCTAGCCCTGTACCTACCGCCCTATCTTGTCACTTTCTAATAGCGACTCACTGTAACATCCAGACTGTCCTGAAGAAGTAGCACTGCCCAGAAGGTGTATTCTTTGTGTTGTTTTGTAGATGCAACAATGGCTGAAGTTCTTGGCAAGTGACCATCACCACCTCTCGCTCCTGTCAAGAAATGAGGTTTGGTGGCAGAGAAAACTTACAAATAGCCCCTTTAAAGAGAGACTCTCAGTAATCTTCTCTTTTTCAGTAACAAGCATCTAACAAAGTGATTACACTGCAAATCTTCTGCTCAGTGCAGTCACTACTCTCTATGAATGAAAGAACGGAAACACACCAAGTGTGTGCACCAAGTGCACAGCATCAGTCCGTTATTCTGTAATGAGGCACAGCAAAATAACATTTAACACCTGGATGTAACTTCAGTTCAATAAATAAGCAGTAGTAAAAGTAAATGAAAGAGTGTAAACACAGTTACTGTGGGCAAAATAAATCAGGAGCCTGATCCAACTCTCAAGTATAAATCAAAACTACACTGTAGATACAATTTAACATTTTAAAATGTGAACATTACCAGCCAGTGACATATAAATGTTAAAATTTACCAGATACTCAATAGTAAATCATTATTTTGTGTCTGAAATCTACCAGCCATGCTCTTATTTCACCAGAATTTGGCCAGCGGCTGGTGTTAATTTCCTACCCTGCTATGGCAGAACTCCCATTAACCCCTTGCATCAACTATGAATACAGCATCAGAAAGAAGAAATGTTACCAGACCTCTTGTAGCCAGCTACTCATCTCTGCTTGGGGCCAGCTGTTTGAGGTTATATTAGCCACTACTACTGTATCACAACACATTCAAATCTCTGACCAAAGCTGTGTTTTGACGAGGAAAAAAAAAAAGTAATATCTCTGGATCTGGTTCAACTGCATCCATTTTGATCGTTTTATTCAGCTGCCCACTTGACAGTCTGACAATGTTATAGAGTTCAGTGCTAAATCAGTGGAGTACTCATTTAAGATAAATCACTTTTTAATTTCCTGAGAGTCTAAATGTGTGTGTTAATATTTGCACTTCTTTCATGTATTTTTAAAAAGTTTTGATTGGTTACATTTCCTGCATTTCATGTCTTCATGTTTTTTTGTTTTTGTTTTTTTGTTTGTTTGTTTTTGTTTTTTCATTTTTGACCAGTAAGCCTCAGTCTATAGAACACCTGTCACTATGAACATATGATGCTCTTTAAACAACCAGATGGGTCCTCCAGACAACGAACAGAAACACGCTCACACATACACACACACACCAATCATGGTCTCCTAGCAACTCCTAGTTAGTGGGCCTACCTTGGGAGTGATGCTCTTTTCACTTACATCAGGTGTTTGCCCACCAGGGAACCAGAAATAACCTTGGAGTGACCCTGAAATGCAGACACATTTCACCTCATTCCCACAAAACACATCTAAACCTTTTACCTAGTCAAGCAAAAAAATATATTTATTAACACCATCACCCATTTTTCTTCCTTTATATTTCTTAACCTCTCTGTTATAGTCCCCCCCCCCTTACGACTACGGTAATAGAGCTTTAGGTTGACCTCTCTGGTGGTTTCTGTCCCGATGAATCTGAGCCTGGTTAAGGATCCAAAGGAGGTGAGATGTAATGAGCAGAAATAACACCTGAGGGTTCATCCTTCTACATCACACATCAGTCACTTGATAAGGAGGGATGACAAGCCGCCGACTTAACAGCATCTGCGGAGAGCCCAGTTGGTGTCCTGTCCCACACTGGGCCAGCTGCTGAAACACTAATCTGCTGTGGTGTGTGTGTTTTTGTGTGTGTGTAAGAGAGAGATTGATCATGCAAAAGAGACATTGTTTGTATTCATTTTGTGTGTATATGCAGTGTGGCAGGGGTGTGGAAGGTAAATCCATGTGCGTTGCACTACATTTGTGCGTGCCTGTGTGTGTGTGTGTGTTTGTGTGTGGGCAGGTGCTGTGCAGTGTGTGTACAGTGGCCTCTTTTCTGCTTGTTGGCCGCTGCATGACTGAACCTTCCTCGGTGTCCCCATGTGATCCAGTGATCAATGCGAACCTCTGGAGGTGCCTTTCACACACACTTCTCTCTGCTCCTCAACGCTGCAAAGTGTGTGTCACCACTGAAAGTTACTGTAACCAAGCCCATCCTCTTACTCAATGGATCAATCAATTAGTCATTCACTTTCTCATTCCTCCTCACTCACTCATTTGCTCATGCACCTATCACATCACCATGTGTAAAGTTTCACTCACCATCCAGCATTTTGCACTACCGGCAGATCTCATCAACATGACTGATGCTCACTTACTCATTCATGCGTTGAGTGAATGGGTGAGTGTTCATTGTTCACTGGTGGGCTCACTCATGGGTGAGCTTTCTCATTCACTCTCGCTCTCTCATGACACTAGTCAAGCTGTGGCCGTAGGAGTCAAAGTCTGGTTCACGTATGAATGGTCGTACTGCTGAGGAGAACGGTTTGTTAAAGTGGTTTTAACTGTTTACTGTTGTCATGTTTATGCACTGACATCCTCTTGTCTACAAGGAATTTCTGAATAAATCACTTGATATTTTACATGTGCCTTCTGAGGCTGCAGTTGTGTGGATGCAGTGAATGTGTGTGTGAATATGGATGGAGGTACAGGTTTGCACAAGCATGCAGCACTTTAAAAAATCAGGATAATTTATTCAGTCTAGAGTTTGGGGGATTTCAGCAGATACTGTATGCTTCAAAAGTCAAAGCCAGACAGTTATGCACTCACTCACTTTCCTTAATCTTTCTCTCATTCAACCACTCATTTCCTCCCTTGCAGTCTTTCTTTTTTCATTCTCTCATTTGGGAGTTCTTGAGCAGTTGCTCTTACTCATACTCTTACTCATTTACTTGGGTGACTTACTTGTTCACTCACTCACTTGCAGCATATTTCCATTTCATACTACATGCTGTTGAGACTGTCCTCCCATAAAAAACGACACTATATGTGGTTTGTGCAAGCACATTATAAGACCTATACTTACCTTTAATTGTGGCTTTATATAGCAGTTGCATGAGACAGCAACAAACTTTTTAGCAAATGCTCCAAAACAATAAGTTTATAAGTTCAAGTGACAAAGCTCTTAAGAAGCAGACTCAAAGGATGGAAGACAGGTGACATAAAGTGAAGTCCAAGTTAAGAGGAGGACAGGGTGGATGGACTGTAACATGGTGGACCGCTGTTTGTTTCCCATTTCAAACCGATAGTCAACATTGTTTCTTCTATCCATGACTGTCCCATAACTTTAAAGGCACAGACCGAGACTTGTGTCGGAACTCTGCATATTTTTTACAGATACGGATGAAACAGAGCAGTACCACTGGAAATCGTGGACTGCAGTATAGCCAATAGTTCAAGCGATACATGACCACAAGACATAATGAAGAAGTTTTAAAAATGGTGGAACTTTTTCAGAAGAGATTAGAGTTGATCAGAAATTTTCTGATTTATTTCATGTTGCGTCTACAACGCTGTCTCTAGTTTGGGATCTTTTCAGTAAGTACATTATTATGGCTTCCTCCACTGTAGCCATGTTTGTTGTTGTCAGAAACATTTGACTCTAAGCTGCTGCCTGTAATGTGGGCAGTGACAGTTACATCCATTGAGATGAATGTCTCTATTTTTGTACGTAAAGGGAGCATAAATGAGGTTAACCGGTTAACCGGGTGTTTATTATTGTAAGCATGAGGACAAACTTAAGGACTAACCTTAATAAAGTACTTGTTTTAACCCGAAGACACGTTGTGCTCCTGCCACCATAGGGATGCTAATTCAGAAACGCACTTATGGGTCGTTTCAGCAGGACGGGACAAACTCTCTGTGGTCATTTAGGTTGGGGGGACTTGGAGTAGTCATTGCATACAGCATGTTCTATGTACTTATTGTTTTAGTAAGTTTAAAAGTGGAATGTCACTGTAAATTAAGCTTTAAGAGTTATTTTTGTTTTCTGAAGTGTTCCTACAGCTATTTCACCACCATACATATTTTTTTCCAGCTGTGACCAGTTCCTCCATTTTCTTTGTGCAGTGCATTGTGGGGAAAAACTGCATGCATCAACAGCATATTAAAAAAGTGTTTTTTAGTGTGCTTGCTGACTCAGACCCTGCTTAGAAATAGTGTATAGTATGAAAGTGGAACACAGACTTACTTGTTCACTCACACACTTTCTTCTACTTACTGTCTTACTCTTCAGCTGAAAGATATCTGTCTATTGTTTTTCTCTGTTATCCCATTAATCACACAGACACATTCTTTTGAGTTAATCCAAAGGAAAGTTAAAAAAAAAAAAAAAAAAAAGCTCAAAAATTCTTAGCAGTAGAGGTCAGGATAACCTGACTTTTTAGTTCCTAGTATGGACTATGATTCAAAAAACAACGGACATTTCCCATGATACAGCCACATAATCAGAATTTTTCAACTTGAAAAGCCCCTCCACAGAAGCCACAGAAGATTTTCTATAACTTTTCACAAGATAAATTGTACTTTCTTGACATTAAGGTTCACTTTGAAATGTAAAAGTGATCCTTTTAAAGCTTTTAAAATTTTAAGTTTCTCTTAGAGATTGCTAACTTTGTATCTTGATATGCTGCCAGGGTAATGAGGGATGTCAGACTGATATATTTGTGTTTATTTGTTATTGGAGCAAAAGAGGGTTGAGAACTTGATTTAACACTTTTAACTTTTATGGACCCTTTCTGTTTGATGTTTATTGATTTAACAGTCATTAATCAGCATGAAACTAAGTGCTTTTGCTCTAATAGTGGTTTCTGTTCAGCATGAATGTAACGCATGGGAAATATTAAATCTTAAAATTTCATGTAACCAAAGATGAACACATTATTTGCCATGTCTGAGCGTAGCCACTTATATACCATTTCAGATTTATAACGCAGGCTCAGCAGCAAAATTAAAGTCAGGTCTAGAGAAAGATAAATGATTTACTGTCTATTCACCAGAATGGTCCGCTAACAGTTGTTCAGCCTACTCACACCATTATATCCTTCATTAAATGAGCTGTAGAGAAGAGAATGAGATTTATCCTGGTGCTCTCAGGGCAAACAGGGCACAGTCTCTTCTTCAGACTGACGCTCTGTGTTGACATTGGGGGAGATAAATCCAGCAGGATCAATACCAGCTTTTCGTCTCATTGATTTGCTCATACAACCTCGCCCTCGTCCCACCCAGAGGTTCTTCCACCATGCTGACCCCTCTCCGTCACTTGTGGACGCTGTTCATTCATCTATCTACATATAGTGCCTATCCATTTCACTAACAGGAGACAGTGACATTGTAGAGTGAGTGCAGCTCTTAGAGGTCTCATGGTGTCATGTTTTAAAAAGAGGAGGATGGAGGCTTAACTTGACAGTTACTCTTGAAGTTTTACCTACGTTATATATTTTTGTATTTTGGGGTAATTCTTCAGCTCTTCGCCAAAGGTTGAAACCACAGAACCAAAATTGAACTCAAAATCAAGACAGAAAACAAAACATCCAAGCATCCTAATTAAATGCCAATGTACAATGTTCTTCCATGCCATCCAGAATTACACATCTAAGCATTTTCTGATATGACATTGACAGGACTCTGTCATTGGTCAGTGCCTTCCAAAACAGTTACAAATCACCATTTCTAATATGAAACCTTATTCTTATCTTATACAGCTGTTGTTAAAGGGGCTATGTGTAAGTTTTCCTTGCCACCAAACCTTATTTCTTGCCAGGAACTTCAGCTATCATAGCAGTAGAGTAAGAGGTTCTAATACATCCTCTATCACTACTTCTTGAGGGCAGTCTAGATGGTACAGTGACTCTGAGAGTGACGAGACAGGCTGGATGTACCGTGTCTGCGTGGTTAGCATGCTAACCTCAGTAGCAAAAAGAAGTTAACATTAGCGTTGCTTGCCACCCCTGGAGACAGCTCTTGGCCAGTAAAGGAATTAAGTTTGATGCTGAACTTGCAATGCTTCTATTAGAGATAGAAGTAAACAGCTGTTAATGCTAATGTTGGCTATGTAGCGATTGCAAAATTTATATATAGCTGCTTGTAAAGTTTAGGTACAAAAAAACATGGTTGAGGTTAGAGCAAAATCATGGGTTGCGTTAAAATTACCTATTTGTTAAGGATGGGAGACCTTTGTCATCATGGTTGCAATAACAGCCACATGGTTAAGGTAGTTAGTTAGTTAGTTTTCATACACTAAATTTGAGACTTCATGACATGTATGTCTAATCTGTTATACTCCAGTGATGGAGTACATGACATGTACTCATAGCTGGATTTGGATTTGCTCAACTGCAACTTTTTAGCTAAACTCAACCTAAGATAAGAACTGTCAGATATGAAATAATGCTGTGTTGGGGCGACATTTTTTTCATCACTGAGACAATGTCACAGATGAGCGTCATTGTGAGTTTTTTATGATTGAAAGCCAGTGGGCACGGAACAGGATGACTGCCACTGTAACCTTTCACTGCATCAGTGTTTTATTTCCATCACTCTATCAGTGGTGGTCTTTGTTTATTTCTGTCCTTCCTCGGGGGTAAATAAGACCCCGCTCTGCCAGAGAGGAGTCTGGGTAATGAGGCTTGTGTCTTTGGAAGCTCTACATCCAACAGGTCATGGGTCAACCACTGAGATATGGGGGAAATGGATATGGGGCTAGAAGAATCTATTTATATTATATTATATTTCAATGTGTGTGTGTATGTGTGTGTGTGTGTGTGTGTGTGTGTGTGTGTGTTCACATCATGTCCTGTAATACTATCCACGCACATTGTTATCACTGTGAGTGCATATAACAAGATTTCATAAAACAAAATAACAAAACCAGTAACATATAATGTTAGGAAAGAAATTAATAGAGTGAAAACACATCACAAAAACAAATTAACAAAACTCAAAATATGTTAGAGGATAGGATAGTAGTTTCTTGGTGTAATTTTTAAGTGACTTTAACCTTAACTCAAGAAATACATGTACACAATATGTTTATAATATTTTTGTAATAGATATATCTCCAGGAAGAAATAAGGTTAAGAAGGCAAATAGGAAGAGTAAAAGACTGCCACTCTTCTCTCCAAGCAGTTCCTCTTAAGTTCTCCTCTCACTTTCAAAAGCAATTTTACTGAGTTTGTCAGCTCTGACTTTAATTACAAACTTATTTTACTGTAACCTGCCCTTCTGTCTTCTTATTGGCCTTTATCCTTTGAGTGCATTGCAACCATCTGGACATACAGTAAATTACCAGTACCGAGTCTAATAATACCATTTACATTTTCTCAAATTCTCTGTATTTACCATCATCAAGCACACGCACTGTATCATTAGTCAGACCAAGAAGGAGGGCACCTTATGTTTGGGTTATTGATTGACAGCCCAACTAATCACTAATTATTCTCTTTTCATTGTTGCTTGTGGAGTGTGTAATAAAAAGCCCCTCTTACTCCAATATTTGAATTTCAGTATGCTGTCTATTAGAGCTGGGATGGCTGTATCTGCATTTAATTTTATTCAGTATTGTTTACTAAGTATTTTCTTCACTTAATAAACAATTTTAAATGATTGAAGTTGCACTAATGAATATTTTTGTAGTAACAATTCAATTCAATCTTAAATTGTGCCAAATCATAACATACATTATCTTGAGGCACTTTACAGAGCATGGTCAAGACCTTACAATATGATAGTGAGCACTCCAACTGTTTCCAGTTGAACAGTGTGTCAAATTACTGTTACTATTATTACAATATTGCCATCCCACTCCGCAGAACTCTGTTTTGGTTAACTCTTAATGCTGGTATTAGCATCAGAATGGAACTGTTTTCAGCAAAAGCTTTGATAAACAGGGTATGACAATGTTACAACAGAGCTAAAATTAGTGTGAACAGCAACATAACTCCAAATGACTGCTTATAGCTTTCCACCTCATACACATATTGTTTTGTTGCGTGTTGTGTTTTGCTTTTACCAGCCACCATTCATCAGGCCTAACCATGTTTTTGGTCTTTTGCCTTTTCTTTTTCCTCTTGCATCAAAAGCCCTTACATATCTGTGTGAACTTGTGTCAACAGTAGATCTTTTGCCACCAGTGACAGTCTATGATGAAAGCTATTAATTATCATCACATCCAGCACCTACAGTAGCTGTACACTGCTGGGGTTCAATGTATGACTTCAGCACACACCAAAGGTTTGCAGGATTTAAAAGCATTCCTCTCCCACTCTCTGATATCTCCCTTGTTAGACCAAGACAAAGAACATTGATTCTCATGCAATTATTTTTTCTGTTTCACCACAACTGGATGATTTCCTTCATGCTTTTAAGTCTGTTCACTGGGGTCGTCAGAGTGTGTGCTGCATTTTCCTGTGCATGAAAAGTGTGTGTGTGTGTGCCAGCACGTGTGCATGTTTCCTTCTTTTATACCGCATGTTCACTTCCCCACACAGATATCCCCACTTTTCTGTGTTTTTCACTTTTCCTGTGCTCCGTCTATATAAGTACAGTCTGTGCTGTGTCTGCCTCGTGCAGTCAGAGGCTTCTGTGTGCCAGTATCGACTATTTTCCCACCGCATACTGATTTGGGGTGATGGGTCAGAGGCGGTAGGTGTTGGTGGGTGTACCTCTCATGTCCACTCAGGATGGGAATGAAGCAGGCAGTGGGTGGTGTTCTGGCCAGAGATTAGCCCTCCGCTGTCTGAGTGATCCCGGGACTGCAGCAAAGACAGGCCGGCCTCTCCTCTGCAGCTCCCCACATACCCATTAATGTAAACACGATCAATATGTTTGTTGTGAGACCTACACAACTAAAAGGAGAGAATGAAACCACAGACCCGTGAGGTCGGAGTCTTGCCTCATTCTCACTGTCTTTCTATAACCCATCAGATGAAGGTGTCCTTTCTGTACTTTTACTGTACACTTTGGTTGTCTAAATTATTCTCTTTAAACACCTTTAAGCACCTGCTTGGCTAAGCAACAGCCATTACAGCTGAATCATAAAACACTGTCAAAGTACATGAAGATTTTTGAGGAAAACAGAAAATTTAACTTTAATAATTAGGAATTGTGTCTTCATGAGTCTTAGTTATTCAACTTCTAATGTATAAAATATCAAATTATTTGTAAAGATTTGCTTGAAAATAAAGCAAGTTAAGATAAGTAAGTCAGACTAGCTATAGAAGTCTAGCTTTCTCTGTCTCTCATTCAGCATTTCTTTCATCAGCCTTTGTGGAAAAAATGAAATGTGCCTTTGGGGTTTACTTTCCATGTTCCATGACAGTTGTCCGCCACTATGCTCCTCTTTTCTCCCGTCTCCGACTTGCATGCAGCCCTGATAACCTCTCACCCAGAAAGACTTTTTTTCTGCATTTCAATGACATGGCTTTTGGTCATCAAGGGAGACCGCAATTCATATCTGATAACCATTTCCTTGTTGTGTCACTTCTGTGGCTTTGTACTCAACTTCACAGGATTTTTACTCAGCGAATAACTGTATTTGAAGGTTAGCAGCATATTTGAACCTTTAATTCCCAGCAAGGTTAGGTGTCTGTGTGAATATTAATATTCTGTCTGTTTTCAAAGTAAAAAAAAAAAAAAAAAACACTAACAGATTTTCTGAGAAATCTTCATCTCTTCTGTTTTTGTGACCTTTGAGTAGTTATTGTTTGTTTAAGAATACATTGGTTGATTGCAGACATTGCTTTTATCAAATTTCTTTTAAAGCGTGACTTATTCTGACTGTGACTATAACTTGCATGGTCACAGCTGATGTGTCCTCCCTGTCTCCTCTCCTTTGCTGCTTGCATTTTTCTGTTGAGGCCATTCCTCACCTGTCCAACAGATGCCCTCAGTGTGCTCCCCTGTCCTTCACACCTGTGACTCATCCCTAATCAGCTGTGATCTGCTTCCTGCCTTCGCCGCTGCTCCTTATCCCCAATTAGTGCTCCAGTTATTTTTCCTGTTGCCTCTGCTCTTCCTAAAATCGTTTTTCTGACCTGTTACCCACTGTCTGTCTGTTCCCTGTCAAAGTAAACTACCTGTGATGTTACCCATCTATTTTTGTCTGCATACAGCGACTATGGGAATATTATATAAATCTGCTGAATGGTATGTGCACTAAGTTCTGCAGAAACAATCTCTGCTTGGCTTTGCTGCATGCAGTGTGTGTGTGTGTGTGTGTGTGTGTGTGTGTGTGTGTGTGTGTGTGTGTGTGTGTTGTCGTCATAACTGAAATACCAATTTTTAAAAAAAATAATATGTAACAGCAAACTAATCAGATTCGGCTGCATCTGTGGATACACAGCTATGAGTTTGACATACATTGTACATGAAATTCAGAAATTAAATCATATTGAAGAAATTATTTAATTATTTCAGGCACATTTATATTATTAAAGTAAAAATATCTTTGGCTTTGGCTTTGGAGCACAAAAAAAAAAATGCATTCCCATTTAATTCTTGCTCATTGAATATGTATAATATGGTACCATGATCAATTTATTACAAGGCTTATTATTTTGTACTTCCAACTTATTTACACAGAAAAAATAAATGTATTCACTAAGTTTAAGTTTAAATCTAAATCAGAGTTTGTCAGTGATTCCTGCTGAAAAAGAACACTGTTTCACTGTTTTCACTACAGTTTGTAATATATGTGGTAAAAGCATAAAAAGTAAGTGAACACACATGAGTGTGAAAAATAAATTCAGTGTTTTCATCCAGGTCACTTAATTTTAACCGTCAACTTTATTTGTATTTACTTATGTACATTATCATCACACAATTACGACTTGCAAGCTGGAACTACTCTCACAACTTGCTTTATTAGGAACACTATACTAATACTGGGTAGGGCCTCCCTCTGCTCTCAGAACTGCCACAGTTCTTTGTGGTGTGGATTCCATAAGATGTCGTAAACGTTTCTTTGAGATTCTGGTCCATGTTGACATGCATGTTGCATCACATAATTTCAGCAGATTTGTCAGCCGCACATCCATGCTGCCAATGTCCTGTTTTACTTCATCCCAAAAGTGTAGTGTTGGATTCAGATCTGGTGACTGGGGAGGCCAATGAAGCACACTGAACTCACAAACTGGTTCACGAAAACAGTTTAAGACGACTTTTGCTTTGTGACATGTTGCATTATCATGCTAGAAATAGCCATTAGAAGATGGTAAACTGTGGCCGTAAATGGATTCACACTGGCAGCAACAATACACAGATGGGCTATGGCATTCAAACTACGATTGATTGGTATTAAGGGGCTCAAAGACTGTTAAGAAAGCAATCCCCACAACATTATACTGCCACCAGCAGCCTGGGCTGTTGACACAAGGCAGGTTGGGTCCATGGATTCATGCTGTTGACACCAAAATCTGACCATCTATGTGCCACAGCTGAAATCCAGATACATAAGAACAGCCTACATTTTTCAACTTCAGCTGTCCACTTTTAGTGAGCCTGTGTTCATTGCAGCCTCAGATTTGTTCTTGGCTGACAGGAGTGTAACTGCGTGTGGTCTTCTGCTGTTGTAGCGCATCTACTTCAAGGTTCAATGTATTGTGCTTTCTGAAATGCTTCTCTGATCACCACAGTTGTAAAGAGTGATTATCTGAGTTACCATCACTTTTATCTTAGCTCCAACCAGTCTGCCCAGGAAACCTTGACATGCTGGTGATGCTAGGGAAGAAGTTAAGGGATCATTCATTCTCTGGGGACCACAAATGCATGTGCAAAATTTCAGGGCAGTCTATCTAAATCAAATTAATAGTTAATAGTTGTTGAGGTATTCTAGTCTGGAGCAAAGTGATGGACATATTGACAAATTGACATTGACACCCATACAACCAACATGGCTAAAAATCATCCTCAGTGTTGACAGTGTGTCCCAGCCTCCCGCCACAACCAGTGAGCATTAGTCTGAGAAAGAGAAGACATATTTTCTAAAGGTTGTGCTGCTTATCCATACTCGTTCTCATGGCGTCTTGTGGGAATTGTGCTCTAACAATAGAAGCTCAGAGGAATCAGTTGGAGCTGTGGCACGGTCCGATCTTTGTTATGTGACTTGTGGGCCCAGGAACATTTGTTCTCCTTCATCCCTCGATATGTGTGGGATGAACAGATCCTTCCCAGGAGAGTCCAAACTGTTTGCATGCTTCAACTCTCTCCTTCTTCATCCTTCTTGCCATCTTTTTCTTACTTGCCAACCTTCTTATTTTTCTGTATCTGGTTAATCTCTATA